>NC_048429.1:14892668-14906355 GCF_013103735.1 Etheostoma cragini | reverse complement strand
GAGATCAAGTGGATGAGGGCGCCGAACAACACGCTCGTCCATTCATCATAAATCAGTGTGCACGTCACAGCAATATCCTCTCGCATTTGTCTAAGTCGAAGCCTCCCTTACATTACGTTAAAGCGGATCACACCATACAGACTGGTGTTCCCTATAAAGGCAATGGTTGGTGAATTTCTGGAGCACAGGGAGTTATTTGGAAGAACAACCGATATTAAATTTGTGTTAAATTTATCTTCAGTTCATTCACTTTGCATCCACTGCCTCAAAGATCGACAAGCCAACGTTTTTTCTTTTAGAAAGACAGCAAACTGAATATTCCAGCTATAGTGTCCAATATACTACAGTGTGCACATGTGGCCTGTTGTCCAGACTGATGGTGGTGGTGAAACGGTCATAGTTTGCAGATGCTACATGATGTGCAAAGGATAGTGCAGAGCACAATTTTACATAACAACGGTTTACAAGAGTGTCTCTTTTTGGAATGCTTCGGGGTGAAACCTGCTCAACAAGTCTTATTCATGGAAGGAGTATCCACACTGCTTTTACGTGTGGTAAATATTAAAATGATATCCTTTGCCAGACAGCCTAGGTCCTGTGGAAAAGTTAAGGAGGACCAAAAGGCTATATTTGTTGATCAGGGATTTCCACACGTCGCCCTCGTTGGTCCGCTAACTTGTTGCTCCCACTACCAATATTAGCTAATCTATTGCAACAATTTTTAATTTGAAAAGAATATGCCTACAGGCTGAAATTCACAGTGTTGCTTTGTCGGGATTAAGAATGGGCATTAAAACCGCTTCCAACTTGGAATCATTTCAAAAACTATGATTCGAATAAAATCATGTTTTTATTGAAATCGTTTGAAAAATGTGATTTTGATCGGTTCCAAATTTAACGCAAGCACGTTTTGGTTTCCATAGCCGCTGCCATACTTCGAGGGGCTTGTTGTGTTGCAGTAACTGTAAATGACAAATCAAAATAAGATATCTCTTATCTCTCTTGTATCTGGGAAATAAGCACGTAACCTGTTTCAACTCCAACCCTCAAAGAATTGGAATCGAGAATTGATAATAACCAAAATTGAAAGGAAGATTTGGGATTGGACTCAGAATTGTTCAAATCAAAGCGACGTCCAAACGTACGCGGGATTAGGCCGCTAGCTAAACGTCCGCTAGCTGCTAGCCTACGCAGTGTAAACACTGAAAACGTAAGGACGTATTCACTTTTCATACCAAGGAGCACAATGTTGGCGATTGGGGCTGCCAACTAAATAGACATGTTCTTTCAAGTCCTGTTGTTTGTTAAACAGTCATAGATTACAGAGGCTGGATGCCGTGCAAAGAATAGCGCACAGTATAAAGTTACATAACTAAGGGTACACTTGGTGACAAAACAATGTTTCTTTGGAACGCCAAGGCTTGGTGGTTATACCGGCTGATGCACATTTATTCATGGGACTCTTCACATTGCTATTAAATATTACAAAGGTACCTTTTTGGAGACAGCCTTGGTCAAGAAGTAACACTGAAGAGGAGGGATTTTATACATTTAGTAACAAATACAGACTCTGGGTTATGTTGCTGACCTACTAAGAATTACGACTGCAACGTGTACAGTAGGATTTACTTGTGGCCTCTGAAATCTCTCAAACAAATTTGCATTGATACAGCAGAGAGAGAAATGTTTTTTTCTAACACTTCAAATTGAGCTAATACTCTTCAATGTGGACCTTTGATATGATGTGAACATGGCTTGAATTTGTATGGCTGTTGTGGTTTCCAAACTATAGCTTTATAATCTACAGATCTTTATTATAACCTAACTATGGGGGACACCAGATTGGCTAAGAAGTCAGAGTGTATGTCTGCAGTACCTCTTTCAACTCTACTACCGGATTTCTGTGAACCTAGCCAGTACTGTGTGGTTTACCTGCTGTGTGATGCCCTTTATTGGACATTGTTGCCACTTGTGTGTGTGTGTGTGTGTGTGTGTGTGTGTTTATATATATAATACATTTGGATTGGGTTTGTTCAGTGCTAGCCTTCGAAAATTCCCATTTTCTTTGTTGCGTATCTAATAACTAAAACTACCTTATTATTAAAGGCAAAAAGCTAAATAGCACTAAGCTAATCAACCTCACAGGGATTTTGCTAGCTGCCTAGAATCTGTGAAGATTTAAGATCTTGTGTATTTCTTTTGTTTGTCTTGCATTAGTTTGTGTGTATATTTTAACATTTAAAGACACATCTGCTTTTTCAGTATTTTCAGTTTTACAGCTTCACCCACGTGTCAACAAACAGCTTAACCTTTACATAAGCTTCTTGTTCACCAGGAAGACTGTTCTCTATCTGCAATCATTACGAATGAGATTCTCAAAACAAATCATTGTCATCTTGTACTGTGGAATTATTCATAACGGACTTATTTAGTTTTTTTGTCTGTAAAATTAAGAAAGAACTTATTCACTTTTCATACCAAGGAGCACAATGCTGGAGATTGTGGCTGCCAACTAAATAGACATGTTCTTTCAAGTCAAGACTGCGGGTTGTTAATTACAGAGGACGGAAGATGTGAGGAGGATAGTGCACAACACAAAGTTACATAACCAAGTTTTCACTTGGGGTTAAACAGTGTTTCTTTGGAACGCCTAATGAGGCTTGGTGGTTGTACCAGCTGATACACATTTAACTGCTTTTAGGTTTATTAAATATTACAATGGAACCCTTTGGGCCGCCGCCTTGGTCCGAATGAAAGGTTAAAGACAGAAAGGCTGGCTTTGTTGATTGTGGATTTCCAAGTGACTGATATTCATTTTTTAACAAATACAAACCCTGGGTTATATCATTTCAATGTTAAAACACAGTGAAATGTAATTAAACGGTAACTTAGAGGTTAAAAAACGTTCAACCAAATATTGTCAGTTTTTAACATAGACGTCTTACTTGCAAATTACAAAATTTTACTGGGTAGATTTGCGTTCCTGTTCCCTAATCATTTTCCAGGAATTTCAAACAAACACACTAGACAAGGCTGGATCCCCACTAAAAGCTGAACCCCTAGGGGAATGCACAGACTCTAGGTTTACTGTGTGGAAGTTAATTGTGGTAATTGAATTAAATGCAGATCTGTTTTTTTAATACTTCATGCACCACTAAATAACGATGTTAGCCTAAATAATAATTTATAATAATAATTTATACTGTTTATTGATCCTCAGTGGGGAAATTACAATTTACACTCTATTTTGTTATAGTAATCACTAGACAAAAGGCCTGAAATACACACACATGCCCATATGCACAAATGGAGAGATGCCAGAGTGAGTGGGCTGAACCAGTGCCCTGAGCAGTTGGGGGGGGGGGTTACAGTGCCTTGCTCAAGGGCACCTGGCAGCGCCCAGGAGGTGAATCTCTTTAGCTACCAATCTACACTCTGTACTTTAGTCCATACTGTAGTTTTAAGGCCTTTATTGTTTGAGCTAATATTTTTAAAACAAAATTTTGCTTAACCAAGTTACCACAAATAAATTATTGATCACTAACTAATACATATACGTTGTAAACAGCCACTAGCACAAAAGTGCGACAGCATCCTCAAAAGGAAAATGTGAAACAAGTTGGTATGAGATGGTTTGTCTCATCCATCCATCCATCTTCATCTGCTTATCCGGTATTGGGTCGCGGGGGCAGCAGCTCCAGCAAGGGACCCCAAACTTCCCTTTCCCGAGCCACATCAACCAGCTCCAACTGGGGAATCCCGAGGCGTTCCCAGGCCAGGATGGAGATATAATCCCATCCATTCATCCATCCATCTTCGACCGCTTATCCGGTATCGGGTCATGGTCACCCACTTAGTCCTGGGTCTTCCGTGGAGCCTCCTCCAAACTGGACGTGCATGGAACATCATAAATATTACAAACAGTATTGGTGACAAAGCGCAGCCCTGGCAGAGGCCAACCCCTTACCTGGAACGAGTCCGACTTACTGCAGAGAACCCGGACACAGCTCTCGCTTTAGTCATAAAGAGATTGGATGGCACTGAGAAGGGACCCCCTCGCCCCATACTCCCGCAGCACCTCCCACAGTGTCTCCCGGGGGACCCGGTCATACGCCTTCTCCAGATCCACAAAACACATGTAGACTGGTTGGGCATACTCCCAGGCTCCCTCCAGGATCCTTGCGAGAGTAAAGATCTGATCCGTTGTTCCACGACCAGGACCGAATCCGCATTGTTCCTCTTCAATCCGAGGTTTGACTATCTGTTGAACCCTCCTTTCCAGCACCTTGGAGTAGACTTTACCAGGGAGGCTGAGAAGTGTGATACCCCTGTAATTGGCACCCACCCTCTGGTCTCCCTTTTTGAAGAGGGGAACCACCGCAGTCTGCCACTCCTCAGACACTGTCCCAGACCTCCACGCAATGTTAAAGAGGCTGATTTGTGTTTTGGTGAAAATGTGGCAGGTGGAACTGATTATATAGTTATGCTACACAGTGCTTATGAAAATAATATTGATGTCATGTATACAACGCCATCAGTACAGTAAAATGCCTGTTGATACATCAGCTTTCTTTATCTCTGCCTGTGTATTTTTCTCAAGAAACCACTTTAAAGCCAAGGCACTCAAGCTGAGGCATTGCTGCCATTTGTTGTTGTACCATTCAGTTACAGTTACAAATTTGGTGATGACACGACCCATCCTCATGTGAACACAAGAGCCTTTGACCTCCCCGGTGAAAGTAAACAGAAATTAATCAAAATGGCGATGAGATTGTACGACCTTTGTTCCAAATATAGTTCGCAATGTCTGTATTTAACTTTAACGTCTGCCATGTTCACATTGTTGCTATTGCTGATGTGCTTTATTTGTATATGTACTGTATAATCCTAAAGGCTAAGTCATGGAATATATCTTTTTTTGGTCATCAGAGACAAATAATGAAAATAACAGATACTGCTTTTTTTCCTAAATTTGTTTGGGCCGCTGTCTTCTGAGCTTATGTAAAGACAAGGGAAGAGAGATATAACGTCAACGATTTCGGTTGGAAGTCTTTCAATTTTCTGGGTGATTACTATCCAATGAACATAGTAGGAAGCTGTGGGCTCACAGCCAAAGGCAATACATCTGTCAACAACGTCAGCTCGCTAGTTCCTCAAGTACAGCATTACATGAGGAAAATACTCTTCTGGGCCATGCTGCCAATTACTTGAAGCAGGCCTGATACCTGCCAGTAATGTTGGTCATTACCACACACCCCTGGAAGAAACAATGTGCTTTAAGATTAAACCATGGATCCAAATAGGCTATCAAGACAGATACATATAATAACTAAGCATGCTTCCCTTCATAGATCCTCACAGTGTGTCGTGATCAACCGTGACCGAATGATCTGAAACTCTACTGAAATGGCTCTTGTCAGTCTGGAGGCGACTAACCAAGAGAAGGAGAGAAGAAATAGAGAGAGATAACCAGTAGTGGAATGTAACTAAATTTACTCAAGTACTGTACTTAAGTACAAAGTTGAAGTACTTCTCTTGAGTCTTTTCTTTTCATGCTCCATTCTACTTCTACTCCACTACATTTCAGAGAGAAACATTGTACTCAACTACATTAATATAACACCTTTAGATACCACTTAACAATATAACGGCCTACAAGTACAGCTGAAAGCCGATTAAACACTTGACAGAACAGTTTTGATTGTTTCCAGTTTCTAAAATGTGAGTACTTTTACTTTTGATACTTTAAGTACCTTTACTAGATGATACTTACATCATTTTACTTAAGTAACATTTTCAATGCAGGACTTTACTTGTAACAGAGCATTTTCAATGTGTGGTATAAGTACTTTTACTTAACTTAAAGATCTCAATACTTCTTTCACCCCTCCAGATAACAAAACAGCAGCAGATCAGCGTTTGACAAATTGCTGCTCCATTTTGGACCATTCTCAAAGCTAATGACATTCAAAATCCTGCATGTAATCTAATAATCCACATTTTCATCTCTTTATCTGAATTTTACAAAATCTTAATGTGTTTGATTAATGTGTTCTACTGTAGTTGACCGGCAGGTTTACCTCCCAGGCTGCAGCATGTATTTAATAATTGTATAATATTATGTTGTTTAAAAAATTGAACCAATCAAATGCTTTAGGTCAGTGGTTAGCATAAAATGGATTGGGGGCCAAATTGGCCCCCAAACAAAACTATTTGGCATAACAGCTCACTAAATTGGATTTCTGTGTGTTTGCTTCAATGAAGAAAATGTCCTATCGGACGTCGGATGCATCGCACACAAGCTACCATCAGGCCTGCAACTTTTTTCCCTCTTGGTGTGTGTCTGTGGGTGTGTGTAATTTCATTTCAAGAAATATTGCAGTTAGCATCTTTGAAGGGTGTGATTTGTATTATTTGTTTTTGTTATTCAATCTAACAGCTTAATCTTATTTGTACATTTAAGTTATCGTTCATTGAACAATATCTTTTTTGTTAAAGAGTTGTCTGGGGTCGGTTATTCTAATACCGCACAATAGATTTTCAGGTTAAAAGTTGGGTGGTATACTGTATAACCAATCCAAAATAAGAAAACGTTCGTGGTAGCTACCTTAAAGTAATGCAAGCTTTTCAAGTCAAATAACCAATATGGCTTTAATAGCAAAATGTATTTGACACATGGTGATGCATTTAGATATCAAAGACAAGATAAAAGTAATCGAACCAGGTGACCTCTGTTCGTGCCACATGTCAATTAAACATGCGTCCTGACCCATAGCGTCAGAAAGGGACGCCAATAGTCCCAACGGGAGTCCCAAGAGCGTCAAATAGTGGTACGTCTAAATATGACGCCAAAGTGCCACCCACGAGTCCCTAGAGCGCCAAATAGGGACGCCATTAATCCCGACCAACTGCTTCTTAAGTATGAAGCTAAAAGAGACATTTTGCGTCAGTAACAAAAGCCAAAGGCATCTGACCAAGCTTTGCTGGACTTTGTTACTTTTGGACGGAGCCATTCTAGCTGTTTCCCCCGTTGCCAGTCTTAATTTGAAGCTAACTGGCTTCTAAATGTAGCTTCATATTTAAATTAAATCAATCTTCTCATCTTACTAACTGAAAGACAACAAATTATGGCCTCTATATTTCCTAAAAGGTCAAACTATTCCTTTAAGGATAACTTTAAGTTGCCATCTTGGGACTTCTTTTTATCCTCAAAACATGTGTGTCTGGGACGGAAGAGGCCCCTCATTTCCCAGCAGAACATGTACATTTAAAGCATTTACCTTAGCTGTATGGTCGTGGGGAACCATCCCAGTTTTACTGTGAGCAGTGATCTAAGACGGGTTACACACATTCCCAGGCTTACAACAATAAATTAAGCAAAACTCAGTAAAGACTTTACAGTGAGCAGTGACAGCTTTATAATCATAACGTTCTGGTAAAATCCAAACCATAGTCCACCATTGCTCCCCGAAGAGCAAGATAGGTTAAAGTGCCCATATGATGCTCATTTTCAGGTTCATAATTGTATTTTGAAGTTGTACCAGAAAAGGTTTATGTGGTTTTATTTTCAGAAAACACCATATTTTTGTTGTACTGCACATTGCTGCAGCTCCTGTTTTCTCCTTGTGAGTTGAGCTCTCTCCTTTAGCTACAGAATGAGGCATCTCACTTCTGTTCCATCTTTGTTGGGAGTAAGTACTGCTAGCCAGTCAGTTGAAGAGTGAGGAAATGCCATGCTAGCAACTAGGCAAGCATTACGACGTGTGTTATAGAGAGTGACTCAGGAATTCATTGTTTCTCCCATCTTGAGCCCATTAAAAATATTCCAGTCATATACCGATCACGTGACTGGGCGCACACACCGCATTGCAGCAGTCATTTTTTGATTTAACTTTCGACTCCGTTCCGCTACCATTGATTTCTATGCTCTATCAGTCCCTATCATGTCACCAACAGGGAAATTGTCTCCCGTACAAAGGGACTCCCGCGGGAATCACGTGACCTCAAAATTGTCACCCTCTAGTGTGTTACAAAGTGACACACGTTCGTCACGGAAGTCTCGGTACCCTTCTTTGGAGCAGTTGGTAAAAAGAATTTTCTGTTGGAGACGGAAACTCCCTTTGGGGCGCATTTTGGGCTTTTTCACTTTGTAAACCTATCACATGCACAAAAAGATACAACACAATAAAGGAAAGGGAAAAAGCCAAAAAGCGTATAATGAGCACTTTAAATGATGATAGCCCACAATTAACTGAAAGCCGTGGCCAGAGGCATTATGTTTTCGGGTTGTCCGTACATACGTACGTCCATCCGTCCCCTTCTAGGAACCGCAATGTCTCAGGACCGTCCTGGGGGGAATTTCTCTATGTTGGGCACAAACATCCACTTAGACTTATACCAGCCGACCTGCATGTATCTTCCTATGTGTGTAAAAGCTGCTTACCTTACAGTGACTTCTGCACAAAGTCCTCATGTAACTCTTACAACTCTTACTTACCACTTAATATTTATTGTTTTTACACAGCATTGACCACACCTACCCTACACACAAAAATAGACATTATCAAAACATGAGCATAACTTAAAGTCTCTCTGCCAGAGATTTTAAGCATTGATATTGCAACCTAGACCTCCCGTGCTCTCCTAATAGTAAAAATAGAAGGCACATTAATTCTGCTGACAGGCAGAACAAGTTTTAGACCCTCTTACCCACAGCCTGTAATGTTCCATGCGATTGTCCTTCTGGAAATGAACCTTTCGATCATGCCACATTGATTTAAAGTTTGCTTACAGGGTATTAAGTGGCTTTTGTGTTTTTTGGCAACAGAGTCCCTTATTCTTGATTCCATCATGAAGATGACAGTAATATATACACTGTTAGATTTATTATTGTACTTTGGCAGTTACTCACTGGCAACTCTATTGCCTGTAAATTACTGCAATTACAGTAGAACTAGTCTACTGTAGTTGGGGTTTACAGTATGTTACTTTAATTGTGTATTATTGTACCATACTGTAATTCTGTTTCAGAATATTAAACAGCATTTGTGTTTAACCTTCTAAAGTCGAAGGGCATTTTCATGAATTTACCTTTTTTAGTGTATTTGCATATAACTGATCCACACGTGTTTCATATCAAAGTGTTCAGAACAAACTCAGCTTTCCAAATAGTGACACCCACATTCTTTCTTGTCCGTAAGGAGTTGGGTTGGGAACCTCACCTCCTGGGCCAAGGTGCTCTTGGGCAAGGCACCAAACCCCTAATAAGTAACTAATAAGTAACAGTATATTCTGGAATTATTTACATTTGGACAGAACAACTTTCTTTAATAGTGGCACTTTCTCTCTGTTAAAGTGTTTTTAAGGAGTTTTTTATTTTTCATGTAATCCGTAACATGTTTTACTATCTATATAACAGTCAATGTTAACATGGGCCTGTAGTTAAGCTTCTCAAGGTGCCATTTTAGTCTTAAGTGCTAAGAATTCATAAAAATTCATTAAAAAAGGGACTTAACATCTCCAACAGAAGACACTGTTCACCTGCTCCGAACAGCTCAGTTGTAGTCCAGCCTTTAATTCCATGATGAACGTGCATCACTTTGTAACACATGTTATAATCCTCACCTAGCTGCTAGTATGGCATGCCCTCATACTATGCTTCTGACTGGCTAGTAGTCCTTACCTTGCTGTTGCAAATGTATGACTCCCAACAAAGATGAAACAGAAGGCAGAAGTCTCACTCTGTAGCTGTAACAAACAAAAATTGGGTGTGTCTATATAAACTATGTAAACTTATTTTGATATAAATACAATAATGAACCTACAATTTGCATAACATGAGCACTTTAAATCAATTCTTAGCAGTGTTCTTGTGAGTATTTCTCAGAGGCTTGATACATACTCAGGTTCTGGCTCTAATCTTAAACCCTACAGCACCATCCAGTGGACATTGGTAGTAATGACAAGTGTTTCACATTTAGGTGCCTAAAGAACTTTGAAATTGTAATGTTTTTTTCTATACTGTCGGTATAGATTCCTTACTTATTGTGTATTGAATGTTTTGCTTATTTAACTTATTAGTGCATTTCTTTGAGGTTTTGTTTGGTTTATTTTTGACATGTCTGAAATAAATTTCTTCATTCATTAATTCATATCACACAAAAATTAATATTGCGCACATGTGCATGATAACTCAAGTCCTCATTGTTAACTGCAATATATATATACATCCTGTACATAGTCTTCAAGTAGACAAAACCTAGACCATATCCTTGACTTTCAACTTCCGGAATGGCTCCAGTGCTACAGGAATGGATGCATGTATGCGCTTTCTTTGTGTTGCCTTTTAGACTCTGGTGGATTTCTGAGGACTATGGTTAACTGCTCCTCAGATCCCTGGTAAGTTAGGATAGCTAGCTAGACTATACTGTATGTCCAATCTGAGTTTTCTCTTGCAGGACGAATGGCTCCATGCGGAGCTTAGCACCGCCCATGACGTAACATGTTTTTCTATCAATATAACAGTCAATGTTAACATGGGCCTGTAGTTATCAAGCTTCTCAAGGTGCCATTTTAGTCTTAAGTGCTAAGAATTCATAAAAATTCATTAAAAAAGGGAAACAAAAATGCGGAAATTGGAGCAGCAGGTGTGGAGCCTCATACGTGATTATATTTTATATTTTTAAGTAAAATTTAGAAAGAACTTAAAAATAGATTTGAAATTGAAATGGTTATTATTTACCCAATCATACGTGTACATATACACATGACATTAAATGCAATGCATTGTGTTAATATGGGATGGGTTTACTCCTTTGTGGTTAGGAAACACTCCACACCTATCAGCCAATTATTGAAGTTTCTAAAAAAAAATAAAAAAAATAAAAAAGTCTTCTTCCAGAGAGTTGCTGTTTTCCCCTCTCTGTAGGATTCTACTGTAATTGAAGACTATAACTTTTCACACGCACCCTGTACCGGAACAACCAATCAATTTAATTCAATTACACACACCGCACTTGTTGCCAATCAGCCAAATAACTAAAGCTGCTTTGTTTTCTTTTGTCCTACAAAATCGTTGGATATCATTATGTGTCAGTTGTTTTAGATGGAGTTGCTGCTCTGCCTCTCGGGTTTTTTTTCAGTTCAGATTTTCAGATTCAATTAATTAATTAATTATAGAGTCAAATCCAAACAGTACATAGCACTAAGCAGGCTAGATATTGAGCTATGGGGAGCAGAAAAGAATTGTCCATAGACCTGTGTAACAAGGTTTTGGAACTTTATAAAGATGGAAAAGGATATAAAAAAATATCCAAAGCCTTGCAATAGCCTTTTATAGATGCAAACCACACTACCACACTATAATTTAAAGAGACCCAACAATTCCCCCAAGAGCATGCAATTGGTGAGATCGCAGCAAGGGAAAACTTCCTTTCAACAGGCAGAAACTTTAGAAGGAACCTGGATTTATCTGCCCATAATTCTTTCTACCAAACACCCCAATTGTGGAACAAACCCTTTGATTCACTGTTGCATCAATTTACTCCAAATACCCATTAAGAACTAAGATGGATGCTGTGTATTTAGACATATTTCATCAAAAAATTTGAATGGTTAGAAGATACAAATTTAAAGTGGAGTGGAATAAACTGAAACAGTGTTTAACATTTCTGTGTATGTTATGATTAGTGTTCTGTGAAGGAGAAAAACAGCCATCCAAGCCAGCAAGAGGCAAGTTTTTTGTTATATTGAAAAGATCCACTTTGGGTGGAGTATCACTTTAACATGATCTATGTATTATACCTGTGATATAATTAGCCACATCACATTTGAGCTGTACAATGATAAACTAGAATTACTATCTACAAGGATTGGGCTTTTTTCACAGCAGATATTTTTGATTATACAAGTGTAGCTTATTACATTAAAGATGGCTGCGTTCCATTTAAGGGTTCCAGTGAGATTAGATTACATTAGATAATACTTTATTTATACCACAGTGGGGAAATTCCCTAATTACAGCAGCAGCGGTTTTCTACAGTAAAAGCAAAAAATAAATACACACAAATAATACACACAAGCAAAAAGGCAAACGGGAGATAATGAGCAAAAGGAATAGACTGAATTTAAAAGGGGCGTCAAATAAAGGTATTGTAAATTGCGGTTGCCATAGTACAAAAAACAATATTTCACTTTAAGTTAGGGACATTAAAATTAAATTGATATTGAGTCATTAAAAGTCCTGAGGAGAGTTCTGCACACTCCACAGGACCTGAGTCTCCTCAACAGATGGAGGCGACTCTGGCCCTTCTTGGAGAGTGCATGGGTGTTGTCAGTCCAGTTCAGTTTATTGTTTAGGTGAACACCCAGGAATTTGTAGCTCTCCACTAACTGATTGTCCATACCTGGATGCTAACCGGTGAGAAGTGGGATGTTTTTCTCCTAAAGATTGGATTAGATTATACTTTATTCATCCCACGACGGGGAAATTTTGTCGTTACAGTAGCAGCATTTTTCATTAACAGCAAAAAACAATAACACACAAAGAAGTAAGCACCAAAGAAATACAAGGCAAGAAATACAAGGCAATAAATAGACAGTGAAAAATATGGTAGACTGAGTAAGTAAAATGCCGTCAAACAAAAGGAATTTTAAAGTGCGGTTGCCATGATAAGAGAAACAATATTGCAGTGTAAGTGATGTTAAAAATTAAGTTGAATGTGTAATTAGAGCAAAGAAGCAAGAGTCGGTAGCATAATTTAAATTATATTAACCTGAGACCGTAAATATTGAAAAGTAAGTACTTGTAATAAAATAATATAAATACCAATATTAAAGATAAACAGAAAATGTGTGATGTAGATGGGAGAAAAACAGGAACAGAAACTACAACATTATCAGGTAGTGCAGGTGTTGTAGAGTCAGACAGCGGCTGGGATGAATGACCTGCGGTACCTCTCCTACTCACACTGTGGGTGTATCAGTCTGCTGCTGAAGGAGCTGCTCAGGGACCCCACAGTGTCATGTAGGGGGTGAGAGGTGTTGTCCATGATGGATGTCAGCTTGGCTAACATCCTCCTCTCCCCTACTTTCTCTATGGGGTCCAGAGGACAGTCCAGGACAGAGCTCGCTCTCCTGATCAGTCTATTGAGTCTGCTCCTGTCCCGGTCCGAGCTGCCCCTCCTCCAGCAGACCACAGCGTAGAGGATGGCAGAGGCCACCACAGAGTTGTAGAAGGTCCTGAGGAGAGTCCTGCACACTCCAAAGGACCTGAGTCTCCTCAGCAGATGGAGGCGACTCTGGCCCTTCTTGTAGAGTGCTTGGGTGTTATCAGTCCAGTTCAGTTTATTGTTCAGGTGAACACCCAGGGATCTGTAGCTCTCCACTACCTCAATGTCCAATCCCTGGATGCTCACCGGTGAGAAAGGGGATGTTTTCCTCCTGAAGTCGACTATCATCTCCTTTGTCTTGCTGGTGTTAAGCTGAAGCTGGTTGAGCTCACACCAGCTGACAAATTCCTTGATAACCGACCTGTATTCCAGATCGTTCCCCTCAGAGACACAACCAACAACAGCTGTGTCATCGGAGAACTTCTGGATGTGGCAGTGGTTGGTGTTGTGTGTGAAGTCCGAGGTGTAGAGGGTGAAAAGGAAAGGGGAGAGCACCGTACCCTGAGGGGCACCTGTGC
>NC_048429.1:14875990-14892568 GCF_013103735.1 Etheostoma cragini | reverse complement strand
CCGGGACCACACAGGAGGTCTTCCACAGGGCTGGGACCTTCTCCAGGCTCAGGCTCAGGTTGAATAAGTGCCTGAACAAACCACAGAGCTGGTCAGCACAGTCCCTGAGGAGACTTGGGCTGATGCTGTCCCGACCCGGGGCCTTCCTTGCCTTGATCTTCTTTAGTTGACTTCTCACCTGATCATCTGTTATGGAGAAGTGGGTGGAGGATGACTGGGGTGTGTGGATGGTGGGAGGTGAGGGTCTCAGGGAGGGGGAGAGGGGGGTGGTGAACTGATGAGCGGGGAGAGGGGGGAGGAGCGGGCATGTGGGTTCATTGCTGATGCGGGTCATTGAAGGTGGCAGGCTGAGGAGGGGAGGGGGGGAGGAAGAGAAGGCCAGGGGAGGTGTGAAAGAGGGGGCTGGGGGGTGTGAAGAGGGAGGCGAGGAGGCAGAGTCAAATCTGTTAAAAAACAGATTCAGCTCATCTGCCCAGTCCTTGTCTCCTCCGGCTTGGCTTCTTCCCACAGCTTTGCCGTGGCCGGAGATGTTCTGCAGCCCTCTCCAGACGTCCCTAGCATTGTTCTGCTCCAAACTCTTTTCTAATTTTAAAGTTGACAATCATCTCCTTTGTCTTGCTGGTGTTAAGCTGAAGCTGATTTAGCTCACACCAGCTGACCAAGTCCCTGATAACCGTCTTGTATTCCAGATTGTATCCCTCAGACACACAACCAACAACAGCTGTGTCATCAGAGAACTTCTGGATGTGGCAGTGGGTGGTGTTGTGTGTGAAGTCAGAGGTGTAGGGGGTGAAAAGGAAGGGGGAGAGCACCGTACCCTGAGGGACACCTGTGCTGCAGTGCACCACATCAGACACACAGTGATGGAGCCTCACATACAGTGGTCTGTTGGTGAGATAGTCCGTAGTCCATGCAGCCAGGTGTTGGTCCCATCCGGCATTCTCCATCTTCACTCTGAGCAGCGAAGGCTGGCTGGTGTTAAAAGCATTGGAGAAGTCGAAAAACATGACTCTCACATTGCTCCTGTTGTCCTCCAGGTGGAGCAGTGATCTGTGCAGCAAGTAGATCACTGCGTCGTCCACCCCAATCCCTTCATCAGGTGAGAAGTCAAGGCAACAGGCCTGAAGTGGTTTGTCTCCTTGGGGCGCGGCAACTTTGGTACCTGGACCACACAGGAGATCTTCCAAAGGGCTAGGACTTTCGCCAGGCTCAGGTTGAATAAATGCCTGATCACACCACAGAGCTGGTCAGCACAGTCCCTGAGGAAACTTGATCAGGGCCCCGGGGCCTTCCTTGCCTTTATCTTAAGTTGACTTCTCACTTGATCATCTGTTATGGAGAAGGGGATGGAGGATGACTGGGGTGTGGGTGTGGGGATGGTGGGAGGTGAGAGTCTCAGGGAGGGGGAGAGAGGGGAGGAGTGGGCTGGTGGGCTTATTGTTGTTGAGGGTCGTTGAAGGTGGTAGGCTGAGGAGGGGAGGGGGAGGCTTAGTAGGCCAAGGGAGGTGTGAAAGAGGGGGTTGGGGTGTGTGACGAGGTCGAGGAGGCATAGTCAAATCTGTTAATAAACAGATTCAGCTCATCTGCCCAGCCATGCAATTGAGGCAATACACACATTGCAAGGCCTCTGGAACTGGCCTAACTAAATGGTATGTAGTCATCGTTAATGCTGTTATTTAAACCTGTGTTTTTCCAAATGCGTCTACTGCAGTAGCTGTGGTTCGATTGTAAGATTTAGTACTATTATTTTCTATGTCCAGCAGGTGGCACAAGTGCAGCAAAGTTGGGCAAATGGACACAAAGGGAAGGTTAACTGAGTTCATGTAGGGTGCGAGTTATATTAAGCAGCTCAAGTGAGATCTTTAGCCGATATTATGGAAGCCGATGGTGGCATTTAACTTTCTCATTCTCTTTCTTCAGATTCTATCATGCAGCTTTTTTATCCAACTGAAGAAATGCACATAAAAACAAAGATGTTGGAGTGTAATCATGCCCGCTGTGAACAAGCAGAACATCAGCTCAGACACCAGACCATCTCCCAAAGTCAGGTATTGTTCTGTTTTTCTGCATTAGAGGTACATCTAATTAGACAACAATTGCAGATCTACATTTATTTTATTTCAAAACTCAAGCAATCACAAGTGAATGATAACACTGATGAAAACTATTGCAAGTTGTTTTTCATTTTGCTGAAGAAACAAATTACACAAAACATAAATCCTAAATTCACCTAAAGAAGAAACAAACAGCCAAACATCCTCAAACTGTGATGAAGTAAAAAAAAAAACAAAGTCATTCTGACACAACAAGTCTGACTTGACTGCAGAGGGAGTACTGGGAAGGCAGCCATGTGTGCTTCACTTAGACGTGGCTGTGTGAACTTCTCTGGACTCACACGTCACCCTGGATGGCACAGGAAAGCAATGGAGGGCGCTAAGAAGAAGGGAGGGGGGATCACTGTTTGTGAACGATAGATGGTGCCACCTGGGACACATCAGTGTGAAGGAGCAACTCTGTACCAGAGACTTGGAGCTGTTAGCGATTAGCATGTGGCCATACTACTTCTCACCTTCTCACAGGTTATTGCTGTGAGCGTGTACCCCCCCCCCCTCGGCGGTCACTGCTGCAGTTACAGATGATATTCACACTGTCAATTCTCAAATTCAAAACCAGCACCGCCATTCCCTTCTCCTCATCTCCGGGGGACTTCAATCATGCTTCCCTGTCTTCTGCGCTCGCCACCTTCACCCAGTATGTGAAATGTCACACCAGAGGCCTTACAACTTTGGATTTACTGTATGCAAACATCAAAGATGCATACACCTCATCCCCTCTCCCCCCGCTCGGCCACTCAGATCACAACCTCGTCCATCTGGTCACAGAAACAAAAAACAACAACCTGTGAAGAGGCTTGTGAAGCTGTGGCCTGAGGAGGCCAGTGATAGCAGCCCCCACGGCACTGAAAATGACAGCATGAACAAATGCATCACAGACTATATTAACTTCTGCGTGGAGAACACTGTGCCCTCCAAATTGGTTCAGTGTTTTCCCAACAACAAGTCCTGGGTGACCTCTGAGACTAAGGTCCTGCTGAATGAGAAGATGAGGGTTTTTGCATCAGGGAACAGAGAGGAGCTGCGGAAAGTCCAGAAGGACCTCCGGCAGACAAAGGCCCAATCTTCACACCTCCCCTGGCGGACTCCCCCCCCTCCCCCTCCCCTTCTCAGCCTGCCACCTTCGATGACCAACAGCCCACACCCTCTTGTCCCCCTTGTCAGTTCACCACCACCCCCTTACCCTCCCTGAGAGTCTTACCACCCACCATCCAACCTTCTCCATGACAGATGATCAGGTGAGAAGTAAACTTAAGAAGATCAAGGCAAGGAAGGCCTCGGACCCTGGACGGCATCAGCCCAAGTCTCCTCAGGGACTGTGCTGACCATCTCTGTGGTGTGGTCAGGCACTTGTTCAACCTAAGCCTTAGCCTGGAGAAATCCCAGACCTGTGGAAGACCTCCTGTGTGGTCCTGGTACCAAAGAGCCAAACCACTTCAGGTGTGTTGCCTTGACTTCTCACCAGATGAAGACCATGGAGAGGATCATCCTGCGTCACTTGCGACCCCTGGTGGGCACACAGCTGGACCCCCTGTAGTCTGCTTACCAACCTGGGCGGATTGGGTTGGAAGACGCAGTGATCTACTTGCTGCACAGATCGCTGCTACAACTGAGAGTCATGTTTTTCGACTTCTCCAGGGCTTTCAAAGCCATCAAACCCTCGTTGCTCAGAGTGAAGATGGAGAGAGTTGGAGTGGACCAACACCGGACTATCTTACCAACAGACTACAGTATGTGAGGCTCCATCACTGTGTGTCTAACGTGATGCACTGCAGGACAGGTGTCCCTCAGGGTACGGTGCTTTCCCTCATCCTTTCCACCCTCTACACCTCGGACTTCACACGCAACACCACCCACTGCCACTTTCAGAAGTTCTCTGATGACACATCCGTTGTTGGATGTGTTTCTGAGGGGAACTTCTAGAATGCAAGACGTTATCAGGGACTTTGCCAGCTGGTGTGAGCTCAACCAACTTCAGCTTAACACCAGCAAGACAAAGGAGATGATTGTCAACTTTAGGAAGAAGACATCCCACTCGTCACCGGTGAGCATCCATGGATCGGACATTCAGGTAGTGGAGAGCTACAAATTCCTGGGTTTTCACCTAAACAATAAACTGAACTGGACTGACAACACCCATGCACTCTACAAGAAGGGCCAGAGCCGCCTCCATCTGCTGAGGAGACTCAGGTCCGGTGGAGTGTGCAGGACTCTCCTCAGGAGTTTTAATGACTCTGTGGTGGCCTCTGCCATCCTTAATGCTGTGGTCAGCTGGAGGTGGGGCACACTCTATGTATATCTTTCTTATCTGTATTTATATTTTTATATTACGAGTATTTACTTTTTCAATATTAGTTACATTTCGGTCACACTTCAATATCATTCATATTATGGTTAATTACTTTTGCTATATTATTACATATTCAATTTATTTTAACGTCACTCACTTACACTGCAATATTTCTTTGTACTGTGGCCACCTCACTTTACTTTACAATACCTTTTATATAATGCCACTTTACATTTATTCAGTACTTTTTGCACATTGTCTGTTGTTTGCCAGTTGTTTGTTTGTTTACTTGTTTGTTGTTTTGCTTTTTTGCTGTCGAAAGCTGCTGCTCTAATAGGGAATTTCCCCACTGTGGGATGATTAAAGTATTATCTAATCTAATCTAATCTAACACAACACACATACACACACACATTGTACTGCATTGCACTGCACTGCTCACTGCCTTCCTTCATGCTGCTGACCCATAATCCCATTAGTCAGCACATTTCCTGTTTTCCTGTTTCCTTAAAATTAGCACAACAGTTAAAACCTTTAAGTAAATGTGACTAGGGCTGCAATGATTATTTTCATAGCTGATTTATCTGATGATCTAAATTGATCAGTTAGTGTTTTGGGCAGTTTTTCAAAGCCCGAGATGACTTCCTCCAATTTTTTTGTCCACTACTCAAAGATATTGTGATTACTGTCACAGAAGAGTGAAGAAACTGAAAATCACATTTAAGAAGCATGATTTAAATCCAGCTCTGCGTCATTCATGTGTGGGGAGATGAACGGTGTGGGAATTTCCTCTGTGGCCTCTGCGCAATTTCCCGGCTGAGCATAGCAGCAGAGGTCTGAAAAGAAACCATCCGCATCCGGCAGATCTTGGCAAACGCTGTTTGTCTGCACACACTGCCCACACAAAGATGACACAGAGCTGGATTAAAACAGGCAAAATATTTAATTTTGACATACTTTTACATTGTACTTTAAACTTCTACCCTACTGCATTTCAGAGGGAAATATTGTACATTTTACTCCTTTATTTGACACTTCTAGTTACTATTTACTTTTTACAAACACATATTAGATTCTTGAAACACATGACTCATTTTAATTATAAGAAAGTGGTAAAGAAGAATTACAGCTAGAAATCAACATGGTGACTTGGGAGGACTTCTGCTCGGAATCAAACCTCGTAACTTCCTCTAACAGCTGGAAGGAATTTAAATGGAAGTTTATAGCGAGATATTACTACTGGAGGAACTGCGGAGAAACAGCTTTCAATTTTGCTCATACTTTCTGGTCTTGTAACAAACTCAAAGTGAAGCAAAGCAATGCTGGTGATGAGATTTATAAGGTTCTCAATTCAAATTTTCAAGAACCATTGGTGGTTCTACTAGGAGTTATCCAAGTAATTTATGTCACTTATCAGCCATTAAAGTGATTGATTGTTCCCTGCTAATCGTCATTGAACCACCATATTATATGGGGTGGCACAAGGGTTCAATAGTTCCAGCTCCAGCTCCATTTTACTGATAAAACTTCAGGATTTGTATTACATATCTAATTTGCATTATATATGTATTATGGGATTTTAGTACTTCTTCCACCAATGGATACTAGTGATTATTTAGTCTAGCTCCTATGTGTTTCCTGGAGTTATATCACCTTTACATTGTAAAAGCAGCAGAAAAACATGGAAAGCAATTTGTTGACCTCATTGGATCACTCTTATCTCATTATTTAGAACAAGCAGCAATCTTTGAATAATCACATTTATTATTTAATAAGGTAATTGGTAGGTTAGCAAAGTTTGTGACAGTCTGGTCTAACTGATTTCAGTTTGGTCTATTTTATCTGTTTTTATTATTTTTTTGCACATTGCAAATGCTTTTCCTTTCTGAGTGTCTGAGTCACTTGTGTGTGTGTGTGTGTGTGTGTGTGTGTGTCTAGATTAGATGGCATCATGAATTGAACAGGACCCATTGATATCAACACAGACGAACCCAGACAGATTAACCGTGACCCCCTCCTCCAGACGCACACACTAATGAGTGGGTTCACAGAAGATGTGTACAGTGCACTTTAATCTGCTGCTACAGTAGACAGTGTGCAGCAGGTTGATCGTGCTTATGTGCATCCACCTGCTGTGTCAGAGAAAATCTAGCTGGAAAGTCATTGTACTACAACAGAAACACTAGAATACTAATACTAGACTAAGTTATATACTATACAGTAAGATGTGATTGATTGTATGTAAACATATTTTTACAGGTCCATCATTCTCAAATATTTTCCTCGTAACTAGGTATTAATTGATTTTATGAGAGGATTATCAGAGGAATATCCTAAAACAACTGCTCCATTTGACCACAAATATATTCATGATTCACATATTGTTAAATAATGAAGTTGTCATGGTCTCTGTAGGCAAAGTCTGTCATTTCTAGATCAGTTTGCAAATCGCACAAATATGTCAGACTTTTTTGCACTATATTGGTGTAAACAGCAGTTTTTAGATGAAATTAGGGAGAAGTGTGGGCTTTTGAAAGTGAAAATGTGCAGGTGAGGGGTTGTCTGAGACAGGGCTGAAAAAAGTATTCAGATCCTTTTCTTAAGTAAAAGTACTAATACCACACTATAAAAAACACTCCGTTACAAGTTACAAGTAAAAGCCCTGCATTGAAAAATGTTGCTTAAGTAACAGTATGTAAGTATCATCCGGAAAATGCAGAAAACCCCTCACATTTTAGGAACTGGAAACAATCCAAACAGTTCTGTCAATCAAGTGTGTAATGATCTAAAAATGTCTTGTCCATTTGTAGGCCGATATCTTGTTGGGTAGTTTCATTTTTAATAAGATCATATTTTATAAACTACTAAAATGTGTTTTGCAAAAATCTTAATTTGTAAAGTAACTAGTAAACTGTCAGATGAATGTAGTGGAGTAAAAAGTACAATATCTTTCTGAAATGTAGTGGAGCAGAAGTAGAAAGTGGCAAAAAAAGACTCAACTAAAGGACAAGTACCTCAAATTTGTACTTAAGTACAGTTTATGTACTTAGATGGCTGTGGCAGTTTCTAGCTTTTGAAGCTGGGACTGCAGCATTAAGAATTACAGATTAATGTCAGATTTATACAATGACCTGCATGGTATGTTGCACTAAATGAATCGCCTAGAGATCAGGGGTATGTTAGTGAGCCATGCATCCTGAGAGTTACAGTAAGAGGATGACCAGCAGCCAAGAGCAGATACCGTCATGATATGTTTTTCAGTTTTAGACCTGATGGATTGAGGAACCGTTAGCTGCAAAGTCTAACCTGCTGTCACCTTGCAGGGGAGCGGCTGCTGTTGGTTTGGTGTTTTCGCTCTTGGTTTGGATGTCAAGGCCTGCTGAGTTTTGTGATTGAGATGGTAAAGCAGAGAAATGCACACACAGAGCAGGTCTTTAAAGGATCCCGGGTAAGACCCTTAGAGCTGCCTTACAGCTGAGAGAACAGACGATCAGAAGGTTAAACATTACCCGGAAGATCCTGCTCTGACGCTGAAAGAGTCTGTCACCAAATCAACGTCTTAACGAAGTCGCACACAGCACTGCTGCCATGGCTAGCTTTAGCTTTGGTTTGTTTGTACATGCTGAATGTAACTAAGTACGTCTACTCATGTACTGTCCTTAAGTACACAGTTGAGTTACTTGTACTTTACTTGCCACTTTCTTCTTCTACTCTGCTACATTTCAGAAAAAAAATATTGTACTTCTTAGTTACTAATTACAAATTCAGATTTTTGCACACAAAACACATAGTATTTGATAAACTACAATGTTATATTATGAATGAACCTACCTAACAATATAATAGCTTACAAGTCCAGCTGAAATGATCAGAAGATTGAAGAAGAACAGTTTGGATCATTTCTAGTATCTGAAATGTGAGTGTTTTTTCTACATTGACTACCTTTAATTTTACTATGTTAAGTACCTGATGAAAAATATCACAATGACAAATGTGTTGGTGTAGTTTTTATCTTTTTAGCTCTCAGATTCAATTAAAATGTATTTATATAGCGCTAAATCACAACAACAGTTATCTCATTGCGCTTTTCATTAAAGAGCAGGTCTAGACCGTACTTTGTGATGTTCTTTACAGAAACCCAACAGTTCCCCCAAAGAGCAAGCACTAGGCCACAGAGGCAAGGAAAAACTCTCTTTTTAAGAGGCGGAAACCTCGAGCGGAACCATGGCTCAGGATGGGGGGGGATGTGCCTCGACCGGTTGGGGTTGAGAGAGAGAGACAGACAGAGAATAGACATGGAGAGAGAGACAGAGACTTGAGAATTGTAGCAGAGGGTGTTGAGCAGGAACATGGAGGCAGCAGGTGACTCCAACCACAGATCCAGGGCCAGAAACACCTGCAGGAAGCAATAGGAGGAGAGAAGAGAGGGGCGAGAGAGCACAAGACTACGGGAAAGGGAAGAAGTCGAGTTATTAACACGCATTAATGGGATGAGGTGGCATACAGATGGAGAGGAGGAGGAAAAAGGAGGTGCTCAGTGCATCATGGGATGTCCCCCAGCAGTCTAGTTCATAGCAGCGTAGATCTGATATGAAAAGTTCAGAGAACTTCTGAGGCTAAAGATTTGTGTTGTAACTGTTTGATAAGCCCTAAAACCACAGATAACTGCATAAAACTGCCGAATTATATATGACAGTCACAAAGATTGGAAGATTGGTTCTTTTCTCAGCAAAACATAGGTGATATGTATAGCTCAGTGTAAATTCTTTCAGGAAGACCTAACTTTTAATCAGTGCACTCCTAAATCAATTTAGCTGTTATCCTAATGTACTTTTTTGCTGTGTATAACGGTTGCATATATGCAACTAGTCTCTCCTGATTTAAATGTAGCTTTCAGGAAGACCTAATTTAATCTATGCTCTCTTCCTAAATGGAATCAGCTTAACCAATCAGAATCATGCACAAATAGCAAGGGCCAATCACAGTCACAACCCTGCTGTTAAAAAATGGGTTTCTCTCTATGCTATTAAGCGTCATTGCAGGCAAAGAGTGCAACCCTCCACCCCCCCTTCCACCTCCAGTCATCTACAGTGTCTAGGTTCCATCGGGGGGGGTCTGATTGTTCTCTAACCCTACATGGATGTACAAAAGTTTCGTATAGCGTGGAAGTCTAATCGCCAAAGACTTTGTACATTTTATTTATTAGCTGTAAAATAAACCTTATTTGCATATGGCTTATTTGGCAAAAAATGGCTGTGAGCTGAACAGGGCCACGCTGAGTGTAAGCATAACGTTACTTTTGCAGAAGTGACTTGTTGCAACAGCGGGAACTTGGCTACGCAACTAAGGGACATTCAGTTCTGTTAAACTGTGCAAAACAAATGGCACAGTCAGAATCATCACCTACTTCAGCATCAAAAGAATCAGATTTGGTGTCAGACTTTCAGGCTGTTTCAGATAAAGAACCTCCTCAAAAAAAGGGCTGCATTGTAGTTCAGAACTATACCGGTCTTTTGTAATGAATCAGATTTATGTAGGGATTTGTTCCTCTGACGCAGGCGGCGACAAAAACCTGGAGGTCAAGTTGGGTAGGGGGCATTGTGGCGTCAGACATGAGAAATTCAATGTGACTTATCATGGTGTTTTGCTGCTCTTTGTACTGCCACTGACTCCATAATAATCTTGCAGGTTCAAATTTAAGAGAATTTCTTTCTTTTCTTTTTTTTGCATTGAGCTTAAAAATATTCAAAAAATGCAGATAATCTCAGTGTGGAGAGGCCCGTAACATCATATCTCATCTCTGAAATTACACCTTCCGTCAGCCTGAATGTATCTCTCATCAAACAGTCTCTATCAACAGTGACTATGTTTGCATGCACATCATATTCTGTGACTGAGCTGTTTATATGGCTAATAAAAGTAAATATTCCACTGATATTCCTGTTTACATGTAGTCATGCAAAATAAAACAACGTTTAAGTTTACTAGCAGTGGCGGACACCCTGTGAACTATAGATCGACCATGTTTTGCAATTGCTATTTCAAAATCGAATTACAGCAATTTCAAAATAAAGAAGTTGATTACAATCATTTAAAACTTCCCATGTGTCAGAAGTCCAGTTTAGAGAAGAAATGTCCTCAAGACATGAGGCAGCCGACCACCCCTCCGCCTCATCCCAGGCTGCTCCTCACCTTCTGTATTCACAGATTGGGTCAGAGGAAACGTTTGGCAGCTGTGTTGACACAAAATGTTAAATTCCGCTTAAACCCTGTTCAGGTATGGATGACCGGATGATTTAAATGAAACTCAAATTTAACTTTGACTAGGAAACCGTGAAACTTTGAGGAAAAAGTAATGGAGAATGTTTTATTTGCAAACATTATCAAACATGCTTTAATATCTGGTTGTGGATTGTTATTGTGTTGAGCCAGCATTTCGTGTAATGGACTTGGCCTCCTCCTGCTCTTTGCTACTGAAATACAACACACACACAGATACAAACACAATAGCTGTGGGCCACTGAGAATCAATGAACTCTTGTTGCACTGAGGAAACGTCACCTCGTCCATCTAGGTCAGTCACAGAGACAAATTCAGTTTGTTCCGGTGTTTTTCCTCTCTCTCAGCAGACAGTGAGTCTGGTCAAAACACAAATCAGTGCCGACGATTAGTCTAAGCTCGCTTTGACTCACAGGCTAGACAATCCAATGATGCTTTTTGGGAGAGGGGGTACTTTTCCAGTGTCTCTCCTGATAGGATTTTGTGAAATGCACTAGTGACAAAGATGCAGACCGCAATATCCCTAAATTTGCTCTAGAGATGACATCATTCCACTTACACATGCATGCATATTTTTAGTAAAAGTAGAGATCAAGTGAAAGTTTGTTCTGAGAGTGGCATGGAGGAGGTTAAGACTGGCCATTGAGTCAAAGGTCATCAATATTTTTTATTTAAAAACCACAGTCAATATCAGCGGCAGTGGAATGTTTGCCAAATCACCAATTGTACGTTTAACTATGCAAACATTTGCATGTATGTGTATATATGTGTATATATATATATATGTATATATGTGTATATATATATGTATATATATGCATGTGTATATATATATATATATATATATATATATATATATATATATATATATATATATATACACATGCATATATATACACAGTATTTATTGTGCTTTTATTGTGTTATCTAGTTATTCTGTATTATCATTTGGTGCAGCACTTTGGAAACCTTGTGTTTGTTAAAATCGTGCTATATAAATAAAGTGGATTGGATTGGATTGGATTATAAAGATGCTGGCGCTGGCTTGGTTGCCTCTGTGCAGTGCCAGTGGAACTGTCCCTGTTCGTTTTATGTTCTGTCTTATGTGTAGTGTTATGTACTGCATAAATGATTGACAATTATTTCTACCAGGACTAAACAGATAGATCCTCACCCAGAAAACAACCCTATAGGTTGACTGGGTAAGCAGCTTATTGTTGTTAGGCAGCTACTGACTAAGTGAGTCAATGTAGAGGTAGGTAAGGGTGGTGGATGGTTCAAACCAATAAAGGACTTTTACACAGGAAACCGGTGTTCGTGTCCCGCATGAAACTACTTAAACTAACTTTAACGGACCTTAGTCCCTGGCATAGTCGGTAAAGAATTACGCCCTAATTTAAGTACTTTCACGGGACTTACCCTATCCCTGTCTCTGATTTTTTTTTCTAAGTATTTGTATTTTTGTTGCCTATACCTAACTAGCTACTACTTATTGTTATCTATGTGAATAAAACTGCCACCGCGGTCACAATGTGATAAGAGGAAAACGCTCTGGGTTGTTAGCACTTCTTTAAACAAATAATTGTATTGGGCGGGGCTAAGCTTTGGATGTAGCAACATTGCTTTTGCAAAATAGCCTGGGGAAGGAACTTTGGTGGAACATTTGCACCCCACAAAAGAAAATGCCGTGCCCTTCACCTGTTTACACAATACATTAATGTGAGCTATTTGAATAGTGGATACATTATTAAACACAATTGGTTCTTCCCAGTATATCGGCGTGTGTACTTCGTCCATACCAAGCCCCACCAATCTGTCTCAAAACCCAGTTAGATAGTAAATGAAGATAAACCACTCCATAGACTAAGAATTGGTAAAGATATCATAGGTGGCAGGAATGGTCTGAGTATAAAGCTCATTTGGGTATAAAAAAAAGACCAAACAAAAACAAAACATTCTGTGGATCCACAAATCCCATTCCCCATGCCTCCCATTCATTGTCTATGGTGCAGCGCCAGAATTGATACTTGATGACATCACTTACTTCTCTGGATTTTGCTATGAGTAGCTGATGTTGACACACATTGATTGGACTTGAAAATGACATATTGAAAGTTTTGATTTAGCAATTTCCCTTTAACAAGAGTAACAAATGATATTTTGGGACCTGTGCATGCATAGTCCTGAGTAGAGTTCAAAACTGACCACATGATGAATAATACAAAATATGTACAGGAGCCTTACAGCTGGCAGTTTATTTTTTTTAATTCTTTTTTTTAAATCTTTCTGCATGTTGTAATTGAAATAGTCTGAGGGAAAGCTAGACATCTCCCGTTGGCTCTGTTTTAGGCTTTAGAAAATCTAGCCCTTGTTGGGAGACTGGCCAATCACAGGTAATTTCAGAGAGAGGGAGAGCATTCCTATTGGCTGTTCTGTGCATGCATATTCCCATGTAACAAAGGGGATTGGAGAGCTGTGGAGAAAGGTCTGACTCTACTTAAAAATATGGCGTTTTTTTTTTGCTTTCTACCCACTGCAGCCGGATTTTTTCTTCCTCCAGAACAGTTCAGCCTTAACTTCACCCACTGAATAGCATTGTTTTAGTATTGCATGTTTGCAATTGCCAACAAAGTGGCCACAATTGTCAGTAGAGGAAACCAATGCTGTCTTATTCAATCAGTTAGTTAATAGATTATTTTGTTAATTTTTCATAGGCATAGTTCATTTTTATTATGATCTACTGCACTGTTCAATCCCTGCACTGTTCACTTTTGCGCACAGTCTACCATAGTAACTTAACTTATCATGGTCAATGCATTTCTGTGAGTGATTTCTATCTATCTTAAAGACAGCAGTGCAGAAGTCTCTACATGTTGTCTTAAATGACTGCACCCAATGAGATTTAAATCAACCAATTAGATTGATTTCTGCATTTGATTAACATGTGTACATTATTGCTATGCATGTTGAAACCCTGCAGGCTTTCATCATCTTTTCTCACTGTTCTGACTTTAGAGTGCAGTAATAGATGTAGGTGTCCCTCCTCACCAGTGATATTACCCCGCCTTGTTTTTTTTTCCTCTCATGCTGAGACTACGTGAGCCTCCACACATCACTCTCTCAATTATTCTTGTGGGGGGGGGGGAGAAAAAAGAAGGGGTAGAAGGGTAAGGCGGACGTGACTTTTGTTAGGTCTATCCTCTCCACTTCTTCTGTTTTTGTCATGTCTTTTCTCCTCATCACCTCTCTTTTCACCATTTTTTCTCCCCTACTGTATATTTTTCCTTTTTTAGGTTTGTGACTTCTCCCATCTTCCTTCCTTTACTTTTTCTGATCTGTCTTTGTTTTCCTCTCTTTTTTCTTCCTCTCCTATCCTTCCTTTTCTTCCTCCGTGTCTCCTCTCCTCTCAGTCCTAATGTTGGCGTGTTTGCAGCCCGGGACTATCCTATTATTCAGTCATCTCTAACCCATTAACTTGGCAAGGAATTAGGAAGAGCCAGGACAACGATATAACAGGAAGTAAGACACCTTGGCAACTTCTCTTCTTTGGAGATTTAGCTCTTTTTCAATCCAGTGACTAATCTGTTTGCTATTTGGGCCCAAATGGAATGATGTAATTGACTGCCAGCTCGCCTGTTGACCCCTTTACTTTCTCACAAACAGGTTTAAGGCTTGTTTGTTAGCAACACGCAGGCAAAGCAAAGTCAACAACGCAGTGTGTAGATACATGATGCAATGGGACTGAGTTCTTCTTTCCACTTCAGTTTGATGTTGAATGCCTCAGCAGCAGCAGCAGTTCCTGCAACTGTATGTCTTAAGTATGGCATACATTTTAGGTTCACAAACCATCACAAACAATGTTGCAGTTACTCAGAAATGATATTGCTCCTGGTTAATAGTAATACATTTTCACTTTCCAATGCTCCCTCTTTCCCTAAATTAGCTATTTTTAAGTTGAAATTCTTTGTGGCGGAGGCTTCCTGAGCTCCCTGCTGTGTGAAGCACATTCCGTGTAACCACAACGTTCTTGTTTCAAAGCGTGCTAGGGATATTTATCACATCTCACCCCGCTCTCCCTCAATAGACTTCCTGCTGTTGATCTCCACCGGGCATTATCCAATAAAGGCAGTAATCCCAACAGAAAAATACAATCATCCCACAGAGATTATCATCTTCAAATGTGTATGTCTGTACAGAAAAAGGCATCCTAATAATCCGCCTCAACCTCCTTCTGCACAACCCATTGACATTATTAATATGGTCATTTGAGCGTTAGGTCTGCACCAGATGTGTGCAGTGGTTTTACAGTATATTGATGCTAGGTATATTGCAATCTTATTGCATCTTTTTGTTGACGTTGTATGCAGCTGCACCCCCTCTAAAGTTAATATGGAATTCTGTCTGAACAACATAAATTATATGAGCAATAAATGAGCAATCAGATTACCTGCAACAAAGAAATAGGTATCATCCACATATAGTACACTGATTAGGGTACCATGAAAGAATAAATAGAACATGAGTAGTTTGTAGACTGATTTCAAAATCCTCAACGAGTGAAACTTGGTATTTAAAAAAAATGAAGTTCAGAATGGAAAAGGATTTATTGCCAAGTAAGTAACACTCACAAAGCATTTGCCTTAGTGGTTGGTACATTAACTAACAAAAACGTTGAGGGAATGCGCAAAAGGTTAGTTTTGAAGAAGACTTGAAAGTAGCCCCTGACATCATAAACTGATTATCTAAATGTTTAATGAGGTATTAAATCTAGTAAGAAATAAAGTAATTTTCTCATGTACTTCTATACGGAACCCACTTTTGCAGGAGTCACCCCCTGCTGGAAATTAGATAGAAGGCAAGTTGAAGGCACTTCTGCGTTGACTTCACTTTTCAATCCTGGAAGCTCGTCCATTATTTTTTAAAGCCTATGGATAGACCAAACCCTCTTACAAGCGAGGAGTGTTTCATGTGGTGGGAGCAATCAGCTACAATCTTTCCAGCCCGCTTCAGGGTCCTGGATGCGTCCTGGAGAGATGGCAGATTGCAGCCAATCTCCTTTTCAGCATTGCAAATGATACTTTGCTGTCTCCCTGTGTTGGCGGTGGCAGCAGCGTACCAGATGGTGATGGAGGAAGCCAGGATGGACTCAATGATGACAGAGTAGATTTGCATCATCATTGACTTTGGCGTGTTGAATTTCTTTAGCTGACGCAAGAACTATATCCTCTGCTCTGCCTTTCTGATGTGAGCTGGTGTAAAGTTCTAATGAAACCCAAAAAGGGAAGTACAGTAGCAGGAAATGTTTTTTTATCAAGAACATATGACAGAGAGTAGAGGATGTAAGAAAGGATGTGATGAGTTTTCTTCTGACAGTGTTAATCATTTTTGTACATTTTAGGATTGTAATTCTGCTGTCATTTTAAGTTAAATAAAACCGTTGTAAAGCATTGAAAAGGTGAGGCTCTCTGTGACATCCATAACCTACCAATGCAATGCAAAACGTTAGGATGACTCTACAGTAAGAAAGATTATTTTGACAAAGATGGAACTATGCAGAGGATCACGTAAAAGGGCTTTTATTTCAGCAGCAGTGTAATCAGGGATGACACATGGTCTTTTAATCTGCTCTGCTCCATTGAAGGCCAGCTGAGTGACTTATCCTTTCCATTCAACGCAAAATCTCCCCATCAATGGCCTCTGCATAAAGAGAGAGGGATGAGTTTTCACTCCACCACACGAATAATGGAGGTAATGCATTCTTTATAAAGCAGAAATAACAAACGCAAGGTCAAATTGAGCAAGTTTGCATACCGTTTTATAGTAACACACTGCTTTAAATTCAAATACAACATGTAATATACTTTTACAACCCTGGGACTGTAGAGCGGGGGGGGG
>NC_048429.1:14871709-14875980 GCF_013103735.1 Etheostoma cragini | reverse complement strand
TTTTAATTTTCCATGTAGTATATCTTTTGGTTTAATTGTGTTCCTTTTAAAATCTGACGGAGGCAAATAAAAAAAAGTCCAATGGTTTTCATTTTCAGTTATAATGGCCCCTCCATGTAACAAAACTTAAAAACATACAGTATGTGTACTCATCATTCATTCTCAGAAGAAAAATACTTTCTTTCCTTCAACCTTCAACTTGTTTAGCTTAGTTTTAAAAGCAGAGGTCTCTAGAGGCAACTTGCAGGTCTTGTTTCCAGGAATTTGAACTAGTAAAGTTCCACTCACAAGCCTGACAGGAATGTGTGGCGTTGCTGCGATGCCACAGGGGGACAGGCGTGTTGGACAAAGTCATGGTGAGTGTGTCACAGCCATAAAGACATAAATGGCTTTATGACTGTATTTACCGACAGTGATGTAATGCAGGTAAAAAGGTACAGTATGTGGGTCAGATGTACTTCCCAGGCTTTTTTTGTCAGTCAGGTTAATACACTGGATATTAACTAATAATGATAATTGGATATTGTTACAATCCTTTTACAGTTTGGTCACATTCTCATTCATATAACAACCACTCAGAGTGGCAGATTCAATTTGAAGTTTCAAACATTATCCATAACTTTTAGCCATTATGACAATGTATTTAGTGCTTTTAGCTATTTTAAACACGTGTGTGCATACACTGTTTGTGAAGGGTACAGGTAGATTACTTTGAGCCAATAAGGAGGAGGTACGAAAACAGCTGAGGATGAGCTGCTTAGTCATGGTAAGGAGTGACAAAGTGTGAGTCATAGTTTAAGACATGATCACCTAGTGATGGTACATCACTGTGAAATAGTGTGTATAGTTGTTTACAAGTGCCCATGTTGAAGAAGAGGCGCTCACACTAAAGACCAACTGGGCCAATCTCCAATACTCTTTGTATAAGTTTAACCAGAGTGACTGGGGACGTGCATAATCATTCATCAGCGCAGAATTAAGCAGCTATTTGTGGAGCTTCTGGCTTAACGTTGGTTAACACCAAGCTCATGTAATATGCCTGACAAAGCAACTCCTCTCTCCCACAGAGATTACACAGACACACACACACACCAGCATAACCACCAGTACCAACAACATATAGTTAGACAGCTGAGCCACCAGTGATTAAATTTATAACATGCTTTTCATTGAGTTGATAAAAATAGATTCAAAAAGTCTAATAAAACACAGCAGTGGTTGGGTGTGATGCCAACATTCTGCATATTGACAATCAGATACTTGCACAGGTAAAATGGCTCAATATGAAAAGACAACAATATGCAAAGTTAGAATGCAAAGTAGGTTTTCGAGTTTCGGTGATGTCGTGGTAAACCTGTAAGGAGTCACATACACCTGTGTGTGTGTGTGTGTGTGTGTGTGTGTGTGTGTGTGTTTGTGTGCACCCGACAGCAGTCAGATAGCTAATCTGGTCACAGGATGACCAGTCTGAGTCAATACACTCAGTCTACCCCTGATTCAGACTTAAGGAAATACCGCATTTAGCTGGCAGCTGGCAAATGCATACTGTCTGTGTGTGTGTGTGTGTGTGTGTGTGGGGGGGGGGGGGGGGGGGGGGGGGGGGGGGGGGGGGGGGGGGGGGGGGGGGGGGGGGGGGGGGGGGGCAGTGAATGGTGTACCTGACAGCAGTCACATACAGCGCTGCTCAATAAGCATACAGTGCTGCTTAATAAAAAATCATCTTTTGTAAATTGGCAATGGCATGGTTTTAAACTAGAATAGAATAGAAAGCCTTTCTTGTCATTACAAACAAGTGCATTACCTGTACAATGAGATTGAAGCAACCCCTTTACAGTGTCGACACAAAATAAGAAAATATAAATTACAAGCCAATGATCTTTGACCGGAAGGTGTGGACCCTCTTCACGCACTTGCCATTGATGTACAGGGGGGTTAGGTCAGTGCTGTTCATCCTGAAGTCGATGATGATCTCCTTGGTTTTCTTGGTGTTCAGAGCCAGGTTGTTCTCCGAGCGCCAAGCTTCCAAGTTCAGGACTTCCTCTCTGTAGGCTGCCTCATCTCCCTTTGAGATGAGTCCGACCACTGTGGTGTTGTCAACAAACTTGACAATGAGGTTGTTGCTGTGGGGCGGACTGCAGTTGTGGCCAGTACAGAAGGGGGCTCAGCACACAGCCCTGCAGGAAGCCGCTACTTAACGTGCAAGTGGCGGAGAGGTGGGGGCCCAGTCTCCCCACCTGGGGCCAATTGGTGAGAAAGTCCTTTACCTTTAGGCACATGTGAGAGGGGGGGAGGCCAAGAGTGACCGGTTTGGTGATGAGAATGTCCGAGATGACTGTGTTGAAAGCAGAGCTGTAATCCACGAAGAGCATACGGTCGTAGCTCTGCTGCTGCTCCAGGTGGCTCAGCGCAGAGTGGAGAGCTACAGCAATGGCATCCTCTGTGGATCCGTTTGCACGGTATGCAAACTCATAGGGGTCCACGTCTGGGGGGAGGTAGTCCTTGATATGTTGGAAAACAAGTCTCTCAAAGCACTTCATGATTGATGAAGGGCCACAGGACGGTAATCCTTTAGGCTGGTGATGGGAGACTTATTTGGCACTGGGATGATTGTGGCTAGTTTTAGGCAGGGTGGGATGACTGCCTGGGCCAGGGAAAGGTTAAAGATCCTGGTAAAAATGAGGGTGAGCTAGTGAACGCACGCCCTGGGCACCTTGCCGAGAACTCCATCTGGGCCGGCAGCCTTCCTTGGGTTCACTGCCAGGAGTGGGATGGTGCAGGAACCAGATGTGGATGAAGGCAGGCCTGGGGTAGTGCAGGAACCAGGTGGGGGTTTAGGCAGGGATGGGGCAGATGAGTGGTGCTGGTGTGATGACTCAGAGCGAGCAAAGAAGCAATTCACCTCCTCTGCCGACTTTGCAGTCAGGTCCCCTGATGTTGCATCACAGCCTCTGTAGTTGGTAATGTCATGTGTGCCCAGCCACACCTCCCGTGTGTTGTTGCTGGACAGGTGGAACTCTATGCTCTTCTTGTGGTCCGCCTTGGCTCTTTTAATTCCACTTTTCAGGTCAGTTTGAGCAGAGTGCTGCTCGGTCCGTCTGACCTGAAGGCAGCGTTGCGGGCTCTGAGGAGTGTACGGACATGGCTGGTCATCCAGGGTTTCGGGTTAGGGTTACTCGAATGGTTTTGTCCACAGTCACATTCCCAATGCAGAACTTGATACAGTTAGCTGTTTTGATTTGTATTTAGAGATGATTTTATGGAAAGTATCCTATGCCAATCTCTAGGTATGGTGAAGGGTATATGATGATGGGGGTGGTATCTTGTTCCAAAGGCCAAGGGAACTTTATCAAGATGCATAGTATACTGGATCCATGAAATAACTGGCCTTTAATAATAATAAAAAATCTGCCTATTCTATTGGAATTTAAAATAGGGGTGTGTATACTCATGCCCCTTGTATTTTAAGGAAGAACTTTTATTTGTTTGTTATTCATTCACAAAAAAATTGGTGTCCTTAAAAGGTTGGATTTTTCCTAATTTTTTAAATAAGGCATTAAGATCACTTTCCTAAAGATGATTTTTCCTCTTTTTAGTCAACTTAAGCAGGGGTTCCTATACTCATGAACAGCACTGGACCTATAATCTAGCCAGAGGGTGACCAGTCTAGACACTCAGTCTACCCCTGATGCAGACAGGAAATACTGCATTCAGCTGGCAAATGCATACTGTTTCTGTGTGTGTAAGTGACTGAGTGAGTGGGAAGGAGAGTGGAGAGGAAAAGGCATGCCAGTGTACACTGTACAGCATCTAGAATAGCAAATAGTCTGCTCATCTGAGAAGCAATTGTGTCAATGACCAGTTAGCATTAAGATTAACCCTGTTCTGTATACACGTACATTTCTAGAGTATTTATCTAGCATATTCATTCAGCAACTGCTAAAATAGAATTTTACTGGTCTAAAAAGAAACATGAATAAAAGTGAGAATAATGTAAGAAGGGAGCAATTACTCAAAAGGCATGCATCAAAAATTAAAGTATTCAGCCTTGAATTAAAAGAACTGAGAGTTGCAGCAGACCTGCAGTTTTCTGGGAGTTTGAACCACATATGTCGCCAACTCTTACATTGAGGACCCTGGGAACAGAGGGATGATCCTTTCCAGTCACATAGTCACAAAATGCTCTGTCTGTTAACATACACTCACCGGCCACTTTATTAGGTACCCCATGCTCGTAACGGGTTGGACCCCCTTTTGCCTTCAGAACTGCCTCA
>NC_048429.1:14850191-14871609 GCF_013103735.1 Etheostoma cragini | reverse complement strand
ATGTGATTGGCTGCTTAGAAATGAAGTGTTAACGAGCAGTTGGACAGGTGTACCTAATAAAGTGGCCGGTGAGTGTATGTCAAAGCATTAAAGGCATGCTAACGGCACAGCAGTGCTTTTACCTAAATGCTAACATCAGCACGCTTCTGTTCACAATGACAATGCCGAAAATTCAACCCGATGTCCCTAATTTTTGGAAGGATGTCCGTCACCTTCCGCTTTCTTTGGGTTGGCACTCTAAACTGAGGTGTATTTCTGAGGATTATGGTTGCTCCCAGATCTCTGCAAACTTAAATCCAGACAGCTAGCTAGACTATCTGCCCAATCTGAGTTTTCTGTTGCACGACTAAAACAACCTTTGAACATACACACGTCTCACCAAAACAAGTTTCTGGCTGTGGCTATTGGTGCTTGGTGTCCGTCCCAGACGATTGTGTTTGGTTAACAGAAATGCCAATAAACCATGTTTTTCTCCCATCCCAGAATGCTGTGTGGAGTAGCCAGATCTTCCCTTGCAATGTTGTGGAGGAAACTCCCAAAGTTTTTAAAGTTTGCCCTGAGGCTGGGTATGTTGATGGAAATTGGGCGGGTTTAAGGTGCTGGGTGATACCTTTGCGCCCATGTAGCAGTGCTTCGGCTGTGCTTCCACCCAATATAGTCCCAATTCAGTATCTTTTTTTTTTGGCTCACTTTTACTCCAAACATGCTAACCTGCAACATAGAATTTCATTTGCTACTCTAAGCTAACTAGCGGCGGCGCTGCTGGTGTTGCACTGAACTAAAACAATGCATGCACTGAGACCAAAAAAATGCAGTTGGCCCACCTATCTACAGCTAGGGAGACCGTGATAAGCCCTATTTACACAAACGGAGGCGTGTTCTTTTAAGCTCTCTGCCCATAAAAGTACTTCTATCAGTACTCTTATCTGCCACAGAACTTGAATTTACCACCACTTAGAAATAGTATTATTTGGTGACCACTCTTGTATCGACTCTGATGCAATTTCCCAGTAACATCCATGCATGCACCGTCATCAATAGCCTGATAAGCAGCATGTGTCTCACAGAGTGACTCATGAATCATGAGAATGGGTGACATGATGTGTCAGGACACGCTGTGTCCACTGCAGATTAGCTCCATAGATGGAAACGCAAAGCCTAGACGTCATATGAATGTTGGACTTGGGCCAATGAACATAAACAAACACTGTATATTTTCAAGGAGTTCATTTATTGGTCCAGCAGATGCAAAATCAACTGTACAACATACTGTCCACTCACTCATAGTCTTTAGTTTAAAACAAGGTGCCTCTCGTACCAAGCATCCAAAACTACATACAAAATGAATAACGAATATAATAAAACAGTTTTTACAAAAAACAAATTTCAAGTATGTAAAGTAAACTTGTTAACAAACGTTTTACTGAGAGAGGTAAGCAGCAGTTTTTTCTCAACAGATCATGCTTTCCATTAGTACAAAAATACTTCTACACACACATTTTCATCAAGTCTCCCATGAAAGTCATATCCTATGCATCCCCAGTTATACTATATATACATTAACATTTACAAAGATATTATTAACAGCACATATTGTTATAAAAAAAATATAGGTGCATACATTTGTGCGTAGCAGACAATGACAGCAAAAGGAAATCAAGGTATTTAAACTCGAAAATTAAGAACTCTGTTAAATGATCAGCACGCACTGTAGCGTTGAAACTAATCACGATGAAAAATAAATATTTCAGACAGTGAAAAGTAAAATATTGACGTTATTAGGTGAAATGTGGTGCCCCCTCTTGAGTAATCGATTCCAGAGAAATGGCAAGAGAAGTGGCATAAGGCTGCAAAACAGGCACTACAGGCACTCTACGGCAGAAATCACCTTCAACACAGGGAAGTAACGTGACATCAGAAATACATAGTGACACAAAATAAACCAAAAGTACAAATGTATCCCCACTGTGCAAAATATTCGCTTATTTTATAGAGTCAGCATACAAAGGAGTCAATTACGTCATGACTCTTTTCTTTTTCATACATTTTTAGAAAAGCGTGCATGATAAACGCCAATATAGGTGGTTACTTGTGTCTTTGGCTGACAAATAACTCATCCATTTAACTCTTCCTTCTTTTTCTTTTCACTGCCTTCAGTGGGCCTTTGTCAGGGATCCACTTTCCGGCCTCTTGTGCCACGTGACACATCGGTGCAGTTTTATTGGCAGGTCTGCAGGACATCCCGGTGGCCAGATGAGTTTCTCCTCAGGTTCTGTAAACAAAGAAAAATGACACAAAAATACGTTAACATTTTAGATGCCTTCATGCAACTATTAACTATGCAACAAGTTGCATTTGGCAAATGAACAACAACACAAAAGACAGTGCCGTTGCACAAATGTCATCTGGCCAAATGACATTCTCTCGTGTAGTGTAATCCCTTAACCACAAGTTACATCAACTGTTTTCTTAGGCACCCATTTTCTCTGATATTTTTAGAGAGGGTGTGAACACAACCATTAAGTTTATGTGTGTGTGTGTGTGTGTGTGTGTGTGTGTAAGCAGGTTGCTGTAGGAAAGTGTGGTTGTGTGTGTGTGTGTGTGTGTATGTGTGGGTGTGTGTGTGTGTGTGTGTGTGTGTGTGTGTGTGTGCATGCGTGCACCAAGTTAATCCTCAGGTGATTATAAAGGAAGCTGACAAGATCACACACCCAGCAGCTTTACACGTCTTAACGCATTTCCACTGTGCCAGCAAAACTAGCTCAGTCATGCAGTCAGTAAAGTTCATTGGCACTGCATGTTTGTTAAACTGCCTACTTGAGAACTAATTGGTAGTGGTTGGTAAAGACCCAACTTTGATCAAAGCTAATGTCATTCTCAAAATAAAAATAGTCCAAATCATTTAACAAAAGGGAGATATTATATTAACTGTTAACGGAACCAGAATGAGGAACAAACTTGGAGAAAAGTCAGGACTGATGTAGTTTCTACAGAGGGCTTTCACTGTGAACCTAATTCAAACTTTGGAGGACATTTTGGAGGACATTTGGTAGAAGGTGTCACTCCCGGATGTAAGTTGAGTGCAGATTTGAGTTGCGCATGCGTCCCTTTGCGACGAATACCATAGAAGATGCTAACAAGAGACGTCTGTAATGTCAACACAGTAAACATTGACCTACTTAACCAAGTTGGTTGAATGCTGGCTACAAGTTAGCACTCAAACACAACAAAGGCTGTCACTTGAATGGTGTTTTGAGCTAACGTTAGAAATCAAACAATCATAGATAGATACAACTTATTTTGAAATGCTTTCCATCTTCTGTCATTGTTTGTAATGAGAAGTTAAAAGTTTATTATTTTATGGATTTCACAAATTTCAAAACGCTAAATGAGCCTGCTGGCTAGTTAGTTAATAGTTTGATTACCTGTTCAAAAACATACTTTGTGTAAGAGTAATTTTTTTTTTTTTTTGGAGTAGAACTAGATTGGCTCTTGTAAAAGATATTACTTATCTATCACAAAAACTAACATTTCTATACGTTAATGGTGTAAATACACTTTTAACGGATTATTTTAATTTAGTTAGTGAACATTCTCAGCTTGTTAGCACGTAAACTAGCTAACCATCATTGTTTGTTGTGAACATGTTTGATTAGCACAAAACAAGCTAGCTTTAGCATGTTACATTTGTTTCTTTGCAAAATGAGCCTGCTGGTTAGTTATTTGATAGTTTTGCTTTTCTTAAACCTCTTAACCAAAATATGTAATAATATATGAGATGCATAATTATATAACCAACTTTTTTGTTAAACCTGTAAGCAGGCTTACTAGCTAACCATCCTTCTTATATTTTCCATTCAATTATGGCAAAATAAGCGCATGTAATGGAAGCTAGCTTTAGCATGTTACTTTTGTGTCTTTGCTAAATGAGCCTGCTAGCTAGTTAGTTAATAGTTTGATTACCTGCTCAAAAACTCGCCTTTTTTAGGAGTATTTCTAAAAGAGTAAATTGTGCCACAGTATTCTGGTTTAGACTGGTTGGCAGATATTCTTCTGAAGTTATTAGTGTCAGATGTGGCTGCGCTGGCAGAACTACAGTATGTAGCCACTGCAAAGCCACTACGTTGTGTTTTCCTTTGAAAGACAAAGAGTGAAACCACTTTCAGATATTGGAGGCCAAAAATAAACCAAAGACAAGAACAGCATGAATCAGCGTATTACAACAGCAGATCGGGGTGACGAACAACAATGACGCAGCAGGCAGGAATGTACGCTAGGAAGTGAGGGTGCCCTAGGAACAAATACTGCATTCTCCTCACTGACAGGAAACAGTGCTGCTACTCAAGAGCATGTCCTGGCACAGAATGTCAGTCTACTGAAATACCTTGCATTTATCATATTACATTTTCACTACTATTAAAAAGTACAGTATGTACTTCTTTTTTGAGTTTGTGAGCAGAATGTATCAGTAGTTCTTAATTCTTTTAGATTCAGTGTGAAAAAAATATCAACAGTGACTAGAATGTAAAAGATGACACAGCAACAGGAAAAGAGTGGACAAATGAGATAAAAGAGACAGCCAGAGATGCTAGAAAGAAAAAAATACTTACAGGCAAACTTTGCCCAGCCAGTGCTGTAAGGAGCAGAGGACAAGAAGGCCGCAGAGCAAAACAGGACAGGAAACAAAAGTGAGTGAACATGCATGCAGTCTTACAGAGGCAGACAGAAAGGAAACAGATGAAGGAAATGGTTTGTTTAGCATCTCATGATGTCCTAAATGCAGTTCAGAGGGCTTTCCATCCTAATGAAAAGAGAATTCTCGGCAGAAACACAAACCTCTTGCCAAATTTAACATAAAAATGACCTAATTAGTCAGTTTAAATAATTTGGTTCTGGCCTTAATAAATCCATATTAGTTAAGTTGAGTCCTTATAACTCTAAATATATAATGCTTGAAATGAAATGAAATGAAAGTGTGTGTGTGTGTGTGTGTGTGTGTGTATGTGTGCTTTTAAGAAACCGACCTGTCCAGCCAGAGTGATAGGGAGGTGCGAGGGGCTGCAGAGTGCCATGGAGGCAACAGACGGAGGCAGCTCCTGGATCGGAGACTCGTCCAGGTCATCGATGCGAGGTTTCTTGATGTTTGACTCGGGGCTGGTCAGAGGAGTCACACTGTTCCGCCTGATCAAGGTGCCAGGACCCTTCTTCATCTCCTGCAGGATGACAAATATTAAGACACTCAGAAGCCACAGCATATAAACGTGTTGCAGACACTGTGTTATCTTAATATAAGATAATAATTGATGTGCAGTTCTGGGGGGTTTTGTGTAAAAAGACAAAATAATCAATGGCTATCTATCACAATCATTATGGTGGCTCAAGCTTTATCCAGTTCTCTCTCCTTTCTTAACATTTCCTGTAGTAACTAACCGTCACCCATAACAGTACAGGATGTGACGATGACTTCAGTTCTGTAGGGCTAAGCAGAACATTTCCAGTAATCAGTGTATCAAACATTACCTCCGGTCTGTCTCTGTGGGTGTTCACCGCCTCCACATTCAGACAAATGGACTCCACTTTGCACCCGTAGGCAACAGGGGTGAGCTTCAGCACCGTGTGGAGGGGACACTTCAGGTAGGGCATCTCCTCTGGAACAACAAGCAAAAGAAGGAAAAACATAGACGTGAACAGTTGCATATAGCAGATTGGAGAATCATAAGTCATTAGTAATCAATACAGCCTCTCACTAATCCATACAACCTCTTTTATTCTTTCTCAATGTTAAACACTTGTCTATTAGGTCTGTAACAATTAATATAATTGTTGGCATTTTTAGGCCTTCATTTTTGACAGGACAGCTGAGACTTGAAAGGGAAGTGAGAGGACGAATGACATGCAGCGTCGAGGACTGGGCCTCTGTATATGAGCTCTACTAGGCGCTCTACTAGGTGATCGCAACACATACATAAGCACTGTTTCTTTGTTTGACCGCAATTAATTACTTACATAAACGTTGAATGTAATTATCAATTTTCTATTCATTTAAGCAAAATATACTGTTTTATAATAATGAAGAGGCGTGGCTTACTTCCTGGGCTGTGTACCTGTGTTATTACATTATCTTGGTCACATGACAGTGATACAACCAAAAGATGTATCCTGGGATTCCTTTAAAACCTTAATTTATTTGCAAAAGTTATAAATAAATAAATATTTTTGACTGAAAGAGGCAATTATATTGTTAATTGAGACAATTAACTGTATATTAAAATGTTGAATTGTTACAGCTCATTTCATATTCATGTTTAAGATGTTTATGTATGCTCCAGAAACCAAGTGAAATTCCTTTCAAGTGTTTCCTTGGCAATAAATCCCTTTCTGAGCTCATTCTGACTATTTAGGTTATGACACTGAACAAGAGGGGTTGATGGGATTTGTAGGACCCACCTGCACTCTTATCCAGGAAGTAGGCCAGCAGGCAGCGCATGACAGCCTGGTGGCAGATGACCAGGACGTTCTCTTGCCTCTCCAGGTCCATGATGACTGGCTCCACCCGCTGGACCAGGTCCTGGTAAGACTGGATCAGGATCAGGAGGGTGGGGTTGTTTATTATTGTCAGTATATTTGGTCATAGTTCAATCAAATACTCTTAAGTAGGGTTGCATTCTACTGGATTATTTTGCTATACTGTATACTCGAATTGATCATGGTTGTTATCAGTGGTGGAAGAAGTATTCAGCTCCTTTACTTAAGGAAAAGTACTAACACCACACTCCACACAAAAATACTCTGTTACAAGTCCTGCATTGGAAATGTTACTTAAGTAAAAGTATGTAAGTAGCATCAGGAAAATGTACTTAAAGTATTAAAAGTAAAAGTACTCAATGCTGAAACAGTTCCATGTGTAATAGTCTAATCAGCTGGACTTGTAGGCCGGTGGGTAGTTTAATTTATGATGAAACATCTTATTTTATAAACTAAATGTTTTTTGTGGTAACAAAGTATTAAGTAACTAAAGCTGTCAGATGAATGTAGTGGAGTAAAAAAGACTCAAGTAAAGTACAATTACCTCAAATGTTTACTTTACTCCTCGTCTTTTTTTTCACTGGGTAAATGTTGTTTGCTACGTTCCACCACTGGTTGTTAATTTTATTTTTAATTACAGCAGATGACCTAAATCAAAAATAAGTGCTCTGTATTTTAGGTTTGTTAGGTGTGAAGGTGTCCAGTGGTTGCTGACTGTGTTTGTACCTCTCCAGCAGGGTAACGATAGTAGTATTTATCTTCATCTCTCAAAGCAAACTCCTCCGGGAATTTCTCCTTCATCTCATCATACGTCATCTCTTCACACATTCCCTAAAACAAACGAAGAAGGAAAATGTCAAATATATTAGAAATATAAATCAAATAATATAGCTGTGTGATGTGTGAGCTGATGAGCTGTTACTATTCCAAATTTGAAATCTTCAAATTAAATAAATTAATTGCAATTAACGATACAATTGTCTCTTTCAGTCCAATTTACAATGATTTATTTATGTATTACTTTTACAAACAAATCAAGGTTTTGAATGAATATCAGGATCCATCTTTTGGTTATATATTGCTGTAATGTAACCAACATAATGAAATAACACAAATACACAGCCTATGAAGTAAACCATGGCTCTTTGTTGTCCTAAAACATAGTATTTTTTACTGAAAGCACCTAAAACTTACAATTACCATCAACAGTTATACCCCTACGGACCTCAGCTAATGTAAGCAATTATTGCAGTTAAACAAAGAAACAGCAATTATAATAATAATAGAATAAAATTATAATAAATATTACAGGCTTAGTAGACTCGCATCACCAGACCTTTCTCCACAGAGCTGCGGAGGAGGGTCTGGCTGGTCCACACAGCATTCTGGGATGGGAGAAAAACGTGCTCTGGTTTATTGGCATTTCTTTAAACCAATCACAATCGTCTTGAGCGGGGCTAAGCGCCGGACGAAACGCTGCAAAATAACCTTGGGAAGGAACTTGTTTTGGTGCAACGTGTATGTCCAAAGGTTGTTTTAGTCGTGCAACAGAAAACTCAGATATGACAGATAGTCTAGCTAGCTGTCTGGATTTACCCTGCAGAGATCTGAGTAACAGTTAACCACAGACCCCAGAAGTCCAGGTTAGAATGCCAAAGAAGGGGAAAGAAACTGACACCGGGCAAAATGAAAGACCTTAGGCGGAATTTCCGTTAGCACCTGAACAATCCTGGAAGTGGATATAGACTACAGGCCTAGTGAGCTGGTGCCATAGTGTGCGTTTGAGTGATACTCACAGCGTCTATCTCGTTGAGAGCCTTCCACTGTTCGTACGGGACTCCCAGGTGCTCTGCGGTTTCAATGCTGCGACACAGCTGGCTGCTCCAAATCTTGAGATCCTTCTGCTGCTGCTCTTCCACAAACCGAGCCAGAGCAGCCGCAAACTGTAGCAGGGAGGGAACCGTCTTTAGCACCAGAAGTTCATTGGTCATGATGTTTAAAATCTTGTCATTTTATCATCTGCCTACTTTCATAATCTATTTTATGTCTCTATTTGCCGCTGTTGGTACCTGTTTGCCCCGCGGCGAGAGGCCCGCGTCCCCGCCCAGCCGGCCCTCCACGTTGTCGGTGCTCTCTCCGTGCCGACACAGGTAGATGGTGCGTGGCTGGACGTGGATGTTCATCAAGTAGTAGACGATCTTGCTCTGGATGTGATCCTGGATCCGGTTAACCAGGAACCGCCGACCCACGTCTATCACCTGGATGAAAGAGAGATCCCTGGAGGAAGAACAGAATGGGGTGAGTGATTAATGGGTGAGCGTTGCATTGGATGTTCCAGATATCTTGACAACATCAATGCTGATCATTCTACCTGTCATACTGATTGGGGTCCAGAGGTTGGTAGCTGGTTTTGTAGCATTCAATTCTCCTCTGGAAATCCAACATGGCGGCGTTTTTGTTGCAGTCCCGGTAGTCTGGACACGACACCTTCACTTCCTGCACAGGGAGGAAGATTGTCAGACGGCAAATACCACGCCTGATGCCGGAGAGTTATAAACACGTTGCATTGTATGTCTTTCAAACAGCGCCAGGACGCATCGTGGTGTCTTGCTTGCGACTCACCATGATGTTCGACGCGATTACGCTGGGATCGTCACACACCGACTCGATGAAAAAGATCTGTCATCGAAGAGGAAAAGTAGTTAAAAGTCGCTGCATCGCCGATGTCAGTCCTTGACTCTTCATGTCGCCATGGTAACACTTACCTTGAAGCCATTCTCAATGCCAAACTGAAGGATCATGTCTCGTCTTTCTCTTGTCGTGTTTGTGGCGTCGAAGACCTGAAAGGGACATGAAACAGCGTTGTAAGACAATGGCTTTTTATCGTGTCAAACGTTAGGACAAAGTTTAAGAAAAGCATGCGATGCATGATGGGAAACTCACCGCTACTTGGCCTCCCTCCTCCTTCAAATAGGATTTGACATCCCTCAAGGCTGCTAAGGCACATTGCCTGAGGAGCAAAAACAGTAATGTTCATGCAGATAGTTAGAGATCTTATCCCCCCCAATGTTGAACCCCTCGGTAAATTTCTTTTCTTATGCACGTGTAACTGTGTTAAACTTACTGTCTGATTTTTACAGCGCTCTCATTATCAGGCTTGAAGAAGTCATAGGAGCTGTAGTTCTTGACCGCCTCCCTCCGGTACTCTCCCACATTAAAGACTGCAACAGACACACACACACACACACACACACACACACACACACACACACACACACAGACACACACACACACAGACGAAAGGGGAAGAAGCAACAAGCATGAACACCATGTCCTGGAGGCTGAAACATGAACTGATGCTGCCAGGCAAAACACTTCCAGGAATAAAACGTTAAGTGTCATGCTGTAACTGATACGCTACTGGACAACTAGGGGTGGCACAGTACATGATAAAAACATCCAAACTGTTCGGTTTGCTTGTGCGCCGTACGGTTCAAAGCATGCGCAATGTAGCCGGATGCCCGTGTGTGACCTCAGATAGTGTGTTTCCCTTTCATGCGAAAGAAGAGGTGTGGACAAGTTACCAACAAAACACACAGCGAAAGACGGTGCAAACCATTTCTGACTGTCCAGCCAATCTGTAGACATTTTAACATCAATGTACTGTATTGTTTTTTTCACTCTGAAGTTGCTGAAGCAGCTGCTGTTTCAATCCTGTTGACTCTGTAGGGTTGCTCAGTTCCCCCTGCGACTGACGCGCACACACACACACAAACACACACACACACACGCGGTGGATGCAGGAAAATGAAGCGAGATGAGACATACAGGATGACCTACATTAGGGACAGCTACGCTCATTATTGGAAGTGCAATGATAAGTTAAAATCCAATTAGTCCTTTATCAAACCATATGAATGTGTCCCAGGATAGGAAATTAACTAACAATGCCACTGACAGACATGTCCATATTTGATTCATTCAATGAATTAGTATTTTTTTTCTCTTAAATCCACCAGCGATTTTCATTTCTTTTTGGTAGGGTTACTCTGCCTAGAGGAATTTTATTCTCCCAAAAACAAGTTTACTTTTTATTTTAAAAGAACTATGAAATTTTTTTTTTTTTTTTATGTTTAACATATTCTGATGTTTTAAGAGTTCCTCTCTTTCTCTTTTAAACTATACAATTTTTGTAAGAGCTACACTGAAGTTGGCAGTTTAATAAATGCAAGGTATTCCAATTGATATTCTGTAATATTTCAATCTTTGTGTGCTAATAAGGCGCATACATTCCTGTAGATGGCAATATACATTCTCCTTTTTTTCTAAATAAATGAAAAGCTTGTTGATATCATTAATGTCTTCCCTCCTGCTGTATCAGAATGTCACCTAGCTTTCCTTAGAGACGGTCCCAATAATGTGCTTGAAGTCAAGTCAAATTCAGTTTGTGCCTGATTACATGATATGAACTACTTTTTAATACTCTATCCTACATTGTGGATAATTAAGCTATATATGCTGAAGTGTATTTCTGGAGTGTTAAAGATTAAAAGAAAAAATAACAACAGGAATCTTACAGAACCGAAAACCACGATACGAACCGAAACTTGGGTTTTTCCGGACCGTGCCACTCCTATGGACAAACTGTTTGTGTTTGTGTTGGTTGTTTACCTTTGGTGGGCATGCCGATCCAGTTGAGGTAGCGGGTGAGTTTTTTGGACATGTAGGTCTTCCCTCGAGCCGGAAGACCCACCATCACGATGACGGTGGGGGGGTTGGCAAAGTGGGGGGCGCAAGCCGCTGCAGAGAAGGATGTAAAAAAAAACAAAATGAGTAAACATCTTTCATATTATTCACAGTGACAGTGAAGGAGCAGAATAAATCAGAATTAACATCTTGAATTTACATCTTGTGATTTGCGTCCTGAGAGGGCTCAAACCCAGCTGGCTGGGGTGGGCACAAATACCTGGTCACCAAGAGCTGCAACCTGCCTGAATCCATTCATTTAAACAACTTCTGCACCTAATTGGCTTCATCCACAGTACAGGCTGAGAGACACTCCCAGCGGCCACGTGGTTGTCTGCTCCCGCCTGTTCCTTCAGCCTTACTGCACATCTGACCCACTTCTGCACGCTGTAAACTGGCTTATACGACCCAGGATTAGCAGTTTTCACTTGACCAGATTTACTGTAACCCCATCGCTGAGGCCCCTGGGAAATGTATTATTGGAAATGGTGGATTCACTAGGAGGATGGCTGGGCGTTGATTTTACATGGAAAAATGTTTTCTCTTTACATCATTGGAATCTGTTTTATTGAAGCAGTAAATGCTTTTCATGTCACATTTCCTCACTTTTAAAGGTTTCTTCAGTTATCCAGGTGAGCAGGGTAATTCTTTTCAGACTCTATTGCTGCAGTTGCTGCCTGATAATGCCCTGAGGGCTAATTTATACTTGCTAATCTTGTTTACACAACAAAACAGCCATGTCAAATAAGCCGGAAAACGGATCACACAGTCGATCCTCAGACATTTTTTATGCACCAGCCAAATGGCTACTGAATGTTCAAATTTTACCAGCCACTCAATTATGAGTGGGGGTCCATTATGCCACCATACGATATTATTGTAATTGTATACACATATTGCAATATTTTGCGATTTATTGCAATTTATTACCTTTTTTCCGACTTCTAATTTTTCACAATTTCAAGTTATGTCCCCAATATTCAAATTTTACCAGACACTAAATTAGGAGTGGGAATCACCAGACGCCTAGATTTATACAATATCTAATTTTTAATATATCTAATTGTTCCCAATTTGAAATGGAAACTTTGTCAACATCTTGTTTTATCTAAAAAGATACATTTCTCTGTTTGTTAATCTCACTTCAATTTTATTGCTGCAAAATGGCATTGTCAAGCAGACAAACTGACCAAAACATATTTTTAAAAAGACCAATACTCTGCGCCTGTGTAGCAATACAGTATTGCCACAGAAAATATAGCAATATCGATTCTTTTCCCCCACCCCTACACTAACCATTGTTTTTTGTCTGGTGAGTGAAGCAAATCTACCAACCACTTGAATATTTTACCAGTATTTGGCTGTTAGATTGTGGCTGATAAATAATTTTGGATTTAGGATTCAGGGAGGGTCTGAGCTAAGAGGATAGATGTAGATATGTCGTTTTTCTTTTTTTGGTTTGAATTTTCCTATATTTGACTTTATGGCTATCCTCCTCAACAGCATTCACATTCCCCAAAGAGAAAAACAAAGGAGAAAGCTTATTGGTGACATTTAAATGAATACAAGTTTGCTGTAAATACTGTGAAGTACGTGTTTTCTGGGCACACATCCCTCAACAAGATTCTCTTCTCTGTGGTCACCCTGGTATAAAGCCTGGGAAACGAGACTGCAGCAGGGTCGCGCCATGACCACGCGCCGCTGGCCGACCAATTAGAAAACGGTAGACTACCACTTCAAAAGCATCCGACAGAGGTTGCGTGCCATTGTGGTAACCATGGTGACCGAGGTCTAGTCAAGCTCCAGTTGGAGATATGTGCCACGTGCCGCACGTCAAAAGACCGGTGTAGAACCATGCAGTGCACTGATGACTCAACTACATTTGAACTGAAATATTACAAGGGAATTGGAGAGAAAATGTCGATATAAAATCGCTGGTTACTTCTGAGAAAACACTAATTTGTTGCACTGGGATTCATTCATTCAAACAAACCTTTATTGAAGAAATAAAAGTAGTCTAGTAAAGGCTGCTCACCATACACCACAGAGTTCGTCATATAGGCTAACCCAGAGTGATAGAAAAATGGCTCAGGGCTAGCCTAAAATGAGCTGCCCACTGCAATACACTTTTTAAGTCCATGTAAAGAAATATTGTAGCGATAAAAAACTACATATCTAGGCTAATATTAAGAATGTCACTTTGCAGCAATACTATATCAATAGAAACACAATAAAAACCATATTGAATAGAAAAGTTGTAGGGTTTTTACCTCTCCGGGGTGCCGGCTTGTCATCCTTGGTGGGCACCCAGATCTTTTGGATCCTGTTCTGGGTCAGCTCTCTGGGCATTCCTCAAGGACTGAAGAGCCGCAAAGTACACGAGAACCGAGCTGCTTATATCCCGGGGACCGAAGAAAAAGAGCCTGTGCCGGTTTTTGTTTGAGCGCAGGAGCCTGGTCCGTTCAGAGGGAATGAACTGAGCTGGTCTTTATGTCTGCAGAGCACGTTGAGCCGGTCTAATCTGCCGGTCTGCGGCACACATCCGCTATTTAACCCCGCCCGGCCGGCCGGCCGAGCAACGTGACTGCCGTGACGAAATTACACACACGCGCACACATATCCACGATGCCATCCACACTACAGTACACGAATATACAGCCAGGCACAGCGCCGCTTTGTGGTAGGCTAACTCGGATTGGATGATAATGTTGCATTGCATTTTGTAGCCTAAGCCTAAATACATAATATAACCTATGAAATGGAATGTGATTGGCGTTAGTAATTAGTATTACGTTATAACAATTTAATAATAATATTTGGTCTCTGGAGTGGTAGCAGTAGTTATGTATATTACGTTTTTATTTTCTAAATCGGAAATGTCTTCATAATGTCAATCAGTTGAATAGCGGTGGTTGTAAAATGACACTGTTAGACACTTTCTCCACATCTACTGTTGCTTCAGCATTGGGCCCACTATATAATATATTTAGTGAGTCTGAGGAAACCAGGAGGAAACGTGCAGAGTGTCACATCTCCTCACTCTGCGTCTCACACTGGGTTGTCCGTGGTTGAATCAAATGTATACATATTATATACATAAACACATAGATACTAAATATAGTCCAGAGCTTTTAAAACGTCCTGTAAAATGAAATACTCAATTTTCAACAAAATCGTGTAACAAGTGTTTCTTAATATAATATTTTTGTTATTTATTATCTCATATTTTAACCAACTTATTTTTTTTACATATTGCATTGGATATTTTCAGCTTTTCATAGCATCTGGGCAGAGACTAAATATATTATAAATAATTTCTTCACATCTATTATTGCTTCAGCATGAGTCTGAGGAAACCAGGAGGAAACGTGCAGAGTGTCACATCACCTCACTCTGCTTCCTCACACTGGGTGGTCCCATCCAGTCACAATGGGTAGGATTTTACATATAGATATGTATGATATATGATTCATTAATATATATATATTTACTGTATATAAAGTATAAAGCATAGATCGGTATATAAAGTATAAAGCATAGATCGGTAGATACTAAATATAGTCATTTTAAAACCTCCTGTAAAATGATGCATACTCAACTTTTCTCCAAAATGGTTCTAAAGAGTGTTTCTTAATATAATATATTTCATGTTATTTATTTTCACATATTTTAACCAACTTATTTCTGTTTTTTGTTTTTTTTTAATATTGCAGTTGATGTTTACAGCTTTTTACAGCATCTTGGGGGAGACTAAATATAAGAGCACACTGAGCTTCTGCTGGTTTGCACTTTCATTCTGAACCCAGGCTGAAAATGGAGATAAACACACACACACACACACACACACATACACACACACACACACACACACACACACACTATCTAATCACACCTTGCAATATTTTCAATATAAAATACCAAACCTCAAAGGTCAATCCTAATGTAGAAAATTGTTATTTGCAAGTCACTTAAAGTGCATCTGTGATGCTCATAATAACTTACTTTATCATGACCTCCTTCTGTTGGCAAGTCTTTGCTTTGTATTATTGTTCTGTACAACATTTTATAACCTCTTTAAAAAGTGCATACTGTATAAGTGAAAAGTTACTCATCAAACCATAAGTGACTTTAGTGATATTCCTCTGTCACTACAGCAGTAATGGTAAATTTCCACTGTAAAAAAAGAAGAAAAGCTATTTAAAACACCCTACCAACTGCTGCAGTTCCATAACTTTTTACAGTGTACTGAAATTCCTCCGTTGCCTCAGTTTGGACATTACAAAGCCCCTTAACTCTCTGCAACCTTTTCCCAAAAACCTTTTTATGGCAATCCAACATCCTGATTATTTAATTGAGTTTATGAATCAGAGTGACTAACTCTTTCCTGTTGACCGCCTGAACAAAGGGCAGCTGAGAGACAAAAGAGACCAGTTGTGGTATTTATGGGTGCAACATCCTCCTCGAACATTAACATGTAACTGCAGTTATTTTCCTAAACACAAGAAGAATAAAAGTAAAACTGTGTACAAGGTTTAGGTATGATGTTTCCAGCCTAAGGTTTGAGACGTGTCTGAATTGAAAGTGTTGCGGTGGAGAAACTGTGGTTGTGAAACCCCATTTGGTTTGGGACTGTTGTGTGTCTTGACTTTATAAACTTTGGCTTAGAAAGAAACAGTGCAGGAGTGATAAAGTTTAAAGGGGCATGGCTGTATCCTTAGACGATAAGATTATTACCTTTCACCTTTACAGTAACCCTTTCATTTTTACTGGAGAGTGACAGAGGGAAAAACATGCCTGCTGGATTAAAGCTGCTGATCATTCAACTATTGTGCCATTTTCTTTCAGTTTAGAAATAAAAGAAGATCGTCTTAGCTTAATTCTTTCATACATTACAAATGCAGGGTATGGCGGTGATTTATATTGTATTTGGACTCAGGAGGAAAACTTGCTTGTTGCGTGTCTGTGTTGTCCAACCTTCCCTCAAATACGCCAGCTGGGAATCCAAAGGAGACTAGACACAAGGCAATTCAATCATGTAAGGAAAACACTCAATGAAGTCTAAGTTTGTTATGACTTGGACATTGATTGAGGTCTCTCTGACCACAGAACGGTTCATTCTTCCTGGTTTAGAATAGAATATACTCCAAAACAGAGTAACTTAAGCTATTGTTCCCAGAGGTCAACGATGAGTAATAATGTTTCAATATAAAGTAGGTTTTCTAAAAGGTATAGGATAAACAGTTTTCAACCATGGTGTTTACCTTCTGCAAGCTTTTATAATGGTATTGCAAGAAGTTCAATTCAAAATTCTTTTGATAGCTTTTTGTTAAAATTTAGGCAGAAGAGGTCTAATGTAAAAAGGTAATTCAGCTCTATTTAGGGAACGCATGGTTATAGTTGGTCTTTAATGTGCAATACGGAATAGGAGTTATAGGGAAAATAGTCACGCATTGCCAGACCTTCCTCCACAGCCCTGCTCAGGAGGGTCAGGCCACACAGCATTCTGGGATGGGAGAAAAGCATGCTGTAGTTTATTGCAATTCTTTAAACCAATCACAATCATCTTGGGCGGCACTAAGCGCCAGACGGAGAAACGGTGCCGCTGCCAAATAGCCTCGGAGAGGAACTTGTTTTGGTTCATAAGTGCAACAGAAAATTCAGATTGGACAGATACGTTTTTGTTGTACTGCCCCCTACTGGCAGAATAGTGTCAATTTTTGTGACTGCAGGGCACATGACCAGTCCTGAAAATTGCACCAATGCACCATGGTTTAGGATGCAGCGACACTTTTAGCCTCTATCTTTTCTTTGATTTTTTAACATAAAAAATTGCTTATTTTGCAATTAAGGTCTAAACAGGCCCAGTGACCCTTCGGAGGCCACACACACATTGTGACCTCTCGTTTCAAGTCACACTCGCTGGTATATAGTTCATGGCCACTGAGCCAATCACAACACTGTAATTTCCCAATTAATTGGGGTCAATAAATATCTATCTATCTATCTATCCTTCCGCTCTGCTGTCCATGTTTACACTCACACCATTATATGACATGCGTTTGGTCAAATGCAATTTCATTGCAGCACGATCAAAGACAACTTCCCTTACACCTTTTATGGCTTTATTTGACTTTCCATGAATTTTATAATATACTATACTTGGACTTTTATGCAGTTCTATGACTTTTTATACCATACTGTACTATCATTTTGTATGACTTTATAGACAAGCTACACTATCATGGTGTGGCCTGTCCACCTCCTCAGTCCCTGTGTCTCTTCTGAATGTGTCCAACTCACCTGAAGCAGATCAGCCTCTAATCAAACCCCACAGTTATAAACCCCCAGCTCCTCACTCAGTCTGCTTCAGATCGCTCGCTCAGCTTCATTGTACATACGCTACAGCCTACCTATTTCACTATCTAGTTTGTTTAGTATTGGTGTTAAATGATCTTGCTGACTCTTGGTGTTTTTGCTTCTGCCTCAGGTTGCCGATCTGGTGGGAGGAGACTCAGCTCACATGATTTGCCCAGTGTTCACAGCTTTATTTTCATCCACCTGCTCTCCGCCCCTGTCCAGGGGATCATATCTTTGAACATTCCTTTTGGGATCCTTTTGGAATAGGGCACATTCATTTTTCCTTTTGGGTTTGGTTATATAAACCTCTTGTGGTTATTCCTAACAACTGTATTTGTGTCTGCTTCTGGATCTAAGTGTGAATAGACTACACAATCTAATGTATTTTGTTCATTTTTCACAATTTACCATACTTTAACTTTTTATGTTGTGCTGTACTTAAGCATTTATTCTACATCGATACTATATCAACAGCAATATATGAGGCTGGACATCGTCTTAATTTTTGGATGGCGTAATATTGTGATATAACAAGTTTTGTGTTTTCCTGTTTTTAAAGACTGCATTATAGTGATGTCATTAACTGAACTTACCAGACTTACTTTCTGTTGTATTGTTATATATTCAGTGTATCATTATTATTGTTGATTATTTATCAAAGCTCTCATTGTGGTAATATTTTGTGAAAGCACCAAAAGTCAAACCCTACAATATCGCGTTGATGTAATTGGTAAAAGAGTTTCTCCATATCAAAATAAAGGCTAAAAAATGCCCCCAAAAAATAAATATTTTTTTTCATATCGCCCAACGCTAACTGTACTTTGATTTGATGACTTTTTCAACGTTTCTGGCAGCACAGAGCTTCTACTCTTGCCCGAATAATTATAATAATAAACATATAATAATAATAATCACCATTTTAGTAAGCCATCTAGATTCTGCATTTCAACTTTGTTTTGACAAGGGCATTAGATCAATTAATGACTTATAAAAGGAGGAAAACTCCATTGCAGACCTTTCAGCCAAAGTTTTTATCTCTTATAGACAGTCTAGTATTATGCCTGAAAAGTCAGACAACCGAATCCTTTTGCAATGTATTATTTTTATTATAATTTACATCATTTTAGTTTACAGTTTTCTATTCTTTTTTCCCCTTTTTTCTTAAGATGCCTGTTCTCACATTGATTTCACTTCCTTTTTCCCTAATGTGTGCTTTGCTTTATTCTTCTTTTTTTGTCAGCCAAGGCAGGGGGCTACTGAAGGGAAATTCTGCTTGAAATTATGTACTGTAAATATTCAGTAAAAAAATTGTTTAAATTATATATATATGTCTATGTATCATATACAGTATTTGTATATATATATATTTATACTAAGGCTTTTTTACCACTTTTTTTGACATACTATTCTATGGATTCTTGGCCAGGTCTCCTCTAAAAAGAGATTTCAATCTTAAGGGACTTCCTGGTTAAATAAAGGTTAAATAAAATAAAATAAATATACTATGGCTTTTTTTGACATACTACACTATGGCTTTTTTTGTGAATTTTTGACATACTATACTATTGATGTTTAATCACTTTTTTCAACATACTATACTATGACTTTTTCATGACTTTTTTTGACACACTATACTATGGCTTTTTAAACATACTCTGATATTGATGTTTTATCACTTTTTCAACACACTTTGACTTTTTTTGACATACTATACTATGGCTTTCTTTGACATACTACCCTATGGCTTTTTTTTTACATACAATACTATGGCTTTCTTATCACTTTTTTCAACACACTATATTATGGCTTATTTATCACTTTTTCTGACATACTGTACTATGGCTTTTTTTTACATACTATACTATTGTAGTTTAATCACTTTTTTTGACATACTTTACTACTGATATTTTATCACCTTTTTTCAACATGGCCTTTTTTATCAATTTTTGACATAATATACTATGGCTTTTTTGACATATCATGCTATAACTTTTTCATCATTTTTTTCGACATACTATACTATGGCTTTTTAAACGTACTCGACTATTGATGTTTTATCACTTTTTTTAACGTACTCTACTTTGACTTTTTTTGACATACTATGATATGGCTTTTTTATATACTATACTATGGCTATTTTTGACATACTATGATATGGCTTTTTTATATACTATACTATCGCGTTCTTTTCACTTTTTTCAACATACTATACCATGGCTTTTTTAACATGCCATACTTTGGCTTTTTTATCACTTTTTTCGACATACTGTACTAAGGCTTTTTTCATTTTTTTTTCCAAATACTATACTATGGCTTTTTCATCACTTTTTTCGACATACTCGACTATGGTTTTTTTTGGCATCCTAAACTGTGGCTTTATCATCACTATTTTCGACATACTATACCATGGCCTTTTTTGTCAATTTTTGAAATACTAAACTATGGCTTTTTTTTTACATGCTACACTATGGCTTTTTTGACATACTGTACTATGCCGTTAATTCACTTTTTTCAACGTAGTATATATTATAACCTTTTTTTTCATAAATTTCAGACATACTATTCCATGGCTTTTTCGACATACTATGCTTTGACTTTTTCATCACTTTTTTTGACATACTATGCTGTGGCTTTTTAAACATGCTCAACTATTGATGTTTTATCACTTTTTTCAACATACTAAACCATGGCTTTTTTGACATACTATGTTAAGGCTTTTTTTATATACTATTCTATGGCCTTTTTTGACATACAATACTATGGCTTTTTTTTTACATACTATACTATGGCATTTATTTTACATACTATACTATGGCGTTTTCATCACTTTTTTCGACATACTATACCATGGCTTTTTTTGGCATACTACACTATGGCGTTTTTATCACTTTTTTCGACATACTATACTATGGCTTTTTTTGGCATACTACACTATGGCTTTTTCATCACTTTTTTTGACATACCATATACTATGGCTTTTTTTGACGTAATATACTGTGGCTTTTGTATCACTATTTTCGACGTACTATACTATGGCCTTTTTTGTCAATTTTTTAAATACTACACTATGGCTTTTTTTTTGACATAATATACTATGGCTTTTTTCACTTTGTTTTCCAAATACTATACTATGGCTTTTTCATCACTTTTTTTGACATACTAAACCATGGCTTTTTTTGACATACTAAACCATGGCTTTTTTTGTATACTATTCTATGGCCTTTTTTGAAATACAATACTATGGCATTTTTTTTACATACTATATTATGGCATTTATTTTACATACTATACTATGGCTTTTTTTTTTACATACTATACTATGGCTTTTTTTGTCATACTATACTATGGCGTTTTCATCACTTTTTTTGACATACTATACCATGGCTTTTTTTGGCATACTATACTATGGTGTTTTTATCACTTTTTCGACATACTATACTATGGCTTTTTTTTGGCATACTGTACTATGGCTTTTTTTTTGGCATACTACACTATGGCTTTTTCATCACTTTTTTCAACGTACCATATACTATGGCTTTTTTGACGTACTATACTGAGACTTTTTTATCACTATTTTCGACGTACTATACTATGGCCTTTTTGTCAATTTTTTAAATACTACACTATGGCTTTTTTTTACATACTACACTATGGCTTTTTCATCACTTTTTTCAACGTACCATATACTATGGCTTTTTTGACGTACTATACTATGGCCTTTTTTGTCAATTTTTTAAATACTACACTATGGCTTTTTTTTGACACACTATACTATGGCTTTTTTCACTTT
>NC_048429.1:14803052-14850091 GCF_013103735.1 Etheostoma cragini | reverse complement strand
TATACTATGGCGTTTTCATCACTTTTTTTGACATACTATACCATGGCTTTTTTTGGCATACTATACTATGGCGTTTTTATCACTTTTTTCAACATACTATACCATGGCTTTTTTTGGCATACTGTACTGTGGCTTTTTTTTTGGCATAGTACACTATGGCTTTTTCATCACTTTTTTCAACGTACCATATACTATGGCTTTTTTGACGTACTATACTGAGGCTTTTTTATTACTATTTTCGACGTACTATACTATGGCCTTTTTTGTCAATTTTTTAAATACTACACTAGGGCTTTTTTTTGACACACTATACTATGGCTTTTTTCACTTTGTTTTCCAAATGCTATACTATGGCTTTTTCATCACTTTTGTCGACATACTATATACTATGGCTTTTTTTGGCATACTAAACCATGGCTTTTTTTGAGATACTGAACTGTGGCTTTTCCATCACTATTTTCGACATATTATACTATAGCCTTTTTTTTCAATTTTTGAAATACTACACTATGGCTTTTTTTTGACATGCTACACTATGGCTTTTTTGACATACTGTACTATGGCGTTAATTCACTTTTTTCAACGTGCTATATTATAGCCTTTTTTTTCATAAATTTCAGACATACTATTCCATGGCTTTTTCGACATACTATGCTTTGACTTTTTCATCACTTTTTTTGACATACTATGCTATGGCTTTTTAAACATACTCAACTATTGATGTTTTATCACTTTTTTCAACATACTAAACCATGGCTTTTTTTGACATACTATGTTAAGGCTTTTTTATATACTATTCTCTGGCCTTTTTTTACATACTATACTATGGCTTTTTTTGACATACTATACTATGGCGTTTTCATCACTTTTTTCGACATACTATACCACGGCTATTTTTGGCATACTATACTATGGCGTTTTTAGCACTTTTTTCGACATACCATATACTATGGCTTTTTTGACGTAATATACTGTGGCTTTTTTATCACTATTTTCGACGTACTATACTATGGCCTTTTTTGTCAATCTTTTAAATACTACACTATGGCTTTTTTTTGACATACTATACTATGGCTTTTTTCACTTTGTTTTCCAAATACTATACTATGGCTTTTTCATCACTTTTTTCGACATACTATATACTATGGCTTTTTTTGGCATACTAAACCATGGCTTTTTTTGAGATACTGAACTGTGGCTTTTCCATCACTATTTTTGACATACTATACTATAGCCTTTTTTCTCAATTTTTGAAATACTACACTATGGCTTTTTTTTGACATGCTAGACCATGGCTTTTTTTTTACATACTATACTGTACCATGGCTTTTTTTTGGCATACCATACTGTAGTGTTTTTATCACTTTTTTCGACATACTATAATATAGCTTTTTTTTGGCATACTGTACTATGGCTTTTTTTTGGCACACTACACTATGGCATTTCATCACTTTTTTCAACATACTATATATACTATGTCTTTTTTGACATACTATGTTGTGGCTTTTTCATCACTTTTTTTGGACGTACTTTACTGTGGCCTTTCTTGTCAATTTTTGACATACTATACTATGGCTTTTTTGACATGCTATACTGTGTTTTTTTTTTACATACTATACTTCTGCTTTTTTATCACTTTTTTCAACATACGACATTATGGCTTTTTTATCACTTTTTTGCCTTACTATACTATGGCATTTTTTTTACATACTATAATTCTGCTTTTTTTTCACATACTACACAATTGCTTGTTTTTGATATACTATACTATAGCTTTTATTGACATACAACATTATGGCTTTTTTTCACTTTTTTGCCTTACTATACTATGGCTTTTTTTGGCATACAACATTATGGCTTTTTTTCACTTTTTTGCCTTACTATACTATGGCTTTTTTTGGCATACTAAACTGTGTCTTTTTCATCACTATTTTTGACATACTATACTATGGCCTTTTTTGTCAATTTTTGAGTTACTACACTATGGCTTTTTTTTTACATGCTACACTATGGCTTTTTGACATACTATACTATGGCGTTAATTCACTTTTTTCGACGTACTACATTGTAGCCTTTTTTTCATACATTTTAGACATACTATACTATGTCTTCTTTTGACATGCTACACTATGGCTTTTTTTTACATACTATACTTCTGCTTTTTTATCACTTTTCGACATACGACATTATGGCTTTTTTAACACTTTTTTGCCTTACTATACTATGGCATTTTTTTGGACATACTATACAATGCTTTTTTTTTTTACATGCTATACTATGGCTTTTTTTTTTACATACTATACTATGGCTTTTTTTGACATACTGTACTATGGCGTATTCATCACTTTTTTTGACATACTATACTATGGCTATTTTTTGACATACTGTACTATGGCTTTTTCATCACTTTTTTAAACATACTATATACTATTGCTTTTTTGACATACTATACTGTGGCTTTTTAATCACTGTTTTCGACGTACTTTACTGTGGCCTTTTTTGTCAATTTTTGACATTCAATAAATGGCTTTTTTTTCACATACTATTCAATGGCATTTTTTTTACATACTATACTATGGCTTTTATTGACATACAACATTATGGCTTTTTTAACATTTTTTTGCCTTACTAGCCTATACTATGGCATTTTTTTGACATACTATACTATGGCTCTTTTTGGCACACTACACTGTGGTGTTTTTAATCACTTTTTTTTGACACACTATACTATGGCTTTTTTTTAACATAATGTACTATGGCTTTTTTGGACGTACTATGCTAAGGCCTTTTCATCCCTTTTTTCGACATACAACATTATGGCTTTTTTATCACTTTTTTGCCTTAATATACTATGGCATTTTTTTTTTTAAGATTATTTTTTGGGCATTTTAGGCCTTTATTTGATAGGACAGTTGAGGACATGAAAGGGGAGAGAGAGGGGGAGTGACATGCAGCAAAGGGACGCAGGCCGGATTCGAACCCGGGCCGGCTGCGTCGAGGAGTAAACCTCTATACATGGGCACCCGCTCTACCAACTGAGCTATCTGGGTGCCCTCTATGGCATTTTTTTGACATACTATACTATGGCTTTTTTTGGCACACTACACTGTGGTGTTTTTAATCACTTTTTTTTGACACACTATACTATGGCTTTTTTAGGCACACTATACTATGGCTTATTTTGGCATTTGGCTATTTTTGACGTACTATACTGTGGCCTTTTTTGTCCATTTTTCGACATACTATGCTATGACTTTTTCATCACTTTTTTCAACATACTCAACTAAGGCTTATTTTATATACTATTCTATGGCCTTTTTTGACATACTATACTATGGCTTTTTTTGACAAAAAAAATGATAGTATAGTAATACTATCCTTTTTTTCACCTTACTATACTATGGCTTTTTATAACACTTTTTCAACCCACTATACATTGGCTTTTTTAGCACTTTTTTTGCCTTGCTAAACAATGGCTTTTATTTTAACACTTCTTTTACATATTATACTATGGCCGTTTTTATCAATTTTTGACACACTATACTATGTGTTTTTATCACTTTTTTTACATGATATACTATTGATGTTTCATTACTTTTTTGACATACTTTACAATTGATATTTTATCTCCTTTTTAAGACATATTATACTAAGGCCTTTTTTATAAATTTTAGACGTACTATACTATGGGTTTTTCGACATACTATGCTCTGACTTTTTCATCACTTTTTTCGACATATTATACTATGGCTTTTTAAACATACTCGACCATCGATGTTTTATCACTTTTTTTTACATACTATGCTATGGCTTTTTTTTATATACACTATACTTTCTTTTTTTTTTGCCTTACTATACTATGGCTATTTTAACACTTTTTCGACATACTATACTATGGCTTTTTTATCACTTTTTTCGTCTTACTATACTACGGCTTTTTTTAACACTTTTTCAACAAACTGTACTATGTTTTTTTCCACACACTATACTATTGCCTTTTTTTAATCAATTTTTAACATACTATTCTATGGCTTTTTTCGACAGTCTATACTATGGCTTTTTTCGTCATTCTACAATATGGCTTTTTTTATCAGTTTTTTCGACATTCTACACTATGGCTTTTTATCACTTTTTTCCATATACTATACTAAGACCTTTTTTTAAAACAATTTTTGACATCCTATACTGTGGCCTTTTTTTTTAATCAATTTTTGACATACTATACTATTGATGTTTTATCACTTTTGTTGACATACTATACTATAGCTTTTCCATTAATTTTTTCCACATACTACAGTATAGCCTTTTTTTTAATCCTTTTTGACATACTATACTATCACTTTTTCAACATACTATACTATGGCTTTTTAACACTTTTTTGACATTCTATACTATGGCTTTTTTATCACTTTTTTCCACATACTATACAATGACCTTTTTTTTTAATCAATTTTCAACATACTATACAATGGCTTCTTTTAATACTTTTTTGACATATTATACTATGTTTGACAGAGAAATTCATTTTATAAGTCTTTTATTTCGTATTTCTCTGTAGTAATGTTTTAAAATATTATAACTTTCATTTATAATATTTTCATGATTATTCTATATTCATATCTTGCTTGTCATATGAACTTACATGCTTATTATATTTTATAATTAATTTTAAGCTTATTATTAATCTTATATGCACATTTAACAATACTGTGATTCTTTCAAACTGTGTCTGTTTTTCTTTAGTCAGTGCTGCCTAACCAAGAGGCCATGAATGTCTCACTGTTGTAAGTCACGGAGATAACCAGTGTCTTAGATTCGAGGTCAGTCAGAGTAGACAAAGTGCAGGCCTGCACTTTGCCCTGATTCTTTTAGGTAGCCTTAAACCAAATAACAGATGTCCTGTAATCTCTGTGTGTCTAACTTTCAATAAAGGGAGAGAACTGCAGAGAATTCCGCGAAGTCCCACTAGAGCTGCGCTGGAGGATAGGTGGCTTTTAGTGTGTTCTTCCCTCTTGCAATTGTCTATCAAACTGCTCATTACCGTCTGCGTCTCGTTTTTCTTGCTTGACCGTGTTTATTTAGTAAGTTAAAATGTTATGAACCTGACAATGTTTTTTATCAATTTTTGACATACTATTATACAATGTGTTTTCATCCCTTTTTTGACATACTATACAATGTGTTTTCATCACTTTTTTGACTTACTATACAATGTCTTTTCATCACTTTTTTTGACATACTGTACTATTGATGTTTTATCACTTTTGTTGACATGGTATACTATAGCTTTTTTTAAACACTTTTTGACATACTAACTATGGCTTTTTTTAACACTTTTTTTGACATACTATACTATGACCTTCACATCCCTTTTTTTTTTCGACATACTATACTATGGCTTTTTCATCACTTTTTTCGACATATGTACCATACTGTGGCTTTTGTTTTAAACACTTTTTTGATTCAAACCCACTACAGGACTCAGCTTACATAGGGCAAACTCTCTTACTGAGTGAGCTGGAGGTCTACCCTTTTGCTACTTTTTTCAAGCATACCGATCACTTTTACAAAATACTATAGCTTTTTTATAATTTTTTCTTTCGACATTCTATTGTATGGCTTTTTGAACATACTTTATTATTGATTTTTTTTATCACTTTTGTTAAACATACTATAATATGGCTTTTTTATCCTTTTTTTTTTCTTTCCATACTTCATTATGGCTATTATTCTTTTTTACACACTTTTATTGAAATCCTATATTAGTTTTTTTAATCACCTTTTTGACAAACTGTACTATTTACTTTTTATTTTTTTGACATACTACTATGGATCTTATAACCTTCTTAGTTTAGATAACCACACCCACAATAGTAGTAGGTTGTGATTACGCCCCAGTACATTTACCCACACTGACTACTATGCACTACTTTACCATAGTGCTATACTTTTTTTACTGATTTAACTACACTGTTTTTCTATCCAGCCCTTTTCTCTGACATAAATTAAACTTTCTCCGTTGGGATCTTTCCTGACGCTTTTCTCTGGCACCTCCAGGGGCCTTACGGCGCACTTACATAAATCCAGAATGAGGCTGGGGCTGGGGCTACGTTCACCGTCCCAGTCCCCTTCCCTTACGCCATCAGGGCTAAGTTAAGAGTATCAGGCCCTGGAGACGTATTAGCACTACACCGGAACTGGCGTTGTGTCAAACAGAATTCAGAGAAAGAAACTAGGCTTCTTAGGAATTATGTACTGCCTCATAACAGGATGTATGAAAGTGTTTATACCAGGATAGAATATTTCAAACTGTAAACAAACTGTAGCCCAGTCACCATGTCTAGGCAAAATCCTAATTTTTTAATTTCAGAGGTTGACTAATAAATGACCAAAATGCTAAACCAAGAAAACAAGAAAAACTACATATTTACATGGAATAATAACAACCCAAAGAAACAGTAAACTAGACATAGTTCATACCATTTATTTAGTCTTGACTTAAAGGTATTTTTAATGACAGGAAAATAAGACAATAATCTACAAGGGGGACTCAGAAATACATACACATACTTCACTGCTGTTCAGGAAATAAAAAAAAAAAGGTCTATGTACAAGTAAGGAGATGTGTGCTGATAGTGTCCATCCATGCCCCGAGAGATATCAGACCTGCTCGCCCAGGTTCAAAACACGAAACTTGTCTAGATTATAGAAGCAGGCCTTGACGACTCGCCCGCCAAAATAACGTCCGTTCAGATCCACTACGGCTGCAGAGGAGAGAGAGACGGTTAAGGTCAGACTGTACCAAAATACACAGAAAAACCTTTCAACAACAGGATCAGTATTGCCATTTAAAATAAATCAGATACAGATACTTCGACCCAATATATAACGGTGTTGTTTCCCAAAATGTAAATCATTCTGAATCATACAGCTTGATATGTCATTTCGAAAGGAATAGTTTCAACATGTTGGGGAAATGATTTTTCTCTTTCTTGGGAAACCAGCGGCGACTCCAGTAAGTCAATGCACTCACAAGAAATAGTCCAGCACAAACCCTGATTGGACCACAACTTTCATTTTGTTACATTAAGCAAAGAAGACAGCCCATTTAAAGCTGCGTATATGCTATGATAGGCAGATTCTTTCACTTTTGAAATTTGGACAGAGCCAAGCTACAGCAGCTGTTTCCCACATTCCTATGCTGTCTAAAATTGCGCATTTCTGTCCTTACACTTGCTCTTTTGAGTACATTTGCGTTCATACTTACAAAGTTTGGCCAAACGCCTTGCACTCAAAATGGTCATAACATGTGGAACTCTGGACACTACTCGCCAAACCAACTGCCGCCATCTTTGCTATAGAGCAGAACTCTAGGACAATGTCTTTTCAAACTTGTGAATATGGCAGGCAAGGCAGCTGCAAGGGTTCCGTTTGAAACAGTGAAAACAATGCTACACGAATTCATAAATGTTTTTTTTTTCAATAAATAGCACTATATTGTAATTAGATAGCGAGAATACAAGACGGTATGTATTTTGCCATGCAATAATAGGTTGCAGTAATACTCCACCTGGCTGTATAAAACAGTCATTTCTGGTCAGTGCATCATGGCACAATTTTAAACCACACTACCCTTTTGAAATCATACGCACTACACTGGTGAACACATACTGTAGAGGACACAGTGTACTACAAATAAGTGTACTCATGGTAGTATCAAAATTGAGACACACCTCCAGTCTTTGTGCTAGCAAAGCTTTTGGCTATAGCATTGTATTTAAAATATTGACATGAAAGTGGTGACACCTTTCTCATCAACCCTCAGCAACAAAGCGAATAAGCATATTTGGCCAAAATGTTGAATATGATATTACTATGAAATCATCATAGTAAAAGATGAAAAAAAGACTTGTTGAAGGTGAAACTGGGTTTAAACCCATGTGTCTTGTTATTGAGGGAAGGCAAGAGACTTTCCCTCCAGGGAGCAATCAAATGTTTTATCATCATCTATAAAATTAAATCACACAGTGTAACGCTTTAAGACTGAGGCACTCTGACTTGTTCTTGGAGCGTCTGTCCCGCTTTCTGAGAGCTGTGATATAAGCGTGGCTCTGCCGCTGAGGCAAGGAGACGGCAGGGTTGCTGGGCCACATATGATGTAACACCGCAGGGAGTCCCACCTTGTTTTTGATCTGGGCCAACCCATTTAGAATGGGACACACTTTCAGCCACATTAATAGAGCAGTTATACAAGAAAGTGATGCAGTTACATAAAGCATATTGTCCGCCAAAAAAGAAACCAGCTGCTTACGTATGGGTATGACCTGCTGAAAGCAGAAACACAACGGAAATGTGGAAGGTGATGAATTTCAGTGAGGAAGTTGTCACAAAAAATTAGGGCTGGGTAACAAATGCAATACTTACCCACAGACAGAACTGCCTTTAAAGTTTTGAGTATAAAAACAAAAACAAAAAAACTCAGAATTCAAAACCAAAACCGTACACGTCGTAGAGACATTCATACAAAGAGACGGGCTCACATATTAGGGGGCTGAACAATAAATAAAAAGATTTGTGCTGTAACATGTAAAGTTGTCATTTCTTTTTTAGTTTTATAAAATTGGTATCAAAAAAGTATTGTTAAGGAACCAGTGTTGAAGTCTCAGTATTCGAATTTTTTTGTTTAACGATACCCAGGCTTACAATAAATGTGGGTGCAAATTTGGAGCTCCAGTGACATTTAACCCATTTTAAGGCAACACGATTCAGGTGTTCTTTTAGAGAACAATCTGCTGGCTTACCAGGATTGTGCATAAGAGACAACAAAAAAATACTGACCTTTGATGGCGGACTCCACCCTCTCAAACTCCAGAAATATCCTAACAGCTTCATCATCCGGGACAACTGCAATCTGAGAAGCAAAGGGTTTTTTGTTGTTGGGATTGTCCTATTGGATCAATGCATTCACTTCAAACTTTATAGTTCTCTTCTCTTACCTCAAAAATGACACATTTAACTACTTTGCCATATTTCTCGCACTCTTCTTTTGTCTCTCCCTCCAAGTCTTCGTCCACCTCTCCTCGGCCCACCATGTTCTACAAAACAGACATACATCAGGTCTACTTGCACGGGACAATAGAAGAAAAGAAAATGTGATGTGACCACCTGCGAGTCTGCGCTCAAACTGCACTAGAAGCTCTTTAAATATATTGTCTCCAATTTCTGACATCTGGCTAAAAAACATTTTATTTGGGGGGGGGCTTTTCTCTTTATTACATAGAGACAGTGAAAAGGCATGAAAGGGGCAAGAGATGGGGGGGTAGCACCCAGCAAAGGGCAGCAGGTTGGATTCAAACCCGGGTTGCTGCAGGTCTCAGCCAACATGGGGCAAATGCTCAGACAGGCTGAGCTAGAGGCCAAAAATAAGTGACCAAAATAACTAAAAGATGTCTAAAGCTTAATAATTTAACTCAGGGGTAAATGAGTCTTTTCTCTTAGCAGCAAAACTGACTCAATAAGATCCCAGCAAACCCCCAACCAAAACACAAACTGTCTCAAGTTCCACGCTGGACAACAAAGACTAAACTTGGTATATCCAACAGCATTAATACAAACACACACACCCTCAGCAGGACAACTTTGGTCGGGTTTTTGAGGATTTCTGTGAGCGGGTTGGCGTCTGACTTCTTTGAAGAGTCCGCTGGTTGGATGGAAACAGAGACAAAAGTCAGTTTTTTATTCTCCTCAATAGAATACGTACACACAGTACATGCATACAGTACATACATACCTACATGCATATCAACTTTTTAGCTAGTCCTTGGTTAAACTCTAACACTAAGAACAAGAGGTACCAAAACTGCAACAAAGTGTTTCTCAGGGGACACCTGGTGTTATGGCCTCTACGTCCTTTTTAGAACAGGGAGAGAATGTCTGCTGTAAGAGTGACTGTATTCTGATCCAAACTCTAGTTTGGTAGTGTAAAGAGTACAGACGTTCCAGCTTATTGCCTCCAAAAAATATAAACTTATACAACTATAGACAGTTTGACTGAAAATAAAGCAGGGATGACTAATGATGAATGACAATGACCTCTAGTGGCCAAAAGCAAACAATGCAGCACGAAAGAATCACAGGATAAACTGTCATCTGTTTTCATTTCAAGCCCTCAAAAACACACACGCACACACGCACACACGCACAAACTCTCCAGCTGAAAGCAAATAAGTGTTTCTTTCTCGTAAATTGTTGAACTATTTCATACACTATAATCAACATGTATTGTGGATTTATCTTAGAGGTCCCATGACATGGTGCTCTTTAGATGATTTTTTTATAGCCCTTAGTGGTCCCCTAATACCATATCTAAAGTCTCTTTAAAATAGGGTTAGGGTTAGGTTAAGCCTTGACCAACTGCAACTTTGCTCGTTTGAAACCATGATGTCTCTCTCTCATGGGTGGGCCAAATTCACTGGCCGGGCAATTAAGAGAAAGGGGAGGTAACCTCGCCCCTTATGACCTCATTCCAGATTGGCCCATCTGAACTTTCATTTTTCTCGAAGGCAGAGCAGGATACCCAGGGCTCGGTTTACACCTATCGCCATTTCTAACCATTGGGGGACCACAGGCAGGCTGGGGTAACTCATATTAATGGTAAAAAAACTCATAAAGTGACATTTTCATGCCATGGGACCTTTAATTGAATCATTGTCCAGAGGTTAGGGTTAGTCCCAATTAGGAGCAGAGCTTGAAAATAAGGGACATTAATAACTCCGTTTGAGCTAAATAGAGGTAAAATGACTCAACTTTTAACAGACCTAAAGCGTTGCTGCTTTGAATTTGGTTACTGCACATGAAAATAGATTAACATATACATGGATAGAACAGATGACTGCAAACAAACACACACTTAAAATAAAAGACGAGAAGGACATTACCCAATGGGGGGGAGAGAGCAAATGGGAGTGAATGCCAACCTGCAGAGCCTCCGGCTGAAGTCTCAGCAGCAGCTGCCTGGCTGGATCCAGCTGCTCAGACACACAGACACAAAAGAGTTTAAAGACACACAGTGGTAAAATATCCACATAGGAGAACATCCACCTGTTCCTGGAATTAAACATCACTGATGAGTGTAGAGCAGAAATACACATGCAAAGATCAAAAGTGGCAAATAAAAAGTCAATGCAGGTGAGACTAACTGAATGAGACTAAACAACAAAAATAAGGCCTGGAGATGACACAAACAAAAGGTCAGTTAAAGCAGTTGACGGGTAAGAAGGAAAGTAAAAGTGGACGTGGAAAAGAATACAGTGGCATATATAGCATTGGGGAGATTATTGGCAGCAAAAAAAACACACAAAAGGTGGTGCTTACGTTTCTCTGCAGCGTCGCCTATGATGATCTTTCCACCTCTCTTGCTGGTCTTCTCCACTGACAGCGCCGTGCTGAGGCCCTGCTCGTGCTTCCCCAGGCCCTGGCCTTCTTTGAAGCCGTACTTCTGCATAATCTTGTGGGCCACCGTACCTCTGCGGGAGTCGATATTGAAAAGAAACTTTAAAAAAGGGTGATGTTGTAACGTTAGAGTCATTTAATAGAAAATGCACCTGCGCCCATCTTTGCGCAGTATAGGGTGCTGTGTCCAGGTGAATTCTTGGCGTATTGCTATCTTGCAATGTCCCACCCACCCCATGTTAGCCAGGAAGGAGCTGGTTGGTCCAGGCGGCGAGCGCGGCCGCTCCAAGTCCTCGTACATAGGAGGAGGGATGGCGGCCTTCGACCCTCTGGAAGGACAGGCCTCATCCTCGTAGGAGTACGAGCCTAAACACACATCGAAAAGAAAAAACACCAACATCATGTAGTGCAGCACAACCACATTGTTCAGGTGTCAGACATACTGTTGTCAGCCAGAATACAATTCATGTTTTAGACTTTTTTATATTCCTTGCATATATTTTGTATTTGGTTGGTCTTTAATTGCTGTACCATCACAGCAGCTCTGTGAAGAACTAATGATGATATTGTGATTTTACACCGACATTCCCGGCAGATATGTCATACTCAAATGATGTACACAACGCTGCCCTCTGCTGTAGACAAACTGCCCAGACTGCTCATTTAACAGAGTATTACCATCACTAACATTTTGTCTGGGGTTGTCGGGATCCTGAGGGTTAAATATCATTAGACCAGCTAGATCTCTGAGCCGAGAGGAAAATACTTTTTTTCTTCCTAGGTTGGCCATGCACGAGACAAGTGCATAAATGCTGACAGTTGACTGAGGTTGAGTTAAACTCCATGGCAAGCCAATCAGAGGTAGAGTTAGGCAGGTGTTCGAAAGCATGGACACATAACGAACAACACAAGCGAGTCAGTCAGTTACTTCTACCTATGGTTAGTCAGCGGTGTGAAGCCATCACCACCTGATTGATCATAAGACTTACCGTCCTTGTCCACAAGTGAAGAAGGAGGGGCAATAGCTGCTCCACCCATGGCTGGGAGAGAGAGACAGGAGATCCATCATGTTAGAGAATTACAGAAACTTTCATGTCTTCTGCTGTCCTATTAAAATAAACGCTGTAATGCCCAAAAACATCATCCAAAAAAAACATACTTCAAAAAAAAAATCCCAAATAGGTGAATAATTCTAAAGGTAAGCTAAGTGCGGTTAAATACTCACTTCGTTTCCTCCGCTCTGTCTCGTAGTCCTCCTCCTCATCCGACTCGCCCTCTGCTGCAGGGAAACGAGAGAAACCGCTTGGCGCTCCGCCGTCGTGCCTGTCTTTCCTCTTCCTGCAACACACCCAGTTCAAGATTTAAACCTGAGTTCCTTCTACTTAGTGTCGCGGTCTTTACTTTTTCCCAAATTACGACTACATAACAAATTACTATTGCCCTTCACTGTGTTTTGTCCCATGTTATGGCTACAAGTAGAGCTGGGTAATATTGGAAATAAAATCTAATCGAACAATATTTTTGACCAAATACATCAATATCAATGTTGTGGCGATATTAGGGTAGTAGGGTTAGTAGTAGGGTTAGATAGTAGGGTTGACTATTGATTCTTTAACAATAAGAGTTGTGACAATAACCAATAATGTGGATACAATGACAATGAGTAAATAATAGAACAGCTAGTAAGTCTGTTAAGTTCAGAAAATGACATCAATCTATTGTAATTCAGCACTGGAAACCAAGGAAAAGACAACAGTTGTGTCATATCACAATATGACAAGTCATATCTGGCCTAATTTATTGATGCCGATAATGCGTCCATAACATTGTGTCCATCCATAGCTACAAGCACATAGTTAAAGATCAACATCCCCGATGAGCCTGAGTATGAAGGAGGGAAAAAGTGCTTTGAGTAAACCATCATGGCAGTACTTCTCTCTGTCATCCATCTCCTTCAGCCGCTCCTGCTCCCTCTGCCGCTGTCGTTCTTCACGGTGTCGCTTCACCACCTTCTCGTAGTCGTTGGGGAACATTGGATCGTACTCGTCCGCCAACGGGATCAGCACATCGCCAGCGGAGAAACCACTGGGCACAGCGTCCTGAAGCGCACATCAACACAGAACCAATCCGACAGGTGAGAATGAGCTAGAGATGGCGTCCACAGACGCAACTGATATGTGATTTTGATCAGGATTAGGGCTGCGCAATATATCGTTCATTCATCGCCATCGCGAGATGAACTGGTGCAATAACCACATCGCAAAAGGCACTCAGGTTTTTGTGTTCGTAAAAAGAAAACTGCACTTTCAAATATAACTTTTTTTAGGCTCCATTTTGTATTCAATTCAATGTTGAATATGTTCAATAAACGAATGTTAGAGATGATTTCCTTTTTTTGGTTTTAAATTCAACACGCAATTTGTTGTTTTTTATTTGTTTTTTCGGCAGAATACTGTCAGCAGCAGACTTGATTACACTTTAATATCTGTTTATTTATTGCAAAAAATATCGTTGGAGATATTCAACATCATTATCGCATATCATGCTCACCAAATTAGGATATTTACATTTATTTTCAGGAGATAAGGTCGAGTCTGTGTCAAGCAGCATCCCAACACCACACACTGCTCTGTGTCATACTATCAACATAAGGTACATTTCCGCTTCTTTGGCTAAAATCTAGATAAATGAACTCAATGAAGAGAATAAAATCTAGTAAAGATTTCATGAACAATGATGACAAGGTTGACTGGGTAAGACAGACCTTAAGTCCAGCAGCAGCATGTGGAGGAGTGTCTATGATCTGTCTCTCCTCACTGGAGCCTCCTCGCTTTAGATCAATAACTGGAGCCAAGACAGTGGTCTGCTTCATCCGCTGGGTCTACACAGAAACACACAGACAGTCACACAAATGTCATATGCGCCACAAATGTACATATTTAATATATATTATATATAATTATATATTATTATTGTGTCTCCTTTTGATCATTTTTGTCATATTTGGAATTGTTTTGGGTGTCTTTGGTCATTTGGCGTCTCTCTTGAGTCAGTCTTTGTCCCATTGTGGTAGTTTTGCGTCTCCTTTTCAAATCCTTTTGTACCATTATCATCACCATATCTGTGTCTAAAATTATGAAAAAGCTAGATCCAAAACCACTTTACCTAGACTTGTCAAATCTGGACTAAATTATTCTAGAAAGGCTAACAATTCTCAACAATATAGTTTCAGATTTTTCAGAAGAAAACTTTATTCTATTTGTGAAAGTGCATAAAAGGAGATTTTACAGTTTTTTTCATATGTAGACCACATTGGACAAGGTCCAGAATCCATAACCAATATACCTAGACTTGTCAAATCTTGACTAAATATTCCAAAGTGACGACAGATTCTTAAAAACACCGTTTCAGATTTTTGAAAACTTTATTATATTTGTGGCAATGCAATAAAAGGGAGCTTTCCCTGTTCTTCTTCATACGTACACCACATGTGACACATTAGAATAAGTGAATTACTCCTTTATTGCATTTTCACAAATAGATTAAAGCTTTTACAAAGGTAAAAACTGTGTTTTAAGACTCTTTAGCCTCTCTGGGATAATGTAATTCAAATTTGACAAGTCTAGGTATAGTGGTTTTAGATCTGAACCTGGTCCAATGTGGTGTACATATGAAGAAACAGTAAAATCTCCCTTTATTGCATTTTCACAAATAGAATAAAGCTTTTACAAAACTAAAACTATGTTTTTAAGAATTGTTAGCTTCTCTGGGATAATTCAGTCCAGATTTGACAAGTCTATGTATAGTGGTTTGGAATCCAGACCTAGTCCAATGTGGTCTATATATAAAAAAGAACAGGGAAATCCTCCTTCATTGAATTTTCACAAATATAATAAAGCTTTTACAGATCTGAATCTGTGTTTTTAAGAATTGTTAGCTTCTTTGGGACAATTTAGTCCAGATTTGACAAGTCTAGGTACAGTGGCTTTAGATCTGGACCTGGTCTAATGTGGTCAATCGGCAGCTAACTTCAGCTTTAAGTTTCCCTTAAATGTTCCCTTAACTGCCGAATCGGATGCCAACTTCAGCGTCGTCCATACTTCCACGTATTTCACCTGTGTAGCTACTGTAACGTTACTTGCATTGCATGTACCAACCTTGGCCTGGGTAAGAGCCGCCTTCTTCACCTTCAGCTGGGACTGCAGCAGCTTGAAGTTCTTGGACCAGCCTTCGGTCTTGGTGTCACTGGCACCTACACCGAGGTCATCATACAGCGACATTGCTGCCTGTCAGTAGTGCCTCTGTATTCTGCAGACAGAGACACGTTTCATTTGATTTAACGCTGGCGTTAATATTACCTGGATTCAAGAGCCTCCGTGACGGGAATATACATAGTGGTAACCTAACTGAAAAGCTGGTTAAATTCTATTTTCAGTGATAATTCATAAAAGCTTAAACCCCAGCAGGCCAGGAGAAACTGGTTAAATATCAATGTAACGTTAGCTACATAAAGCTAGCATAGCTACTTGGCTAGCTAACTGCATGCTCTTAAACAAATTACCTTTAAACAACCATGTTATTTAATCTTGTTTTCAACATACCGGTTTTAGAAACGCCTGGACAATAACTAAAAGTAAGTGCCTATGACATAAAAAAGGTTTAGAGGAACATCTGAAATGAGTTAGGTCTGTGGGTACTGTCGGTACACGATGTATGAAGGCGGAAGCCAGCAGCACAACAACAAAACTAAGCACGACAGTCAACGACATTTAGATACAGTTTCCGCTCTTGGTCCACCTAGTGACTGGATGACTACATGCACGTAGGAAGAGAACTGTCGTCACTAGCATCAATTGGTGGAATGGGCGCGCAATGTGGAACGGTTTGCTCCTCGCACCAGAGGGTACGGGTTCGACTCCGACCTGTGGCCCTTTGCTGCTTGTAATTCCCCCTCTCTCCCTCTATTCATATCTTAATCTGTCCCGTAAAAATAAAGGCCTAAAATTGCCCCAATAAAAAATCGACAAAATATGTATCTTCTTCTGCTTTTAAAAACAAATAAAAACAATCCTAGTGTGTGTGTGGGGTGTGTCGGTGAGCATCCTATATCAGCATCCTCATTACCATCTAAGCCTGCATGGGCGGGAACACATACAAAACAAATCAGCACATCCTTATTGTAGCCTACAGTCTGTATGATGTATTTCAAAAGTAAGATACATATGCTTTTTGGTTTTGATGTGACAGTGCTGCCAAGCTATCCAAAGCAATTAGTGCATCACTGTTGTTTTCTTCCAACCATTGCAGTGCTAGTATTATAGCCAGATGCTCCACTGTATGCACTGATAGATGATCTGTGGCTCTCTTCTTAATAAATACTTAATATCAATCAATAACTTATCTGCTAAGTGCTTTTCAATATAACGCTGAACTATCTTCACAGCAGATCTCTGTTCAAACTTCGTACTCAATTGCTGTTGGCTACTAATGGCTTCACAAACAACCAGGGACGATCAGCTGAAGACGGGACTGTTGGACCATATGTTATATTTCCTAAACCTATACTTTTGGCTTTTACATTCACCAAAACTATTTATTTTTTTTAAATGGATTTGTTATGTTCCCAACAATCCAGCAAAATGGCATTTGCCTGGTGAGCTCTGCCATAACCTGGTTTATCAGTACCACCCCAATGTCACGTTTGTTAGTGTCTGTATTTTCTGTCTCCTGTGTTATTTTGAAGTCTGTTGTCAGTTGTATTCTGTTATGTGGCGTGTACCCTTTAGTTCCTGTGTTTCCAGTTTTGGTACTTCTGTAAAAAAAAAAATGTTTTCCTTCACATTCTGGAAGTATTTGTGCTTGCTGCCTTGTGGACTCCTTTTGTTCATATGGACTTTGGTATAGCTTTGATTTTTTTGATCCTCAAGTAACACTACTCTTGCCTGCTCTCTGCATTTTGGTTCTACACATTCTCTGGCATCTCTTCAGCCACCAATCCACACTCCCTACTTTTTGGTCCACACGGGGACTTGAACCAGTGACCCTGAGGTTCCCAACCCAATTTCCATATGGTGTGAGCTACTGCAACCCTAAGTTAAGTTCAATTTCCTAACAACTCCCCATACCTCTAACTGTTTCTCTTACGATATTGTGTTACAGTAGGTGTTGCAGCCTGCATTTTGCTGCCCTAGGCTAATTTTTTTATGTACATGGTCACTACAGAACTGGTCTCCAGTAGCAACACACAAGGGCTTTTTAATCATGGCGCTGTGCCACCGTACCGTGTAACATAACATAACTTGTAGGCTATGGATGTGTATTTATTTATCCTAGTAAAAAAAGAATATGCGTGCACACTCTATGTACCCAGCTGTGGAGTGTAACTAAGTACATTCACTCAAGTAATGTACTTAAGTACAAATGTTGAGGTACTTGTACTTTACTTGAGTCTTTTCTTTTCGTTACACTTTCTACTGCTACTCCACTAAATGTCAGAGAGAAATATTGTAATTTTTACTCCACAGCATTGATCTGACGCCTTTAGTTACTGGTTACTTTACAAATTAGGATTTTTGCACACAAAACACATGTAGTTTTTAAAATCTGATGTTTTGTCCTGACTTAAACTTCACAAATAACATAACTGCCTACAAGCAGCTGAAATGATCAGATCATTAAACACACAAACTGTTTGGATTAAGTACTTTTGATTACTTTAAGTAAATTTTCCTGAACCCACATGGGCCTACTTTTACTCAAGTACCATTTTCAATGCAGAAATTTTACTTGCAATAGAGTATTTTTACATTGTAGTGTTAGTACTTTTACTGAAGTAAAGGATCTGAATACTTCTTCAGCTACTGTATGCAGCAGGCGTGTAGTAAGTAATGGGCCAGGGCGGCATTGCGGGCCCTCTTGGATAACTTATCTGCGAGTGACGTAGTTTTTTGTGTTCTTTGATCCTGTCACTGTTGTGGACTCAGTGAGATTTGGCACCTTGCTGGCCACTTTTCATTATATTTTGCATAATTCAAACAATGCTTGGCTAGAAGTTTTCATTCTTTAATGATCTTTTACTGCTAGCAGCGCATTTGCTGCTCAATATCTGACCATAGTCCTGAAGCAACAACGCTGTTGTAGACAGTAGCCTGCTGCTATTGTCGTTGTAATAGGCATTAGGGGAACGTTCTCTAAAGGTTACAACGTTAAGGGAATGTTAGGAAAATGTTCTCTAAAGGTTACAACGTCAGGGGAATGTTAGGGGAATGTTCTCTAAAGGTTACAACATTAGCGGAACGTTCTCCAAAGGTTTTAACGTTAGGGGAATGTTAGGGGAATGTTCTCTAAAGGTTACAACGTTAGGGGAACGTTAGGGGAACTCTCTCTAAAGGTTACAACGTTAGGGGAATGTTAGCGGAATGTTCTCTAAAGGTTACAACATTTGTGGAACATTGTCTAAAGGTTACAACGTTAGCGGAAACGTTCTCCAAAGGTTTTAACGTTAGGGGAATGTTAGGGGAATGTTCTCTAAAGGTTACAACGTTAGGGGAACGTTAGGGGAACGCTCTCTAAAGGTTACAATGTTGGGAGAATGCTAGCGGAATGTTCTCTAAAGGTTACACCGTTAGGGGAATGTTAGGGGAACGTTCTCTAAAGGTTACAACGTTAGGGGAACGTTAGGGTAATGTTCTCTAAAGGTTACAACGTTAGGGGATTCTCAGAGGAACGTTTGATGTGACCAAAAACGTCCCCAGAACGTTAAACCAGCTTTCCATTACAACCAAAGCACAATCAAAACCTACCCAAACCTAACCTTCAGGGAACCAAAACCAACAACAAACATTGCCAGAACCAAAGATTGTTAGCTGGGGTATGTGTTGGAAGGTAAAATTATACAGTTTTTTTCAGTTTGTCCTTTTTGCTACTTTTACATCTTTTTGAAAATAAAATACTATTTGTGCCTACGCCACTGGTATTCAGCCAATGTGAGACTCCGTTTATTTGCGTGATAGAAAAACATGACGCCTGGGTGGATGCATAGAGATCATATTAGAACACGTGATCCAATGCTTTGCAAAGAAGTGGTGAAAGCGAAAGCACATTACTCAGTATACAGTAGTACGTCGCAGTGTGAGGATGAACAACACCGGACATGGTTTACAAGGTGAACTTGTTTTAGGTCTCCGCAGATCCGTCAGATGGACCTGGGTTCCTCTTTATTCTCTGTTATCTGTCTGCTCGGAGCTGCGCTCTGCTCCAACGGCGGTAAGTGCAGACGCAGCCCACTTTACACATGAGATAACATGATCAGAACTCCCCTTTCTTATTCAACCTTACTATACTTTGGTCCAAACCAGGGCACTGCAAACATAACAATAATGCAAAATAAACAATGTTTGCTTTTTTATTAATTACCATTGTTAGTCATATTCGCACTTTTCACCCACTATGGTTACCGTCTGAGGTTTTGTGTAACGTCAGCCTGCAACTAAACAGCATTTCTAACACAATTCAGTCAGGCTCTAAACAAAACAGACACCCCTGTAATAACTAAGTAGGCCAAATGTGCAGAGGAAATCAACACATTTTAAAGGCATGGATTTTCAGAATAAAATAGCTCTGCAGGTTTTACACTATAGCTGCAGCATGGGTTAAGTGGCCAAGACAAATTTCCCATTATGTGGGACAATAAAGAGAATCTTGACTTTTGAGACTATTTATAGACCCTGAGACGCTACAAAATGTGTAGGGCTACCCTGTTTTTTTTATTAACATTTTTTTTTGGATTGTTTAGAGCAATCTCAATGTAGCTGCAGGGAATTGGTAGATCCTTTTGAATCTAGGTCTTACAGTTTGAAGAGATAACTTTTCTGTTCTGGCATCTAGGCATGTCATGTTAAACAAATTAGTCTATAGAGTTACAGTAAAGCAAAAGGTTAATCAATCAAATAGCATGTGCAAAATCGCCTAACAAAAAACCTGCAAAAATCCAACAGGTTTCATGCACAACTGACTTTGTTAGCTGAAACTAATTTAAAAAAAAGTGAACCATTTTAATTTTCTGTTGTTGCATTTCTGTTTGTATATCTGCATCCCAATTGTGATTTGCCACTTGATGTTTTTTCTTCCCAGACAACATCGGTTGTCCCTGTCCAAACATTCCTACACTGGCTCTAACTGAACCTCCACTATATTCCTGCTACCAAATTAACAAAACTTACCGCTACAAGTGCATAGAAGGTTACAAGAGGAAGGTGGGAACTTCAAATCTCATCAAATGCATGCAAACTGAGGGTGGTTCTGCAATATGGTCCATCCCCACCCTCGAGTGTATAGGTAAGATTAAAGATATTAAAGAGCTCAATCACAGAATCCATAAGAAAAATTTAGCTTTGTGAGTGAAGCAAAAATATCTCTCTATCCATATGCTACTTTATTTAGAGTAAACTTTATCAAAAAATGTATTTGTAGCTAATTCATACTGTCAAATTTCACATGTTGAACAAATCCTTGTGTTTCAGTTGACCCAAACAGACCACCTCCACCACAGCCACCAAAGAGCACAGTAACAAGTAAGTTCCAATATTTGTACACTGTAAGGTTTTAATATGTGTTGGAGAGAAGTGTTTTCTTTCTCAACATGTATGATTAATGGTCTGATCTTGCAGATATTCCCACTGGCACTACCATTATCACTTTAGTCAGTAAGTTTGGTATTTGCATGAATTCTGAAGATAGAAAAATACTAGCATAATACTAACAAACTAAAAATATCTAACTACTAATTATGAAACAAATTACTACATATGTCTAAGTCATCTGTGTTAGCAGTGGATGTACTAGTGGTTACTTTGTTGCATGTTGAAAATTGTGTTAGGATAACCAAAAGATTCTAGGATCCAAGTCAGTTTATGACAAAATGTAGGAAGTGTGTCACTGTAATGACTGGAAAAATATGAATTGACCCCCAAGACATTTCAAGAGATTGATAATTGTGTGCTGCCATTGAGAGAGCTAAATGGTTATTTGACATACTGTTTTCCTTGCATATCTCTGTAATGAACCTGGGCACGTAGATACCTGTTTTTATGTGTGGATTCTTCTTGCATGTGTATTCATTCCATGCAAAAACTTGTTATAGCAGGAGAATCACAGGTGAAACTAATAATGATGGTATTATTGTCATATAGACCCAGAACCCATGCCCAAAACACCTACATGGAATTCAGCCATCATTAATTACATAAGCCAAGATGTCCCCTCAGAAAAAAATCCCATTTAGTTTTGTAAGGCATTTTTGCATATTTTAGTGAGAAAGAGGCTGATTTCCCTCACAGGTTGGTGGAGACCAAAACAGAGCTAAAAGGAACTTGAATATTAGACTTACATTTGTCAGGTGACAGGAAACACATCTCCAAGTGAATGCTAATGTTGCTCTGTGTCTCCTGGATTTGTTTTTAAGCAACTGATAAGGTAGTAATATGCCGATGTTTTTTTATTTTTAGCTAGATTATTCTGCTGCCCCCAAGTCACCCAAAAAGTAATACTGCTTAAAAAAGTCGTAACATACAAAAAAGGACTTTGTTAGTAAATGTTGACATGTCACAGTACGAAAAGCACAGGTGTAATCATTAACAAGTGTGGCGGTGACTACAGTAATGACTAACAGCTAAATAGAACGGTCTTATTGTAACTTCCTTTCATAGAAGTAGTAGTAGTAGTATAGTAGCCCTACAAGTAGCTTTAATGATTGTTAATATACAGTAGCAGTTGAGTTTTGGTTGTCGTAGCAGCACTCTTACTTTTACAAGAAATAGTAACAGCGGTTGTAACAGTAAAAATACTATTAAACAGTGCAATAAACCAACACAAAACCTTGCATGGGTTTTTCTAATGTTTGTTAATTTCTACGTAGCATTTTATTTCAGCGTAAATATGACCAGTGTGTGTGGAAAATGTACTTCTGTACCACACGGTCACTCGAGAACTTTCCATGCATGAAAGACATTTGTACACCTGGACTCCCCTAATCCCAGCAGAACAAAGTTGGTTTTCTTCAACAGTAGTTTTTCGAATAGTAGTGATGGTAGAAGAAGCAACAGCTCTTTACAGTATTAGAAGTAAATGTATTTTTTTTTTAATCAGCATCAGCTTGCCAGCAGATCATCCAGAGTATAAGCACCGCAGCACCTGGTCTACAGGCCCAGACAGATCACTCACAGGCTAAATAGCATAAAGCCACACGTTATTCTACTTGCAGTGTACTAGCAAGGGCGATTTATCTTAGTGGGGTGGCACAGGGTTAGACCAATAATCAGTAGGTGGGTGGTGGTGGGGGGGGATTACAAACATCTACTTACAAATATAGAAAATATTGAATAGGATAGAACAACACAATGTAATTCTGCTGCAATGCTTGGCCTGTGGTATTGCTTCTTGTAGCTTTCTCCAAAAACAAATTGCACCCCATAATGACTTACAGAAGGACATTAAACCACTTAATATGCAACTCCACTGTATAGCCTACTACTGACTTATAGTGTACTTCTACAGCAAAAGAAGACATTGTAGACTGTAGATTCAGAATCACAATTAAAATGTGGAGTAATCAGATAATTGCCCCTCAAAACCCCTCAATTCTCCTGCAAAATGAAACTTTACATTCAAAACAATGTTATTTCTTCTTAAATGATGTGCTCAATGTAAAACACTATGATGAATGGAAAACACATCTTCTCCATTCATTATAATGACTTAGGCCTTTTTGTTCAGTGTTACACTTACTACAGACAGAACATACATAAGTGTGTTGTAAAATCTTTGAGAATATTGATTTTATACTCAGAACACACAAATACACAGTAACAAATATTGTATTTGTCCCACAAAAACAATGTACATCCCATTCCCAACCAACACAAAGTTGCACATACACCACATACAAAACAGAAGAATTTGCTGTACACAGTTACAGTAAAAAACAAAAACAAACTACTATACTGCATCCTCTCTTCTGTTACGGTCTGGCCATAGCACCTCATCCACATCACAAGCAAAGTTTTCCCGGGCCAAGCAGCGGGGGAAATATCGCCTAGCATGGCGATTCCAGCCATGAAAAGCATCAGCTGCTATATCTCCACATGCGTCCTCTATTAGAGGTATAACAATTTGTGGATTTCGGTCATACACTTTCCATCTCCAGGCAGAAAAAAAAAAATCCTCAATAGGACTGAGGAATATAGAATATGGAGGGAGATAAACAACTAAAAAGCCTGGCTGGGCAGTGAACCAGAGCCGCCCTGTGGAGACTTACGTTGTCCCAGATGACAACATACCTGAGCTGCTCTGGGCCATCTACCTGATCTGGTGGAATGAGTGTGTTGTGTAGGGTGTCCAGGAATGTGATCAGATGGGCCAAGGGTAGCATGGTGATGGATGATGGATGATGCCGTGGTGGGTATCGTGGTGGGTATCGCTGCACATATTGTGATGTTCCCTCCGCGCTGGCCGGGGACTTAAACAATGGCATGCTGGCCGATGACATTCCTTGCCCTCTTTCATCTTTTTGTGAGGTTGAACCCAACCTCACCAATGAAGATGAACTGGTGCTCCACTGCAGCCATCTCTAGCTCAAGGACTCTCTGAAACACACATGACAATATCAGAAATAGACACGGAGTGGTCACTATTGTGAAGCACAATCATTATGATTACAATATTAAAATATGTATAATTTACTGTATACAGTGTTAAGAGTATGCATCAGTTGTGGGACTCACTTGCACTTAGTTATATTGCAATTCTTTGACTCTTTCTGAATTGCGTTCAAATGGCAACCTGTAGACCTGCTTCCTCCTGAGATGTTTTCTGCGCAAGACACGGTCCAGTGTTTACAAGCTTACCCTATCAATATTTTGAAATATGTCATTGTTTTCTATTATTTTTCTTTGTATTTGCTGTAATGTTATGGCGTTGTTTTCTTGGACCATGTTAATGATTTTAGTTTCCTGTTCAGGAAACAGAACACGTTCCCGACCACCTTCTGTTGGTAATCTTTCAGTTCTGCCAAACAAATAGTAAAATACTGTAAAGATAAAGTAGGTATACATTTCCTAAATACTTGAAACAAACTTTACAGTATTTTTACAGTCCTACAGAACAGTCCACATGCAATACTGTACTTCCGTACTCATTGAGTACTGTATTGACATGCAGTACTGCAATTTTATAGTGAGAGTAGATTTTTTACCTATTCTCATTTCGGAAGTCGGAACGATGGATGCTACAGTGTACCTGCAGTACTCTTTGCCCAGCCTCCCTCCTTGTTAGACCATGGTTGACCACATGATCAACCAAAGTGGCTCGGATCTCGTCAGAGATTACGGTCTTCGTCCTTGTCCTCTGGCTCTGGCTCTGGCTCTGGCTCTGGCTCTGGCTCTGGCTCTGGCTCTGGCTCTGGCTCTGGCTCCAATGTTGGTTTCCATTGCTCCAATGAAGCGCTCACCTGTTGCCCTTTTATTGCTAATTGGAAAACTGCGTGACGGGTGTTTGCCCTTGTGATGAGTCAGTGTGCAAATTTAAATGGCAGTGTGTTCCTTGTGAAAACAGGATATTTTCTGAATGAAACTTGAGCCAAAAGCAGAGAATTGTGTGTAGTGTTTTGAAAAAAGTGTGTTTTAGAACTGTAATTTGAGTGTAAAGCAGGAATTGTGCTTGTAGATTAGCAGAATTGGTTCAGGGGATTGTTGAATGAGTTACATGTTGTGGTCATTGTGTCTCAAATACCACAATTTGAGTGTAAACAATTGAGAAAAACTGTAATATATTCAGAAACATGCACTTGACCTTTTATCTAGGGTGCTTTTTTAAGCTAATGAAAATATATATTTCTGTCTGCGCACAGCTTCCCTGTCAAACCCATTAAATTATTAAATATAGAAATCAAAACATCAGGTCGAGCAATTACACTTTAGACCTCCCATATCACCATAGAACTTCCCCAGTTAATGACTTACATCAAGAGTCCTTTTCCCTGGAATGTTATGTTCAAATGAGAAGCTCGGTTGGTTAATTTAGAAATTGATTGTATAGAGTATTTGTATAACGGTCATTTGGAAAGCACTTCAGTTAATACTTTTCCTTGCCACAGGGAAAGCGTGTTTCACCGACAATCTAATTCCAGTAACACCAAAAGAAATTAAATTATATATTGCCATGTGCAAAATTAACAGATTATTAGTGAAACTATTTCCCTCTCTCCTTGGTGCCGTCAGTTATTCTAAATATATACTTAACTAGTAGCATAGAAAACATACATTATGGAATAGTTTCCTTTGCTGTTGCCTGCTCTGCACTGATAAATCTAGTGCGTTCCAGAGAAGACCACGGCCTCTGTGTGAACTCATTATTTTGTAGAAATCTATTGAGTGTTAAACCATTGCGTAAGTGTGACGGAATTAAAACAAATTGGTGATGTATTTAAGGTTTTGTTAAAAAAAATAATCTTTTGACCAAATAATTATAAGAAGTCAATTTTTTCACTTGAAGCCCTGCCCCCCAAAAGTTCTGTGCACGTCCCTGAATATATTGCATGTAAGACAGACACTCCCCCCTATGGTTACAATGTCTATATATGCTATTTGGGGTTTTCCAAATAAACTCTCACATGAGTTTAAAACTTTATCTGCCACAGAGTTTCTTGTCAGCTTGAGGTCGGCAAACGCAACTTGCTTCTGCTAGGACAGTGTTCTAAGGTCATAGTACGGAAAAAAAATTGGGGGGGGCTAACATTCCGAGACAAATTTAGAATTTATAAGATTAAAGTTGTAAAGTTACCAAGATTACTTCTCTGCAATTATCAAACTTTGCAAAGTCATCCAGGGGCCTTATTGAACCATTTGGCGGGCCAGTTCTGGTCCACGGGCCGTATGTTTGACACCCGCACTAGCTAATAATAATATTATATACTAATAATTTATAGTAAAGATTGCACTTATATAATCAATATAGATTTGGTCAATGTGGACATTAGGGAGAACATTTCTTGATCACATCAAGTATTTGAATAGTGTTAAAGTTACTGGATCTCAAGTATTTAGTGTTACAGGTTACTGATTAAACAGTATTATAACAGTATTATAAAATATAAAAACAGCACAGAAACCTGGAAGACATGTCATGCCATGACATGGAAATGTCATGTGATCAATCATCCTTAATGCTCTGTCTTTATCTGCCAATGGTATACTGTTGAAATGAAACTGATTGAATGACAAGCCAAGCTACAGGAAAATCACATTCCTTTCTTTCTTTCACAGCCCCAATTATAGAGACAGAGACGACAGATACGACAGATACGACAGGGACGACAGGGACGACAGGGACGACGGGGACGACAGGGACGCGCCGGACAACATCAACCTCAACCACCACTGAGCCTAAAAGCAACAGCACCATCTCTATAGTGTTACCACCTGCCCTCCGTAAGCCTCCACACTGTTGTTTCCATTTATACTGGTGAAAAATGTATTTGAGTTCTGACTTTAAACTCAGAATTCTGACTTTATTCTCAGAATAACTGACTTTATTTTCAGAATTCTGACTTTAAACTCAGAATTCGGACTTTAAACTCAGAATTCCGACTTTATTCTTTAAACTCAAAATTCTGAATATAATCTCAGAATTCTGACTTTATTCTTTAAACTCAGAATTCTGACTTTAGTCTGAGAATTCTGACTTTAAACTCAGAATTCTGACTTTAAACTTAGAATTCTGACTTTATTCTCAGAATTCTAACATTATTCTCAGAATTCTAACTTTAAACTTAGAATTCTGACTTTATACTCAGAATTCTAACAGTTTTTTTAGAATTCTAACATTTTTCTCAGAATTCTGAGTTTAAAGTCAGAATTCTGAGAATAATGTTAGAATTCTGAGAATAATATAATAACTCCACTAACATTATTCCCAGAATTCTCAGAATTCTAACATTATTCTCAGAATTCTGACTTTAAACTCAGACTTTAATTCTGAGAATATACTCAGAATTCTGACTTTAATTCTGAGAATATACTCAGAATTCTGAGTTTAAAGTCAGAATTCTGAGTATATTCTCAGAATTTTGACTTTATTCTCAGAATTCTGACTTTAAAGTCATAACTCAAACAAATTTTCACTAGTGGCCTTAATCATCTTCCGTACTGTGTGCCAATTAGAAGCCCTTTATAATAACTACATTGTTTTTATAAACAATAAGCCAGAGACTAACGACCTTATGATTTCATGTTGAGTTTTTCATGCCACTTTCTACATCTACGCCTCTACATTTCAGAAAAATATCGTACTTTTTACTCCACTACATTAATCTGACAGCTTTTAGTTACAAGTTAATTACCAAACTATGACTTTTGGAACACAAAATACATTTGGTAAAAACATTGTTTTTTATTTTAATGAAAAAACATAGCACAGCTGAAATTATAATTATAATTATAATAATTATACACAAAATAGGTTTTGATCATTTCCAGTTTCTAAAATGTCATGATTTTTCTGCATTGAGTACTTTTTCTTAATGATACTTGCATACTTTTACTTAAATAACATTTTCAATGCAAGACTTTTACCAGTAACAGAGTATTCTTACAGTGTGGTATAAGTACTTTTCCTTAACTAAAGGATCGAATTACTTTCCACCACTTATGTTAAGTATTTCTCTCTTATTAGCAGGAATTGGAAGCACAACAACAGCAGTGATCGGCTGTGCTTCATTGGCCTTCGTCTTAGCTTTGATCGGAATCAGCCTATACTGTTATAAAAGGTAAGCTAGCGAAAAGCATATTACCATGACATTGGAAATTTCATTCATTCATTGAAAAATCAATTTGTTCGCTTGATAGAACTGATAGGTAAAGCAAAACCCATGTAAATACTTCAAAACACTCACGGGTGGGGGTAAAGATCAATACAGCATATTATTGTGATTTATTTTGTGGCATGTGTAATTGGAAAATTACATTTAAGCATGATTTCATATATCCTGTAATAGTATTCATAATATTCATTGCTATGCTTTTGTTCTCTAGGACTTCATTCAATTCATTTTTGTATGTGTCCACCCTGAAGCAGAGTCAACAGCTGTCTGTTGCTAAATCACCCGCTCAGGGCCCTGTAGTCTGAAAGATACAGATGTCCAAAGCAATTTTTATCGATAAGGCTGCAAAGCTGGGAAAATTTCTTACTGTAGGTGACCAAACAACGTAGCTAAATGAGCTGGGGCATGGGGGGACAGATGCAGAAAAGATGTAGAAACGGCTCCAACTTGTCTGAGTTTTTCCACCAAAGACCAACTCAGTACATTTTCTCAGCTGTCTTTAATTTCTGTTTCAACAAAGTCTCATTTCAAAAACGTCTCATCTCCTGCTGCACATAAAACCTCCACAACACATGTTTCTCTCATGGATGACAACGCGTGGCGCTTTGCACATGTTAATTATTGTGAGCTGAGCAAAGAAGTCTCACCCTCAGTTTCTGTAGGTTCTTTGGTCATGTGCTCTACCGTGGTAGAGGCTTGTTGTTCAGCTCTCAGGTTTCATGTCAAAGTCTATGAGATCTCTCGTCCTTGAAGCGCAGTTTAGGTCTCCCCGTACGACAAGTTCCCTCCACAGTACTGAGTGGTAAATGTGAAATAGATAGATGGATGGATAGATAGATAGATAGATAGATAGATAGATAGATAGATAGATAGATAGATAGATAGATAGATAGATAGATAGATAGATAGATAGATGGGAAATTATAGTGTTATATAAGTGAAATTTAGGTAAAACAGTTTGGTTTTGCAAACCCATGTGCCTCCTTATTGAAAACACGCATTTACACTAGGGGTATAGTATCGCGATTTTTGTCTGTGGCAAAACTGTATCGATACACAGACGGCAAGTATGGATCTTCTATTATATAACTGTTGGTCAGTTTGTCTGCTTGACAATCCCATTTTGCAGTAATGACATCAAATGAGATGAAGTGAGATTTTTTTTTTTTTTACCTGGAATCTGACTGTGAGCTGAACAATTTCCTTCAGGGAATCAATAATGTTTGTTTTTTTTTCATCCTGATTCGGATTGGTTATCATTTCAGTAGTTATGATCTCATCACTGTTTCTTTTTTTGTAGGAAGTCAAGAAACAGAAGGCCACCGGAGCCAACAGAAGAACAGCTATACTTGAATGCTGCTCCAAGTTCCATCAGAGTTTGTCCTACGTGACGTGGCGCTGGCGCAGAGAGAAGCCACGCGGCCTAACTAGTCTATATCGCCGCTGTTTCACTGACAAGGATTTCAGGATAGTTCCGGTGCCGCTGTGTTGGCATTCTAAGCTCCGTTTGATTCAGCAAACATCCTCCGAGCTAGAACTGACAAATTATTTAAATCTTTTTTTTGTTGAGAGAAATCCTCATCACTCACTCTCAAAAATGTTTGATACTGGTAGTTAAGTTAATGAAACAAACATAAATTACAACACATTTTCAATTCCTACTGCATGAGCCCTGTTTCTGTGTGTAACGTAGAGTTTTTCCTGCGTGTCTCTACGACGTTTAGCGTTAGACAGCCAATCACAGACATTATTACATCTTGGTACAAGAATGCTGCGTGCTTATTGGCTCATTGACACTGAGATTTACTCCTTAGGTATTGAAATAGGGTGTCAAATGACGAGGTATTTTTCGAAACTCGATACTTTGGAGGCAGTTCAGTCGGTGCCTAAAGAGTATTGACTTCGACATCCGTTTCTCCTCCCTACGTTCACATGTTCCACCAAAACAAGTTCCTTCCCGAGGCTGAGGGCCGCACCTGTGCCCGGGTCTTAGTGCCGGACAAAAGACAATTGTGACTGGAATGCTGTGTGGACTGGCCAGACCCTGTCACTGGCAATGCTAGACTACAGAGTTCCTGGAGCTCACAGGGTCATCCCCATGCAGTGAAGAACCGCCTTGTTCTTATTAGATTGTGTGATCGCCTCCATGAGCTTAATGGCTGGCTTGGTATGACATTTGTTGTTTGCACATTTCCAAAAAGTTTAACTCACAACTTTTTTTTGGAGCAGATCTCAACCAAATATGTAAACTGCACATAAGGAACTTTCATTTTAAAGACGTTGTGACCATCTGGTGCTACAACAAGTAGCAGGTGCTCTTTTCTACCCTTGTAGGATACTGCTGGGGATATTCTGGATGTTTCTTTGGTCGCTGGTTCAAGTCCCCATACGCACCAAAGAAGGGGGACCTGGTAACTGGATAGGTGCCAGTTCACGTCCCGGCCACTGCCATTTAAATAGAAAATACAATCAATGAATAAATCTTTCCAACAAGAACAGGAGCCATAGAGCTCCACTGCTCTCTAAAATCTGTTAACACATCACAGGGAGGAACCTGGATCCCGGGTCACTGTTATAAGATATATTCGATGTACTATATTCAACTATATTCAACTGCTTGGCTGTGTAGCAATATAGGGGTGATTGTCACACTCTGTTCTCATAAAAGCTTATGCAAGCATTTCACAGGATGTTCTTTTTGTTGAAACATGTATCTCACGTTCTTTTATTGAAACATGTATCTCACTAAAGCACAAGGACGAAGGCCCAAACGGTTAGGACTGACACACACACTCACACACTGACACACACACTCACACACTATTCTGTTTGTATCAGTGAGGTTAGGACTGATACCACACACACACACACACACACAATATTCTGTTTGTATCAGTCCGGTTAGGACTGACACACACACACTCACACACTATTCTGTTTGTATCAACCTATAAATAAAGGAACAAGGAACTGTCTCGGCGCGACTCTCTTGGGTGTTTCAGCCGAGCAGGTTGCCCTTTGTTACAGTTACACATTTATCACAATAGACATTCCTGACGAATTAATAAACAACAGTCCATGGTGCAAACCTTTCTGTTTGGTTTCCATTTACACAGCCAGAGCTGTGTATCAACACTTTGCCCGTGAGCAGATATTCACTGAATGTGACAACGTGTTTTGGTTCACTTACCTTCAACCCTCTGGGGTCAAAGGGCATTTTTACATTTCTTTATAAATTCACTTTTTAAAGATATTTGTATATAACTGGATACCCATTTGTTTCATATCAAAATGTTCAGAACAAACTCAGCGTTCTGTAAAGGGAGGCCCAATTATGTTCCAGAGCAATGTGTAAAGCAATAATTTGGCCTTAAAGCTGAACAGTTGATGCTCGCTTTTTGCAAATTCTCAAATTTCTTGTGAAAACAAACCTAAACTCAATTGTTTTAGTGTTTGAAATGAGTTTTAAAAAGTCTTGGGTTCACAAAAGAAGCTTAAAATGTGAATAAAATAGCTTATCATTGTCTAAAATGCCATTTTGCAACATGTGCATCTTTTGTCCTCAGTGTTAAATAGTCACTAGCTGACCAAGCCTGCATGACTCAAAAATAGTCCCTTACTACAATCAACTAAATAGTCGAATTTTTTAAAAACAGCAGTGCCCAGCTGTTTTAAAAAAAGAAGAAGAAAAAGACCAATTAATTGTTGGATTTTGCTCTTTTTGTGGGACTGGTTGACAATAAGGAAAATATAAAGTATTGAGAATTGTATACTTCCACAGTTCATTCTTGTTTATTGGTTTCCAGCTGTGAATCTTTTGCTCTTACTTCAGTACATTAGGGATTAACGGAATTCGGTTTGTGCTGCTAAGAGCGCCAAAACATTGCATTTAAAGAACACATTTGTCTTTTCAAATACAATGTCTTACTTTTGGCTGGCTGGCTGTTGTTAGTCTCCAAACCAAGTAGTTTGCGTTTTTTTTTGTGTAGAATTGTGTGGGCATTGCTAGCATGACAAATGTCAATGCAGGAGGAAGTGAACATGTCGATAAACATCTACCGCCTCCCCCTCACTTCCCCAGACAAAAATAAATTATTTTAACTAAAGGTTGTGGGTTTTTTTTGGCCATTTTCAGCCTTTATTCTTGACAGGACAGCTAAAGATATGAAAGGGGAGAGAGGGGGGGGAATGACATGCAGCAAAGGGCAGCAGACCCTAGCCTGTCGCATTGAGGAGTAAACTTCTATATTTGGGCGCCCTCCCTACCAACTGAGTTATGTGGGCACTCTAAACCTTATTGCTAATGAATTCATTGTAAAATGTGTATCATTAGTAGCAATTCTTAGCTGAACATAGATATCCTGTATCACTGCCACGCTTTAATATAAGATTTCCATAGGAATCCCTATGATTATTGATACATGTATCAGACCTGATATTTATAAGCAACTGGATGTTTATGAGTATGATTAAAAAAAATCCCATGTTTTACATCAATGGCGTTTTGTGTGCCTACCTATGAACATTACTTTCTATTTTCATAAAAACATTTTTTTTATAATTGTCGGTGGGAAAAAGGTCTCTTAAAAGAACACAATGAACAGGCTGTCTGCTGAAACTGCACTGATGACACTGTGGGTTACTTTCATTTCCCCCTCCTGGGCTAAAATTTTGCTGAAAAGCTGTTGGACTGTTCCCAAGGAGCCGAGGCTGATTGCTAGCAGCTGTTCGGCAGGAACTAGGAACAGAATCCCAGAGCCGTCATTTGTGGATTGTCTGCCAAAGCAATGTGGAGTATTGTTATTACCAAAATAGGGCTGGGCAATAGGAAGAACATTTTGATGTCCAAATACTCTTTAACAAATACCTCAATGTCAGTATTGCGGATATATTTTAGGGTTGACAATTGGTGCTTTAACAATAATATATTCACACTTAAAATTTAGATGAATAATCATCAGTAATGTGGACATAATGTCTAAGTGGGGTAAAGCCAAGCAATAGAACAGCTTGAACAGTCTGGTAAGTTCAGAAAAGTACATCACTTCTCTGTAATACAGCTTGTAAAACCAGGAAAAGACATCTTGTTATCTTGTTAGCTGCTTTCATGATACACATCTTTTAACCATAAAATGTGAAAAAGTCCCACAAATGATATACACAAAAGTTGCCTTTTAAATAAAAGTTGACAAGTCTGCCAGCAAATTCTTTTTTTTTAATATACTTAGTGTCACACAATCACACTTTGCTCACCAGTTAACCCTCAGTCCTACGAGTGGCCACTGGGAGCTACAGGCCAGTAATCGTCTTTTCTAAAAAGGGCCTCTCAACTGGATAGAACACTCAATATTTTTCGATCTCTCAATTTCACAGAGAAAAATAAAAAACAGCAACTGCAAAAATCTGTTACAGAGACATTTAAATAGTCTGTTTCAACACTTAACATTATTCGTGGATGTTGACCTGAAAAGTCCTTTATCCAACTATGCACAAAAGCAGTTTTTATTTCAGTCCTGGAAGACGAGCAGGGTTAAAAAAGTGCCAGTAGCATCATGTGGTGGACCTGCTGGCCAAGTCTTCGTGGTATTTCCGCCATCGAGAGCACGTCGTCGGTCATGAGGAAGGCCATTGAGCCGATGCGCGTCCACACACACCGCTCGCACAATGGGCCGCCATCAGACACACCATCAGACTGGACAGACAAAAAGAAGGAGACTTAATAAATCCCAGCAAGCAGCGTCTCTGAGGCTATTACAGCTATGGTGCTTTTATAAATCTGACTGACAAAAACTAACTGTAGTTTCAATTTTTTGGGGGTTTGGTGGCGTCCAAAATCGCATACATACTCAACATGAACCACATGGACGCACTAAGCTGTAGTTTTTAACGTCACTGCCTGAGATCCTCCTTGCTGGTTGGAGACAAAATTACAGCTTTTAAATATGAAGATGGTGAATTGAAGTGTTATTATTGTTGTAGAGCTCCCTTAAGCCGTTTTCCCTTATTGAAAAAAAAGTCCCTGATACTAGCTAACAGGTACTTTTTTTAGCATCACCAAACTACTGATGGTCGTCAGACACCGTCTACCAAGAGCCTGGGTCTGTCCGAGGTTTCTGCCTAAAAAGGAAGTTTTTCCTCACCACTGTCGCACTGTCGCTTGCTCTGTAGGAAACTACTAGAACTGTTGGGTCCTTGTAAGTTCTGGAGTGTGGTCTAGACCTACTCTATCTGTAAAGTGTCTTGAGATAACGCTTGTTATGAATTGATACTATAAATAAAATCGAATTGAATTGGTTGGAGAGAATCGTCACTCATCACTCATCATTGCTAGCGACAGACGGGGTGTCCTGGATAAACCTGCCAGTTTTAGATAGTTCAGCCAGCGGTGTTTTATTTTGCTGCCTCCAGCTTCTTTAGAAACTAAAGGTGTCCTCTGGCTGTGGCAACAGCCACACGTCGAGAATCAAAAACAACACATCTTCAATGTTCTGTGTGTGTCGCGTCAGGTCACGGCAATTTCCTGCGGCGTGGCTGGAACGACCAGCCGCGCTCGCCTCACGTATGAGGCGGTATTAAACAATCTGCGATGGAAAAGGGAGGACGGGGCACCGCGGCCGAGTTGAGTAGAGCAGGTACCATGTAATGGAAAAAAGCCATTAGTTGCTGTCACGTTTGTCTGCTATGAACGTTGTCGGTACTGCCACACTGCATTGTGGGATACTTATGCATTGCTTACTGTAATATTTCACCGGAAATAGTATTCAATTCATTTACCGTAATGTTGGTTTCATACCAAGGTTTCGGACATACTACAAACTCTCACATGATGTTTCAGCCTACTGAATAGCATGTTAGTATGGTATTTGGGACGCAACTTTCGTTTTTCTTCAATACAACCGTCACAAAATGCTACCTGGCTCGTTTAGGCTAACAGTAACTCAGAGGCTGTAAGCATTTGGAGACACTTATAATACTGCATGTCCATGACAGAAACTGTGCTGTAAAATGTATCCTATTGACCAAGTCACAAACATTCTTAATGGCCCCAAGTTGATTTCCTGTTGCAGTGTATGTGAATAACATCAACATGGGGCCAGGCATGTTGCCTAGCAATGGAATTCCATTGAAAAGGTATTATGTGTTGGCGTAATGTGTAGCCAGTTTTATTGATTATAGTGAAAGTGTAGTGTTGGGAAATCTGCTCCGCATATGTTCTGCATGCAATATAGCCGGCACGTTAGAATATTACATTGGCCTGTTATGTTAGTGAGGACTTGATATGTTCTTACACATTTCATCTTTTGTTTGCACATGATGAATGCTGAGCCAGGCGTGGTGCAGTTGGGACAGTCTGTGACACAGCACGGCAGAGGATCGCCCACCTTCATCAAGGTGCTGGGCATCTCAGACTTCAGCAAGTATTCCTGGAGGGACAGAAAGTTGTTATTAATATAATACTGTATATGAGAGACACGCTATCTCAGAAGTGTTACAAAGTCTACAGTAAAAACATGACTGATCTCCGTTCAAACTCAAGTCAAACAGTTTGTATTACTCTTTGGGAAGAACTGGAAGGTCCCACACAGCTTTGTATAATGGATTACAGCTTCACAAGAGGGACCAGCTGGTGGGACTGCACTAGCTGAGCTGGATACATTTCAGAGTGTCTATGTTCTTGTATCAGTGTTTTATAGCCCTTACTTTATCACATTACAATCCATCTCTGGACTCTTTTCTCAAAGGCAGGAAACAAGAAAGAAGTCAAGAGGAGGCCATGGGTCTCATGCCCGCTAAAACCAGGAGCAGAGCCAGACATTGTAAGCATTGGCGCTTACAGCTCCAATGCTTTTTTTTTTTTTTATAATTTTGGGAAAAACATGATAGTTGCCAAGAAAGAAAATGTCCTTTGTTAATAGAACTTTGGCTCCATTGACTGCTGGTCCAGTCAGAGAGCTTGAGGGGAAATTCAAGGTATTTAAAAGAACCTAAAACTTCCTGGGCTTTAAGAAAACATGTTGGGCTGAAGCCCCAGAAGCCACCCGCTATCATCTGCACCAGCACTCCACTCCTGGCTACAACGCAGTGTTTTCCATTCGCATCCTCTTACCCTCCTCATACATTTAGCCGTCATAGACTTCCAAGCAGAGCTGCAACGATTAGCTAATGAATGGTTTTTAGTCCATTGACAGAAAATGTCAATGTGCACTGTTAATGCGCCAACCACAGCAATTTATTCATTTAACTTTTATGACGAAAAAAATTGAAGAAGTCACAAATTCAGCTTCAGTTTAGTCCTTACTTCCTTTGTTTCTTGAACGTGGCAAAAACCTGGACGGTGTATTAGGGACTCGGTTGCAAACAAGTTAACACTTCTAAAAGCACTAAGTCTAATCCAGACTTCATAAAACCTCTTGGTTAAATGAGGTGCTCATTTATGTCCTTAATGTACATCGTTAATTGGGAAAAAACTCAATGTCATTATACTGCGGTTCCAAAGTGAGGTGCTAATTACGTCCTTAACGTGTATCTTTAAATGGGAAAACAGTGGAGGCTTTGGGCCTCATGCCTGCTAGAACGCAGTGTTTACACTACATAGGCTCTCACACTCAACATTTAGCCTTCATAGACTTCCAAGTAGAGCTGCAACAATTGGTCAATTAATTATTTTAGTCCATTGACAGAAAATGTATCAATCTGTGTTCAGATCTTGTGGTTATGGAATGTTTTCTTCTTTTCTAGTTGGCAAAGTGAGGTGCTCGTTAACGTCCCTAACATGCATCTTTAATGGGCGCATACTTCCATTCTGCTAAACCGTGGTTCGAGCGGAGTAGGCTGTGTTTTGTCTTCCTCTGGACTGTTCAGGCGCCAACAAGAGCAATTACTTAATATGACTTGTATGACAACAAAAGGAAACAAGAAAAGAGAAGTACAAACAGTGAAGTTTATACAAATTCAGCTTCAGCTTAGTCTTTACTTCCTATGTTTTTTTAGTGTGACATGGTTCAACACATCTGCTCACTGGATGTCACAAACTGAATCACTTATTTTTAAATGGACCATAATCCATCAAATAGAAAGCAATAAGCAGTTTGGTTATGTTGTGGCAGATATAACCAATTAGTAAGATTTTATGACATTCCAGACTTAAACCAACCATTGACTCTCCATGAATCTTTTTACAAGCACCTAAAAACATCACACGTACATTTCCTGTACATTTAGTGTAGCCAGACCACAGGTTAAATTTTATTGAAGGAAATGAAACTGATTAAGCTGGCAGAATTTGAGGTAGTGTTAATTTCGTCAGACGAGACTAAATAGGTTCGTCAAAGACCTTTTCTTCCATGACGAAGACGAGACCGCAACAAGACTGCACCAGTCAAAAAACACAGACTGACTAAATTAACATGCATTATTGTTGACAATAAAAGACTAGACTAAAATGTTTAGCATAAAAAAAAAAACTAAGATAAAATCTCTTCATTTTCTTGATCTATCGTCTCCGTTTCATTATGAGAAAGAACTAGTGCAGTGCCCATTTGGAGCGTATGCCTGTTCCAAATCAGTCTGATCCATCAGGCGCGGCTCAGCTGCGGCTCATCTAGTCCCCTTTTTTTCATCTAGCCGTCACGCATCCAGGTGGCGATGTGGTCCTGGCGGGGGAAGGGGGAAGCCCGGTTCAGCCTGCTGGAGAAGCCGCTACAGCGCGTTGCGATGTGTTCCGGCCCCAGATAAGGAAAGGAGAGCTGGCAAAGCTGCTCTTAAACAGCTTGCAGAGCGGATGGAGAAATATATGTACAACTGCTGGCAACAAAACAATGTGCTGTAGAGCCCAGGAGCCCTGGCACTTACCTAACGTGTCTGCGTACGACTGTATTTGCAGGAAGAGGCTTGATATAAAACCAGATGCAAAGCTGCATTCAACAAAAATCATTCAAAAAGTGTATTATGTCAGGTAATTACGACATTTAACCCATATTTGAGATGTGTGAAACACTATTTGACTGAAATTTTTATCAGAAATAACCCCAGAAAAAAAAAACTAAAACTGACACACTAAACTTGATTAAGCACTTTGAGTTCTCTTTTGACTAAAACTAGACTAACAAAAAACGTGAATGTTAAAATATGACTAAGTTGACACAAGACTAAAATTAAATATAGGTGACAAAATTAACACTGTGAGTCAAGGGACTTCCAGAACCACAGCCAGGGATTTCCCTGGGTTTTTAGTAGAAGCTTAGGTGCAAATTATGTCATACACTCATTTGGATATTAGAAACATCATCTTGCAATTGTTTGCATAAAGCATAGTGGTTGTCGGTTCCATCGAGGTAAAGATCACTAAAGCAAAACTTGAAATAGCAGCTTCTCACTAACAGGAGACTAGCTGGTCGGTAGGAAGCATTGAACGTGTGGGTGGGACATCTTCCTTCTCTTGATCACAACCCTAACATCCTGTCAGCTACATTAAAGGATGGCCACAGAAAACAGAGTGAAGGAGGCGGTGGCGATGGGTCACAAACACTTTGGTTTGTTTTTCCACAAGAGGAAGGACTAGGTGATTAGACAAGAAGTGGAAAAAAGCCTCAGAAGATGGTGCAAATATTTTGTGCTGGCTGTTAATATGTGCAGAAGCTTAAGTATCTTTGCATTTGCTGCATGGCATTAGCTGTGATTTAAATGTGCAAACATTAATGAGCCTGCCAAAGCATTTTAGGAGTGTGTGGTAATGTCTTACCCCAGCCACTGTGAGGATGCGACGGATGGTCTTAGTGATGATAAGAGACGTCTTGGCACGAGTCACTGCCACATACAGCAGGTGCCACTCATCGTCTGCAATATCAGCTGAGCAGGGAAGAGAAAATGTTCAAAAGATTTAAATATTAACCACTTTTTAGACTGCCTTTAAATCTGCAGTAAGGCAATATACGTTGATGAATTAGCCTGGCTGAATTATCAGACGTGCTAAGCTCTCTATCATAGCACTAACATACAGGAAAGCAACCCTAAAAAGCAAGAGGTACTGAGTTGTTGGAAACAGATACAGTTACTCCCGTACAAGATAGGGCAAGAGAGTCTACCAAAAAGCTATAACGTAAAATATATGTGGAAAAAAAAGAAAAAGGTTTGTCCAAAGAAACATACCAAACGAGAAGTTGGGATTGTGGTGCAGGTTGTGCTCTGAAGAGGGAACCTTGGCAAAGTCATCAGTGACCATCACCGTGTCAAACTCCAGACCTTTCGCCTTGTGGACTGTTCCGACTATGAAGTCTGAAACAAAACAGCAAACATCGGTAACAACCAGTGCTGTAAAAGTATTCGCCCTAACAACATTCTTTGCCCCGTGACCCAAACACGTCAAAATAGTGTATTTATGTCTACCGCTCGCACACGTGACACAGAAATTCTGATCCCTCACTAGTTAATTTTATAGCTATGGAGTGTTTATTACTGCATGTATGCGTCTGTACTAAATCATGGACAATACCGCATTTGGTCTAAGTGCTTCAGTGCTACAAAGTACCTTCTCACATGTGTATTTTAGTCACTCTGTTGTGCTTGCTCTGTATAAACGAACGCAAGCTACAGCCGAGTTCAAGAATTATCAACAGGCCAGAGTCTTATGATGTAGCATTACTGAAATAAGGGTTATTCAATAGTTTATGTAATAGTTGCCAGTACTTAAGTGCCTTTACTGTAACAGTAACAGTTATGTACAATTAGTCACTGTTTTTGTCCCTGTATTATCAAAAACATAGCAAACCGTGACCCCAAAACCGATGCAGTATCGCCATTTCGATCTGAAGAGGAGAGCATCTGCAGGAACACACAGACGCTGTGTTTTATTGCTCTTACTTTTTCCCACTACATCTCTGGCCAAGTGCAGCAGAGTAGAGGCTCTGGGGCCTCATGCCCGCTAGAACGCAGTGTTTACACTACATAGGCTCTAACACTAACACTAAACACTGAACATTTAGCCTTCATAGATCTCAAAGTAGAACTTCAATGATTAGACAAGGAATCATTTTAGTCCATGGACAGAAAATGTATCAATCTATGTTCAGATCTTGTGGTCCAGAGGGAAACGTTTTTTTCTTTTCCAGTTGGCAACGAGGGGTGCTCGTTAATGTCCCTAACATGCATCTTTAATGGGCGCATACTTCCATTCTGCTAAACTGTGGTTCAAGCAGAGCAGGCTGTGTTTTGTCTTCCTCTGGACTGTTCAGGCGCCAACAAGAGCAATTACTTCATATGACTTGTATGACAACAAAAGGAAACAAGAAAAGAGAAGTACAAACAGTGAAGTTTATTTAAATCCAGTCCAGTAAGTCCAGTAAGCTCGTCTCTCCTGGTTTTTAATAATACATTTTTTATAATAAAATCACTAAAAGGGACTATAATCCATCAAATGCAAGAAAACCCAGTTCTGTTATATTCCCGCAGAAATAACCATTTGTAAGATTTTATAATATTCCTGACTTAACCAACCTGATTCTCCATGAATCCCATTATAAGCACATAAACACCAGACCAAACATTGGTATTTTATTGCAAGAAGTGAAACTGACAGCTGGCAGCTGTTGAGGAACAACTTGGTCTGAAACATGCTGACAACATGTGAAATAAAGGGACTTTCTACAAGTCAGCTACAAAAATACCAGAGGAAAATTGACATAATGTCTGTAAATTTCCAACAGCTTTTTCTTCTATTTCTGCACTAGGACGTCATATATGAATCTGAAAAAGACTTTCCTGCTCCCGACTACGATTAACTGCATGGGGACTTGTTTCTGTTTCTGTTTACAAAACGAAGGAAGGAATGGGTGTGGGGCCACAGACGAGTCTCAATAATTTTAATGAGACTCTTTAACAAAAACAAAACTGTATAGGATATCACTACCCTTATCCTTTAAAAATTATGTGTTGGGAATCAGACATCATACAACTTTCTTTTTTCAATCTGTGCATACTTTATTTTAAGATTTTTCTTTGCATACCTGCTTTGTTGTAGTCACCTTCAAAGCAACTTTCCAGGCGCTTGGCCAGTTCGGGGATGCGCTTCCCATATTTTTCAACGATACTGACTTTGGCATCCAGCTCAAGGTCTTCGGTCTGTTCAACGTACTTCTTCAGGGCCAAGAAGGGCCCTTCTGGGTTTCTCTTGGCGAAGGAGCGGATCAAAGGATCCTTGATGACTGAACGAAGAGCAAATTCAACATTAATGTCAAATTGGTAGGAATTTCAAAAAATGAAAAGAAAAGAAAAAAATCTCTGTGGGTAGATAAATAAATGTATGTGCATGAATCTCACATTTCCCCCCTTGCATCAGATGCCAGACGTCCATGATCCTATTCAGGCTGATACCTGCGACACCCTGAGGAAAAAGGTAGACCTGTAAGTGCCTGATTTTTTAAATGCTACTTAGACCGATACAACACGCAACCTAAAGTGTCTTTATGATATAAAATATGCTTGCTACTACTTCCTTGTGCTTGTTGGTTAGTATTTATAAACAAACTCACTCCTATGAAGTGGACCCGGCAGTGTGGGTTGGAATCAGTCAGCCGGACGGCTTCACTGAACACACTGACATTGCATCGTGACAAGATGGCCGTCTTCCCCCGGCAAAGACTGACGCCCGTCTTCATAGCTGCTGCAACCTTGTCTGCAGTCTCGTCACACACACCTCCTGTAGAATGGACATGCAGCGCACACAGATTTGCTAAAAAAAACAGTAACAACCTCAAAATTTGACATTACTTCAACTTCCAGGGCAATAAAAGCATCGATTTTTTTTTTATGAGAATCTCATATGTGCTTCTAATAAGACAACATATTTATAGTAAAAAAAAAAGAAAAAAAAAAAAAGGAAAGGAAAAAGTTTGCAGTGTTTACCTTTTTGCTTTCCTCCTACTAGAATCTTCTCCACTCCCTTGCACACTTCAAGGATGGTGGCGCCCACGTAGGCAATCTCAGCACCAAACCGAAAGCTCTGAACAAATTTATCAATAGCACGGGAGTTCATTTATTTCAGAGTAAAACACAAGACTCTCTTTACAACTGCCAGTGTATGATTAGTATTCACCTATGGATCGAAGGAATTCTACTTCTACTCCACTACATCTCAGAGAGAGAGAGATATTATACAATACTAAATCTGTGCAAATGCAAATGCAAATGCAAATTTGAAAGTGCAAATGCTCCCTTTTTTGTGCATGTGATTGTGTATACCTGTGTCAGGTAGAAGATGCGAGTGTGGTCAACAATGTTCAGGGCATTGACAGCTCCTTTGAAGGTGTAGATCTGCTGATGAGGATCTCCAACCAGGATTTTCCCACAGCGCTGAGACAGAAGCACATCCATGATGGCTGACAGGGAGGGAAGGAGGAGGATGCCATTACTAAGTTAAAACAAAATAACCAAAATGATGCTTTGCCATAATCCTACGAGTTACCGCATTATTACCTGGAGTGCAATCTTGGGCCTCGTCGATGAAAAGGACATCGAATTGGTCAGACAAGCAGGGCTTTGGGATTTGGAGCTGCCATAACTTAAGGTAACCTGGTAAATTAATAAAACATCTATTAAACACCTGTGTAGCATTCCCTCTATTAGAACAAAATTACTGTTATTTCATTTCACTTATTTGCAGTTGGCGTACCATCGTGGGTCATGTAGTACGCTTCTTTTTTTGTCTCGTTGAGATCCTTCATTTTGTGCCAGATCATCGTTGCGTCTTCCACAAACAACTAGGATTGCACAATAAAAGACATGTAAATGTAATGTAAATGTGACTGTGCAGTGCTCATGCTGTTTTTGCGATTCATATTTCATTGGAGTTTCCATAAAAGACTGACATGAACAAAAAAGTGGCAATCATGCCTATATGTATGTATAGCCATGTATAACACAGTACTTGGAAAAGACGCCATGCAAAAAAGGAAATGAAAGTATTGAAAAACATTACCGTGCAATAACAACATGAACTTAATAACAGATATTAATAAATTAAACCAAATACAGCAAACCTATTTAAATCATACATATAAAAAAATATTAACAATTGGTTCCCCCAGCAGCCGTTTTCACAATAGCCACTCGCCTCCTTCGCATGCAGATGGGGGCTGACCAGATGCTCATGCTCTCGCCTAATATTTATTCGCGATAAGGGCACGGTCACACCTACGCGAATGCCGGCAACCATCGCCTATTTATATAGAGCTTTATAAGTCTACTCAAAGTGCTTTTACATAGACCATGCTCCATTTCACACACACACATATTCACACAATGGGGGCTGAGGCTACCATACAACTGTGCCAGCTGCACATAAGATAAATTAGATAAACATTCACACACCGATAGCGCAGTCTTTTCGGGGTTTGGTGTGCCAACGGACATTTTGCAATGGGAAAAAAGGGTCGAACCACCAACCTTACGATTGGAAGCCGACCTACCGCTCTACCACCTGAGCCGCAGCCACCCGGCACAGTGCAGGATGTGACGCCAATGAAAGCCAAATGAGGTTCACCCCATAGAATGTATAGAGTCAACCACAAACTTTTTTGCCATCGGCTGAGGCGGTGACTACGGCATTCAATGTTCACCAAAGCTGAACTCCACGCAAATGCAAATTCCTTTGCTACTGGCAGCGAAGGTTTTATTCCTCGATGTGAACGGGAGGCAAACATTCACCAGTGTTTATTTTGCGCATGTTCGACTGTGCCCTCAAGTAGAGCTGGGCAATATTAGGTTATTATATTGATATCACAGTTTGGGATATTGATAAATGACACGTGTTGTCTTTTCCTGGTTTTAAAAGGCAGCATTACAGTAAACTGATGTCATTTCCTGAAAGCAGACTGTTCTAGCGGTTCTATTATTTGCCCCTAACCACTGAGATTATTGAGATTATATCCACATTACTGACAATCACCTATCAAATATTTTGTCAAAGCACCAATTGTCAACCTCTACAATATCGGCGCAATATTGAGGTATTGGGTCAAAAGATGTGATATTTGATTTTCTCCATATTGCCCAGCTCTACTCTAAAGGGTATGCAGTGTCACTTGTATACATGAAAGTGTTTGTACCTTTTTTTCCTCCTCGCTTATAAACTCTCTGAGGTGGTTCTTGGCCCTGCGGGTGCAGGGGACATGGCTGGTATTTATAGTCTCGTCTGTTGACGCCATAAAGGTGTTGAGAGTTGTGGTCACCACTTTGGCCTTGCTAAAGCCACCGCGGCCCTGAGGCAGGACAGAGCTGATGGCGAATGGCTTCAAGTTGAAGGTCAGGCAAGACTTATATCTGCACCAGGGAAGATCACAGAAGCACAACAAGTGATGTGGTTCTTAAATGGAAAACAACTTATACACACACCTCAAGAAAAAATAAAGTCATTACAGAAATTAAAAAAGCAAAACAATCTAAAGCCTGTCAAGAGAAGGTTGTTTTATTGGTTGTTAAACTAACATCAACATGGAAAGTTTTGCAGGCAGCTTAACTGTCACTTTAACTCAGTTAAGCCAACAGTGAGCATAGGTAAAAATATGTTGACTTTTGTTATATTGCTCTACTTTCAACGCTTAACATTGACTCACTGTATTGCAGACATCACGGTATTCTGGAAAATTTACTTTTTCCCCACATCCATGGCAAATGGATTGTTATTATTCATGCTATTATTATGCTATTTAGAAACATTATGAGTTTATTGCCATAAAACATTCTAAGAAAATTAAAATTAAAATGATGCAAACCATGAGGGATCAAACTTGATGTTATAGATTCTGAAATTTAAAAAAAATGTACACTGTATACAAAAAGTCGAGACAGAGCTCATTAACCCTATTAATGGGGGTTAATTTGGCTCCATACAGCACCCAACCAGAAGGCCAACCAACGTGGTTGGGATCCCAGCCCAAATGGTCTTACAAATGTACAAACACTACAGTCATTGTACAAATGTATTGTAGACCAAAACCTTTTGTGTTTACATTTACGTTTGTTATATATAGACTGGAATGCCCTGACTGCAAAGTGTTAAGAAGAACAAAGAGAGGTTTACAGGACATATTGGCTGAACATAAATATGCAATTTACACAGGCAACATGAACAGGGAACAACCAAAATAGTGACCCATCTACCATACAGTCCTGTGGGAATGAGCATGTACCACTGACACTAATGAAAGGGGACAGGAAAAAACAACTAAACCAGAGAGAGTTTCTGGATTGACAAACTGCCGGCTACTAGATACCCAGGCCTGAACAAAGAACTACTTTTTAGAGTCTTCCTGTAAACCATACCCTTTATTTTGATCTTGTTATATGTGTTGTAGTGATGCATGCATTGCAATTAACCTTTGTGGGTAGTTACGACAATTCTGTTCTATTAAGTGCAAAGGAGGACATCCACTGGTCTTTGGATAATACTACAACTCTGAACCTCCTTCTGCCAAATGGAGGCGTGTGATTGGTGGTTTGAAAGCTTATAGGGAAGTCTTTTCCTTTTTGAAAACTGTTGACTCCCTGACGTCTGAGTGTTTTAAAAGATTTAAGATGACCAAGCCATAACAATAAAGGCTTTTTGATTTTTCTACAGAGAGTGGATTGGAGTTTCTCAGAGTTTGGCCTCACACAATGGTTAACATCTCTAAATCTAAGGGCTTGACATCATTTTTTGGATTTATATTTAACAATCTCCAAACTCATCGGCTATCAATCTGACAAAGGTTTAGACTCTGGGGGGCCCCGGTGTAGCCAGTGGATATTTGGTGGAAAGATATTTAGTCCAAGACTTTGTTTTCTGTGTGACTGAACAACTAACAACTTGAGACCTGAGAATGGAGTTAATATCAGCATTTAAACCCTTTATCAACTCCATCAAATCAAATCAAACGGCTAAACAGAGCCTTTGCAATGCTACTAGTTGAAGGGCAATATTTCAAGCCAACACATGCTGTATGAGTTTATGTTACCCTCTTTTTTTACTTTTATACATTTATGCTAAATTCCATAATGCTCACAAAGTTCTTCACCTAACCAATTTTGAAGTGATTGCTGAACTTGCGGTGCATTGTATTTAATCATATATAAGCAGCACTGTTATCTTGGTTCCCTAGCTTGTACTATATACAAATACTGAACAGAAAGTGGTGTATATTTGTAATATACACTCACCGGCCACTTTATTAGGTACACCTTTCCAACTGCTCGTTAACACTTAATTTCTAAGCAGCCAATCACATGGCGGCAACTCAGTGCATTTAGGCATGTAGACATGGTCAAGAGAATCTCCTGCAGTTCAAACCGAGCATCAGTATGGGGAAGAAAGGTGATTTGAGTGACTTTGAACGTGGCATGATTGTTGGTGCCAGAAGGGCTGGTCTGAGTATTTCAGAAACTGCTAATCTACTGGGATTTTCACGCACAACCATCTCTAGGGTTTACAGAGAATGGTCCAAAAAAGAAAAAACATCCAGTGAGCGGCCGTTCTGTGGGCGGAAATGCCTTGTTGATGCCAGAGGTCAGAGGAGAATGGCCAGACTGGTTCGAGCTGATAGAAGGGCAACAGTGACTCAAATAACCACCCGTTACAACCAAGGTGGGCAGAAGAGCATCTCTGATTGCGCAGTACGTCGAACTTTGAGGCAGATGGGCTACAGCAGCAGAAGACCACATCGGGTGCCACTCCTTTCAGCTAAGA
>NC_048429.1:14764115-14802952 GCF_013103735.1 Etheostoma cragini | reverse complement strand
GTTCTGAAGGCAAAAGGGGGTCCAACCCGTTACTAGCATGGGGTACCTAATAAAGTGGCCGGTGAGTGTATAATACTACTGTTTTAATATCAAAATTATAAAGCAGAAAAAACAGCTAACCTCTTCTTGTACAGTCTGAATTTGTAAACAAAAAACTCAAAAGCTTTGACTGCTACTGAGAGCATCTGAGGGGAAACTTCTCACCTCCTCCCAACTTTGGCGTAGGCCAATGAGTGGACAGTCTTGCAGGCCACGTTGCTGGGGAAGCGTAGCTGCGCCTCATTGGCCACTGACTTGTTGAAGGCCACATACAGGAAGCGGAGGTGTGGCCGCTGCTCAGCGTACTTCACCAGCGTGGTGGTCTTCCCTGTACCTGCGACCGACAGCATGGGCCGTTAAGCTATGACACCATGACCTCCGATCAGCTCTTACACAGCAACACTTATAAACTGATTATTGACCTCCAACCTTTATGTGTACGCGAAACAAAATGCAACATTACCCCTTTTTACAGTAAAATGCAAATGCTGTTAAGGTCATTTTAAATATTGAAACCACATTTTTGATATGAAGAAAAACTAAACGTGTTTCACATAGCATTATCAAACATGGAGCTGGTACTTTACCTGCAAAAGCCACGATCTTGACCACATGGTTTCCCTGGATGTTGTGGCTGAGGATCTGTTGTTGTTCACGTGTGAGCTGAATCTGGGGCCGCCTGGCAGAAACACACAAAATGCTGTCCGTTCAAAACTCCACAGTTATGCCAAACACACGCCAAGCAGTGGCAAAGTGCGGCCACAACAGGTACAATTTTCTGCGGCCGGGAGGCGTGTTCATGTGTCTCAAGTGGGAAGATTATTATCTGGCAGAAACTCCGGCAGATGGCCCCAATTTTCGTTAATGTTGTTTCCTTCCGCTTTCATCACGTAGTGGACCCACGCGCTGACGTGCACCTACATGTGCAAGTGGCACGGTGACTGGCCAATGAAACAGGATTATTATAGCGTTTCAAAGAGGCTCTAAATGAAACACAACTAAGCCACACAGCAAACGGATGAAACGCAGCACTCCACAAAAACTTTTGATTGTATTTATTGGAACACTTAAAATATACTGCGATGATATTGATTTGATATATCTTGTACCCCTACATATAATATTGCGCAACATAATATTGCAATAACGATACTGAGTTGATATATCTACCACCCCTACCCACCCCTCGGAAGAAGTGGGTCAGTCATTATTAAGAAATGAAGGTTGTACTTATTTCTTGTGCACATCAGTCAAACTAATGCATTTTGTTCCTCACCCGCTCTGACTGGAGCCGACAGAAAAGGGGCCGTTCTCCATTAGGTGAAGGACGTAGTAGATGTTGTAATGCAACCTGGAGAGATGGGACAGAAAAGAATTTTAGAGGCCAACCATAAAGGTTGTGTTAAAATATAAAGGTGCTCCCACTTGCAGCCCTGACCTGTTACTGATCTTGATGTGGCTCCTCTTTAAGGCGAGCAGCATCATGGCCATGTGGCTGAGGTACTCTGTGATGGCGGTGTGCGACATGCAGCTGCTGAGCAGAGACACCAAGGCCTGCACGTCTCCAACACTCTCACTAAGGATCAGTATGACAGCCATGGCCGCGTACGGGTTGGGACCCTGGAGATTAAACACCACGAATGAGGAGAACTTCCAAAGCGGCCGTGCACACATTGTTAACTCAATTTTTAGGATTCAACATAAATTCAAACTGTTGCAGCTGCAAAGGATACAGTACAAGGTACTCTAAAGATAAAATGAATGTAAGTTTAGAGAATATAGTCAAATTAATTTTCTCCATATGACTAACAGAGGAGGCTTGAAAATGTATGTGTGCGTGTGTGTATGTCATACCTCAATGCCAAGGTTATGGAACTTCTGAATATCAGGAATGCGTAATCTGATGGAGGCCTCAGCTTGGGGAAAAAGGCGATGTTTCTTAGCAGCCTCTAGAACGTCCTCCGGCCTCACCCGCTCCCCGACTTTATGCTGGGCCATTAAACTGACCGACACACACATAGACGAGATAATTATTACAACTATGAATGTCAGCGTTTCTATGCTTTTGCAACGGGTCATTTTATGCAATCCCTTTTAATCATTTTAACAAATCTCTAATCCACAGTGACACAATGATAGCAACATCAGAAAAAAAGCTTCGAATTTCAAAGGAAATGATGACTAAAGTTGTCAGGACTTGATCCAAATACTTAGCAGCTTTGTGTTGCTATAGTCTGTTAGCTCAGCCTGAGCTTTTTCTTTAGAGGTTTTAATGTCTGCTTGGTATTTATATTTATTCCACATTTGTCCCTTCTGTCAACATCCTACCACTTTGTCGTCATTCAAATACAAACTAGGGATGTATGTGTTATCTCAGGCAGATACATTATTGGCCCATCACGGTTATGATTGACAATGGAGTTTCAGACCATAATGCTTAATATCTACAAGTGCAGCAAAATCCGCCAAGGGGAGCGTACAAGCAATTTCTAAAACAAGCAAAACATAAACATAAACTTGTAACTTTCATATGGGTACGGGTGCATCCCTAAAACCAAACATTACAGCAACTCTTCTTCATGTTTGTGCTGCAACAGAAATGCCCCCTACTAAAGAGAAAATGCAGACTTACACAACCAGGTGCCGTATGCTGTGCTCCGATGATGCTGGAGCTGTTATTCTGCTGCTCTTCAGGATGAGGTTGATCTCCAGCACTGTTCTCTGCTCCCTCATCGTGTAGCGATAGTATTGTTTCTTGAAGGGGACAAACTGCACAATGGAACACAAGCACACAAGAACCAAAACAACTATGTTAATTCGCTGAGCTTTAATTAACCTCAAAGTTCATGTAGGAATAGAACGGCATTCACCAACCACAGCAGAAAATAAAATACTCTCTTAGAACTGGGCGATATGGAGAAAAGCAAATATAACCATATCCTTGAACAAATACCTCTATATTGATAATGTGGCAATATTGTAGGGTTGACAATCTGTGCTTTCACAACAAATTTAAATTATGAGATTCAGATAAATAATTATCAGTTATGTGGATATAAGGTAAAGTGGTTAAAGGAAAATAATGCTAGAACAGCCTGGTAAGTTAAGAAAAGACATCACTTTACTATAATGCAGCCTTTAAAACCAGGACAAGACAACACAATCTAAGACGACATCTAGCGACATATATTGCCCAGCCCTATAACTCTCTTAAAACTCATCCGCGTAAACCCAAAGTTCATCTCTCAAACCTTTACTATTTTCATAGAAGAACCTGCTTAAACTCATTTGGGCAGCAAGTACACACTTGCCCTGCTTTTGTTTGTTTACATCACTTGTACAAAGATATTGTTGCTTAACTTAAACAGTAGCTCCCTCATCCTGCTACAAATATTTAACTTGATGTAATCCTGTGGTTTGTTTAACCTTGGGGTCCTGGACGATGCTCCTCCAGTGATGGCAGACGAGGCTGACACTGCGGTAGAGGTCCTGGGCCGGGACCAGGCACAGGATCTGCCTCAGGACCTCCTCTGGAAGGTCGTCCATGCAGCCCTGCGGCCGCAGCAGAACTCGGCTGCTGCCCAGCAGCCCATAGTGGGCGTCAGGGAGGGCCTCCACCTCCTCCTCCTCCTCCTCCTCGTGAATGTCAGCGCCACATCGGTCAAATTCATCCTCATCCCCGAACATCTCTGCTGTCATTCCCTCCAGATAATCCACCACTTCTTCCTTCCTTGTCTCAGGCTGTGGCATCATCTCGGCAGCTAAGAGGCTCAAATCGTCAACCTCGTCTTCGTCCTCCGCAGCAAATGGGGCAGCTAACAGGCTGACATCGTCACCCTCGTCTTCCACAACCTCGGGCTCTTTTTCAGGAAAGAGCTCTCCATTGAGTCTATTTGTGCTGGTGGACGAGCAGGGCAGGGAGGATTTGTGCGGACTAGAACAAAGGACTCCTGTCACAGGGAAAAAGTTGTTGATGCCCTGTTGTTTGGCAGGACTTCCTGAGGCAGATGCTGATGGTATAAGTGAGAGAGAAAGAACAAAGATGCAATGTCTGACATAGACTTTATAACTTCCTACATAAAATGGGTAAGTCTGGACTTTTACTGAACAACATAACCATAGACTCTCATGTCGCCCTGTCCGTATTTAAGTGTTACTTTGAGTAGACACAGATTTAGGTCTGTAACAATAGGGACATCATTGTTTTATTGTTTCTTTGTTTGATTAGCTAAGGTCCAAAGGGGTATGATTGTGGATGGTAGTTGTGATTTTGTTTAGATGTGCCAAATTGTAACTATATAATAAATTATTGGTCGGACCGTTGAGCTATACTATGCTAGCCACAGCCGTCACTTGTTGCCATAGAAACTTCAAGCATTCTTGGCTGTAGCTGACTCAAGCCAGAAAAATTAAACTTGCTTGTGTTTCTGGCCCAACAAACCCGCAGATTAAATAACCCTTTTTTTGCCCACCATCACCGTTTTTTCCCCGGAGGACTACATATTACTGTACTATTGTCAATTTTATGTTCATTTACGAACGAAATAGGATTATTTATGATAAAAAAGAGGGGTGGTTTACTTCATAGACTGTGGTCACATTAGCAGTGATAAAACCAAAAGTAGCATCCTGGAATACATTCAAACCTTGAATTTGTTTGAAAAAGTAACAAATATATATTCTTAAATTTGACTGAAATTGACAACTGTACTGTTAATCGCACTTGTTTCTTGGACAATTGATTGTACATTAAAATTCGTAATAGTTACAGCTCTAGTCAGATTTGTCAAAAGGTTTTATGGCAAGAGGTTTAGAGCAGATTACCACACTTCCGGCGCTTGGTGGGTGTCCTGGGGTAAAGCCTCCGGCCGGGGTCACAATTGCGGCGTCCCCGGTTGACAGTGTGGGGCTGGGTGAGGGCACCAGTGCCCGCTGCACTTTGTCCCAGTTCATCACACTCCTCTGCATTCAGGTGTCGCCTTTTGGCCTTTCCTAGAAAACCACACAACATTCGGTCATGTCAGAACAACACAAATTTAAAGAATATACTCACCTGGCTAGTTACCAGGTGTCCTTTCATACAGTATTTATAATAATTCAGCAACCTTTTAAGAAGAAATCTCTGATGGAGCGCACGCGCCCCATGTACACAAGGCACGGCGTAGGGTTTGAATCCGAACGGCGGGCATTTCTCACACCTTTCCTACCTACAACTGTCCTATCCTTAGAAAAAGGTATAAAAGGTAAAAGAAAAAAAAGGTCCTATTTGTAGTCCAAATGGGGTGCCAAATGCTTTGCACCCTGAACAGAACAGTTATGAAGGAAAACACCAAATATATCCTTTTATTGGTAAGAAAAATTTCAAAACTAACATTGGTCGTTTACGTTACATTTATGTACATTTAATTAAAATTTCAAGGCTTCACTAAAACACCAATTATATTACGTAACGTTACCCAACAGTTGTTTGTTTAGCTAACTCGCCTCAAGTTCTAACTTACCTTTAACAGCCATCTCCATCTTCGTGTCCAGGGCATCCGTCTTTGAGTCACAAATCGAGTTTGCTAATTTAGAGAGGATTCAGAATTAGGTATGCTTAGTTCACATTCAAATTACGGATAAATGACGTCGGCGTATCTTGCACAAGAATAAATAAGGGGTAGCTAACGTTAACTACATCTTAATAAGCACCATGGCAAACACCGAATTTAGCTAGCTTATTTAGACTTCTGCTGACATTACTTCTTCCTTAAGTTTGTTACCACCAACCTGTTCGGAAATTCAAATGACTCGCCCTGGCAACATTTATTACTTTATTATTATTTGCTTTTAGTATTTGACGCTTAAGAAAATGCTTCGAAGTTAGCTAGCATACATGTAGCTAAGCCATAGACAGTTAAAGATACTTAAGCAAAAGGTTTCCAACTGTTTATGCTGAAAGTAGCCACATGATTGGCCGACTCTTCTTCTTCGTTTAGGTTATTGGTTGTTGTCAGAGCATCATGAAAGTGAATTGTCGCCCACTACTGGAGTAAATCTGCGGCAGAAAACGAAAGTAAGAAGTACATTGAATAATCTAATCAAGTATTACATGTTTAATATCTAAAGGTTATACAATAAAAATGTTGGGTATTTAAATGTGTAAATTATTTTAAAACTTGTATTAAAGGGAAAGGTACATTAATCTAAACATACATACAGGGCGTTGTTGTAGGTGAGTCCTCCATTTAAAAAAAATAAAACACTAAAAGTATTACCATGTACACAGCTGTTAGGTCAGGACATCATGTCCTAAAAACATGATGAACATAACATGTGAATAAACATAAGCCCAGGAATATACTTTCCTTGTATGATTTGCTCAATTGTTGACACCTCAGACAGAAACACATTTTCAGGTAAGAACAAAAGTAGTATCACATTTATTCATTTGTAGTTGCTAGGGTAAGTACAGCATCAACATCCAGTTAATTGAGCCATAATGAGGTTGGAGGCACAGCACGGACAACTTCCTATGAATCAGTTACTGCCTCTATCATGACAGTATCTCTCTTGTACGTTACAGGGTAGTTACACAGGACAATCCACCCTCACATTGTTAACACTGTTGTTAGTAGCCCAACCAAATCCTATATGTATCTATTATCACAATGCATGGGTTATCAAAGAGAAAAAGCAGAACACAACAAACTAAAGGGAAGAATTGCATCATACTTCAGCAAGAGAAGCAACAGGAAAAGTGTTTGGAGGTGGATTTCATTCCCCCTGCGTTTAGGAATGTTTTACAATCACTAAATAAAAAATGACAACAACTTGCATCTCATTAAACTACTTGTAATCTCATAAAAAACTGGAAAATACTATTTGTCTAGAACTAAAGGCTGAGACTAATAGCAGTGTCAGGCCTTCATACTGAGAACAAAAAGTAGTCCAGGACATGTAGTGCAAACAGGGCTCCTTCATAGGTTCACTTTCTAAATCAAAGGCTTTCATTTCGTAATTTGACGTTTGTGTACAGTATGATTAACACACTAAGTTTTATTGTGTCTTCTAACTTTCATATTACTCTATGTGTGGCCATTATACAGTACTTCATAGAAACTAAAATTGAAGTATGAGGTTACATGGTGGCTAAAACACATTTTAATATAAATTCTTATTACAATTTGGAAGTCCTCCATGTCCTTTTTAATACGGATTTTCCAGTCCTGTGTAGGAGCCCTATGTAACATAAAAGACTATTTCTTCTTGTCTCGTTCTCGTCCTGAACATTTTTCCTTCACTGCTTCAGGACAGGGAGCTCCCTCGGCTTAAAGAAGGCCTGGACCATCCCCATGGCAAAGATGTACACTTTAGCATCCACCACGATCTTTTCTTTCTTCATCAGATCTGCCAGATAAAACAAGCACGTGTTGGTTAGTGCGTTAGTTTGTGTTGGTGCGGACTCCGAAAGCTCGTACCGCTCTCACTGTAACACTATGGGGAAAAGTTGAAGCCTCACCATCTATTTTCTTCTGGAATTCATCAAGTGGTAAAAGAATGACTTCAACAAATTCTGCAAAGAGAGGATAAAGGCTTTGGTGATGATATGCTGTATGGGGGAAACGGATTATTTCTGAAATAATAAAAAGGAAAATAGCTCACCTCCATCACCTGTGGAAGAACAAAAGAGAACGAGATCATTCAACGTGTTTTTCTTTTTTAATGTTACAGACAAGCTACTTTGTATCTGCAAAGTTTGGGTTAGTTGTCGAATATCCTTCATACCCAAGATTAAAAAAACTCAAAGTACGAGAAAGATGATGGCGACATGTTATCTTAAAATCAGTCATACTTTTCTGCACGAGGCCAGATGAGTGAAAATGATTGAAGGAATGGATTAGCCACAGAGTAATTGATTGAATGAGTGAGCAAAAATCAGTAATTCTCTGGCCTTATTTTCTACGCTAAATGTACAAAAGAGAATAAAAATTAAGTGTTTGATTAGATGAGTGAGTAGGGGTAAATCCTGCGTCCTCACCGAGCTCTTGTTTTGGGTTGATGTTCTCCCCTTCATCTCCGTTGATGTTGACCATGATGATCTGGGTGGTGCAGTTAGACAGACCAGGGTCCAGACAGGTCACTGCCAACAAAACAACAACATTACTACTTGCAATGCATGTTCCTGAAATATAAAAAGGAGTGAACTTCTTTTTGAATTTGCGATGAGCACATGCACAGGAGATAAGATAAAGCCAAGAGAGCCAGCTTACGCAATTACGTGTACAGTCAGCAAGTTTTTGTTTGAGGATACCTGGAGTGACTCCTACGACCTCGCCTTTGTACCCGGTTTCTTCTTTTAGCTCCCTCAGTGCAGCAGCCTCTACAGTTTCCCCCTCGTCGATCAACCCTGAGCACAGCAGAGACAAAACAAAAAACAACATTCCAAGTGTCAGAAAGCATCAAGAGTTAACAAAAGTCCCACCAGACAAAAATGAAAGACGTCAAATGTTTTTAGGAGGCTAAAAAACAAAATTAACGTGACATTAAAAAACTTGTTGAATTCGCAGGACTTGTCAATAATTTTTTCAAGGTCTGTTTTGTTGAAAGACGCAGGACCAAAATTGGTAAGTTGTGGGGCATGACGGTGTCTACAGACCATAGAAACCATAGAAAACCATCGGACTGACCTGCAGGAAACTCCAGAGTGTGGCATCCCAAAGGAGGACGAAACTGCTTCACCATCACTACGCAGTCTTTATGGAGGGTCCGCTTCAGCAGGGCGATAATACCAACGCCTGCAGAGAAGTGGGTGTTACAGCCCGCACAACTCCAATTCCGGCCCATTCTATCCATGCAAGCTCGACTGAGCAGCTTAAAGTGGAGAAACAGAGATGCTCACCATCTGTCTCCGTGTTGGTTTGCCTCGTTGTCCTTTTCACCGTCTCCCAGGTCCTGGCGGATGAAAACAGGCAGGTGAAACTTATATGCAGGAAACATGCATGGTTGTGAAGTTGTCACTAGGGCTGGGTATCAAAGTTTAAGAGACCGGTACAGATACGGTGACTTACATACCGGTTCCTTAATGATCCTTTTTTGGATACCAATTTTATAAAACAAAACAAAAAATGACAACATTACGGCACTAAATCTTTCTCTCCTGGGTGCCTGGGTGGCTCAGTTGGTGGAGCGGGTGCCCATGTATGGAGGTTAGCTCCTCGAGGCAGCGGGCCAGGGTTCAACTCCAACCTGCAGCCCTTTTTTAATTTTTTGGGGGGCTTTTACGCCTTTAATGGACAGGACAGGTAGGTGAGAGAGGGGAGAAGACATGCAGGAAATCGCCACATGCCCGAACACCGGTCGTCCGCGTCGAGGTGCAAGCCTCAAAGTATATGTGCGCCCGCTGCACCCGCTCCACCCACCAATCCAGCCACAGACCTGCAGCCCATACTGCATGTCATTTCCCCCCCTATCTCTCCCCTTTCATGTCTTCAGCTGTCCTGTCAACAAAAGGTCTAAAATGCCCAATAAATATTCTAAGAAAATACCTTCCTCTCCTACAACGCTTTGTTTCCTGCCTGCCTCTATGAAATATACGTTAGAAAGCCAATCACAAACATTATTAGATCTTGGTAAGCCTGCCGTGCTGATTGGCTCATTGATGTGCAGTGGATATGACACGTCTTTGGTGTGGGAGATCTGGGTTCAATTCCCACTGTTATACATCAACCAGTTTGTCACTTAATGTTACATTACATGTCATGTAGCTGACGCTTATATCCAAAGCGACTCACAATTGCTCTGGAGCAACTCAGGGACACATCGGTTGACGTATTGCAGTGGGAATCGAAACACACACTCCCACACCAAAGGCATGTGTCATATCCACTGCGCCATCACCACTCCCCTAACCACTTAACCCATAGTTGCTCCAGAGGCATGCAACCTCTGATATAGCAATTGTGAGTTGCTTTAAATGAAAGCATCTGCTAAATGACATGTAATGATGCTGATGAGATTTGCTCCTCAGGTATTGAAATTGGAAATTGAATGACACAGCATTTTTCGATCCTCCATACTTTAGACACAATTCATTCGGTGCCTAAAAAGTATTAAATTCACTACCCAGGCCTATCAAAGACAAGAACAGTACCTGGTTTTTCCCGCTCTGTCCACGTATGTAGTCTTCTCCAGCTTCAGCCACTTTCCTTCTGCCATGAGCTGCAACACAGAGAGTGAACACACCAAGATAAGTTGATCTGAATAACACCAAACGCAACACTCTGCTCAGTTATGACAATACTTAGAATACTGCTTCACAGCTCGGTAAAGATACAAACATTACAGAAGCTATCTTGGACAGAAGCATGCATGTGGTTACAGAAAGGGTATTTTCTGCAAAAAAAAAAGGATAGCAAGAAAAAAATCAAACACACACGTGTGTGATCTTCTTAAATGATAAATATAAGGGCAATTTTGGTTTATTTGTGTCCCTGTGAAATGTCTGAATTGAGTACTTTTAAACAGGCTATGGTATGGTACCTATAGTAAGGCTATAGTCATTCAATATTATTCAAAATTAAATGTTGTGTCATCGAGTTTTGTCGAAAAAATCCCCCAAAACAGACGTAATATCGTTACCTCTTCTTTCACTATGTGTGGAGCAAAAGTCACTTTGGGTTGTTCGGAGTTGCTCATTTTCAATTTCTGGACAACTGAAAATGGAGGAAAAGTCGAGTCAAAAAGCTTTCATTCAAAATTGGACACGGTAGCTGAAAATGTAACGTTAGCTGAAAAACAAACAGAGTTAGTGCAATGTTGACGAAACGTTTTGAGTTAACGTTACTCAATTAGCTGCTAAAGCCAGGCAACGCTGACCAGATAAATAGATAGTTAGATGTAACTCCCCGCGTTCCTTTTTCTACGTTTAGCTTTTCTATTCGTTATTTGTTTATGTAACACTAGCTATCTGCTTTACACTTAGCAATGCTGCCGGGGTTAGGAGCTCGTGCATTTTAAACTTTAACCAAGCATCGAAAATGGACAAACTAAACTTAACTCACGTGAAAACCGAACTGTAGTAGTAGAGAATAGATATGAGAAAAAAACAGTGAGGAGTCACTCTGTCACTACTTCCGGGTATGCAAACGTCACCGGTGAGGTAGCTATTTACTTATAACTTTAGCTTACAACTAAAATTGACTTAACATAAAAAAACATTGTTTCATTTACATGTCTATCGTAGAAATTCAATAAAATAAAAACACGCTGGGATAATGCAAGAGTTTGACATAATTTACTATACTACTTATAAATATGGTAAGTTGACAGCAAAGAAAAGTTGACCAATATACAACAATACTGGCTCCTGTATTATTATTGTATTCTTATTTATAATGTTAATGCTAGATTCAAATTGTCACATATCGTCACATGTTAAAAGATATTGACGTTACGTCTGTAAATGTTTTAAGGTGTTGAGTAAGTCATCTATTAAATAAACGATCTCTGTCGCAAGTCAGCGGATTGCATTCCCACATGTGCACCTCAAAAAGGCTTCCCCCTCTAAATACACAAATGTATTACACACTAGCGATAACGCTTTGACTGTTTCCCAATAGGATTTTAATAGATTCAAGTTCATTCATAACAGAATAGAGAGCACCATTGCCTCGAAATTTCAAGGCGTCAAATAAAAATGCGGTCGCGACATTGTCACAAATTTCTTATGGGGTTCGGAAGATATTTACTGATGGACTCTTTTCCTTTACAGGATATTGCAGCATGAAGAAGGAGCAAGTTGTCAACTGTCAGTTTTCGGTTTGGTATCCGATATTCAAGAAACATTCGATTAAAAGGTAGACAGTTGATGTGTTGTACAGAAATTCCCAAAACATATGTTCAATGTTCTTGCTGTAAAACAGCCAAGTTAGTCAACAGCTAACGTTAGCTACCGGACTGAAGCAGGTCACAGCTAGCTATCTGAGGGCTATGTTCATCGTGTGTATTCCTAAATAATTGTGTTTAATTTCCTTTTTCAGAGCAGCCTCCATAAACCTCCTTCTTCCACACCTTTGTCTGTTTGTTGTCTATTATGTATTCTGTTTACACATATTTATATGTGGTATTTTTTATTCTTTATTCCAGTCTGATTCTCCCACTGCCTCAGAATGTAATAGACTATTTACTGGATGATGGCACGCTGGTAGTCTCTGGGAGGTAGGAGGCCACTGACACACACAAACACCCAAACTAGATTAAAAATGTTTGAACTTTGTTGAAATAAATGTGAAAATATCATGCCAAATTTCAGCTCGATATTAAGGTGCTATTCCATATTTGAATGGCACCTGGTGTGTTTGAGAAGCATTTGATGTCAAGATGCTGTGGAGTTGTTTTTAAAAGACAGGTGATGTTACAGGTTGCCTCTGTTGTTATGGTCACGGCAGTTCCCTTCAAAACACACATTTTCTCCATTTAAATGTGTACGTGTCAGTGGTGGAAGAAGTATTCAAATCCTTTACTTAGTAAAAGTACTCCGACCACACTGTGAAAATGACTCTGCTACAAGGAAAAGTCCTGCATTGGAAATGTATAAAAGTATGCAAGTATCATCTGTAAAATGTACGTGCAAAATGTAGAGTAGACGAAACATTTTAGAAATGTTAAAAACTGTTCTGTCAATCAACTAAGTGTTTAATAATTTAATCATTTCTGGACTTGTAGTTCTGTATATTATTGGGTAGTTTCAGTTATAATAAAACGTTGTATTTTATAAACTACATGTGTTTTTGTGTGCACACATCTTAATATGTAGAGAAACTAGTAACTAAAGCTGACAGATGAATGTAGTGGAGTAAAAAGATACATAATTTCCCTCTAAAACGTAGTGGAGTAGAGGTGGAAGGTAGCTTAAAAAGGAAGGACTCAAATAATGTACAAGTACTTTAAACGTGTACTTAAGTACAGTGCTTGAGTCAATGTACGCTACAATCCACTACTGGAATGTGCATTGTGATGCTCAGATTTGGTTTGTGCCCAAAGCACTCATCTATTGTTGTTTCTCTTACCTTCAGTGACCATAACACACAGCAGACACATGCTAACATCAGTGACTCGGACGCAGAAGAAGACATTCAGGTACGGGTGTAAGGTGTTTTGTCCATTCTGTCTTATTTTTGCCTCCTTGCTTGGAAAGGAAATGAGTCCTTGTTTTCCTAATTCACAGTCTTAAAATATTTCACATTTTTGCAAAAAAACATCAGACCCCTTTTATAATGTAGGAAGTCAATTTGTTACCTTTTTTTTAACACATAATCTAGTTATTAGTAACTGATGTCATAATTGTCTGTTTTATAAGTCAACAACTAGAACAGTTTTCAAGCTTGTTCTCTACTTCCCTCTAGTGGTCAGATGATGAGACAACCACCACTGTTACTGTAAGTACATAGTGTATTATTGCCCACCTGATAAAATGTTTTTCTTAAACTGAAACCTGCATTTACAGTAGCTTAAAGTATTCCTCCACTCTCATGGTACAGTGGGCTGATGGGTATGAACACACCATCTTGGTCTTAATCGATGTTAGTGCTGCCTTTGAAACCATTGTTGATAACATCCTCATAATTAAGGGAAAGCCCTAGGGCCTTATGTTGCACCCGGCGCAGTGTGGCGCACAGCTTGAGGCAAGTGTCTTTGCTAGTTTAAGACGGACGCTGATGTCAGTTTCCCGTCCAGCGTCCACTTTGTTTAAACAGCAAATGCACCTGCACCCATCGCTACGCCCATGGGTGTGTTGATCTTACAGGGAGGTGTGTTCAGGTGAATTCTTGGCGTATTGCTATCTTGAGGCAATGGGAAGTGATCGCGCCATTGACCAACAACAACCTGGTCTAAAGTCAATAGCGCAGCATTTCATTGTTATTTTAACAGCAAATTAGTTAAATGTGCCTAGGTTTATGCACAGCGCGCACACCATGCATGTTCTACACACAGGGAAGCGCAGTAGCGAACACACATGAAAAAGATTACATATAAAAATATTACGGTGCAAATCCACCATCATTATAACAGTGCACCAAGGAACCAACGCGCCTGGCTTTTAAAGGGAAGGGAGATGACACTGATTGGTTTGTTGCATGTTACGCCCAAAACACACCTATGATTAATGAAGACACTAAGTACAACCCTTTTGAACCATGCGCCCGGCGCACAGACTCTTTTTCCGCCATCAAACTAGCAAAAAGAGATTCGGGCAGGCCCTAAACGCACCTGCGCCGTGCTCTTAGATTGTTAAAATAGGGCTCATTGAGTGGATTGTCACATTTGTCCGTTAGACATTTTTTGGTCTCCATGGGTAACTGTGTCCTAATACGTTCCTTTGTTAAATGGGGTCCCTCAGGGGTCAATTCTCGGTCCTATTCCTTTCTTTTTCATATCCTTCCCTTGGGCCAGATAATCGGTCACTTTGTTATAGCCTCTCATTGTAATGGCTGTCACATAACGTTCTTCAACTTAACTCAGACAAAGCTGAGCTTCTCATTATTTCCCTATAAAAACTACAAATGACATTCACCAGTGTATTTGGCCCACTTGCCCCCTACATCAAACCAAACTTTAGGAGTCTTGGCGTTCTGAACACCATGGTAATAAACTGGTCCAAACCTGTTTCTTCTTTCAGCTGAGAAGAATCTGACCGTTATTAATGACTTTTGATTTAGAACGTATCAGTCATGCCGTCATTTTTTTCCACATCCCGACTTTAAAAATACCCTTTTCACTTGCCTTAGTCAAATTGCTGTGGCGACTGGTCTTTTGTCGTCCAAGCCCCCAGACTAGAACAATCTCCTCCGAAACCCACTTCTTTAAGTGGGCGTTTCTATTTTTTAAGGGTTGATCTGCGCAGTGACTGGTTGCTGAATGCTATCGGTTTCCGTTTGTCTGTTTGCATGTACTGTATTTTCTGAATATTTTTCTCCTTTATGCACTGTATGCACTTTATGCACTGCCTGGTGTTTGTTTTCTTTTTATCTAGTGATGTTGATGTGAAGCACTTTGTAACTTGTGTTTAACAAGGTGCTATCTCAATTAGGGGTGAGAACGTCTAGAACGATTCAATGCTCGTTCCTGATAGGTTAACAATTGATTATCAAAACAATGTGTCGGTTTTTATTTAAAAGTTACTTTATCCAGAAAAGTACAAATCAGAAAACGGAGTGACTGAAAGAAGATGGGTTAATGGACAAGAGTTTAGGCAAGAGGGCAGGAAAAAACAACACAAAAATGGCCAAAAGGGAAAAGGATAAGTTCTCTGTGTGTGTGTGTGTGTATATATATATATATATATATACACATACACACACACACACACACACACACACACACACACACACACACACACACACGATCTAATAAGACATACAGAAAATAATTGGGCAAAACACATATAGGCTGTTGATCTACTTTATCACAATCCATCTAACCACCTCATGTTACATGTTCTCCACCTTTAAACCTGACGGAGCCTCTGACGTGGACTCTGACTCAGCATCTTTAAGGCTTCAGCATGGAATGACTACACAATAAAAACCTCAGTAGACTAAACATTTCATTCACACTTGTGTGTCACAAATAAATGTCAAAATCTTACAAACTCAAATTTATATGTACATTTTTTTTAAATCACGCATGGAAATGTACTTAAAAACATTGTTGCATCAGTAATCTGTTTAGAATTGAATCGTGAGGTGCCCGGAGATTACTACCCCTAATATCAATTCAGTTTTACGTACGTATTTACTCTCCTTTTGATAGAAATGTGTATCACCCCGTGCATATCATTTAATAATGCAGTAATTATGATAACTGTGTGATATGATGTGACTTTGTGTGTGCTAGGCTCCTGAGTTCCCAGAATTCACCTCTAAAGTGCAGGAGGCCATAAACGCCCTGGGGGGGCGTGTCTTTCCGAAACTGAACTGGAGCGCACCACGGGTAAAATACACCACTCAGCTGCTTTTAGTGAAATGAAAAACTGTGTTTGCCTGCTTCATTTTAAGATAGCAGAGTGGTGAATTCATTAGAACAAAGTGTGTCAACGTGACTTATCTTAATTTAGCAGAACCAAATTATTATTTTGGCTTAAGGCCCTGTACATTTGAGTGTATTGAAGATAAGTATAGATTCTTGCACCACTGCCAGCCTTAAGAGTGTGTGTGTGTGTGTGTGTGTGTGTGTGTGTGTGTGTGTGTGTGTGTGTGTGTGTGTGTGTGTGTGTGTGTGTGTGTGTGTGTGTGTGTGTGTGTGTGTGTGTGTGTGTGTGTGTGTGTGTGTGTGTGTGTGTGTGTGTGTGTGTGTGTGTGTGTGTGTGTGTGTGTGTGTGTCCCTTTCAGGATGCTAACTGGATTGCACTAAACAGCTCCCTGCAGTGTGACAGCCTAAGCGATATATTTCTGCTCTTCAAAAGTTCAGACTTCATCACCCACGACCTTGCGCAGCCGTAAGCCTCGCCGTGCAACAACATCAAAACACACACATATTTTGCATTTAGATGACCACCTATATCAGAAAATAACCAGGTGTGGGGTGGCTAGCCTGATTTGTGTCTGCAGGAAAACACAAGTGGCAACTGGAGAAATTGTATGTATACCTATCGCTTCTCTGCTCTGCATGACAAGCAGTTAGTGCGGCGAGTTAGAGTGTGTGTGTGCACGGTTGTGCATGTGTGTGTTTGGGTGTGTCTTTAGGGTCCTCAGGGTACTCAGGCTTGTATGCAGGATGTGCTCCTCAGCTCTTATCCATGCTGAGGCCTCTGTAGAATTTGTTGATTCTCTCTATTACATACAAGCACCTGCACACAGACATGCACGTATGGCTTTCATTCTGAAGCACACACACGGTTGTCTCTGAGGCTTTGATTACTTTCTCCTGTCTGTACCTTTTCTGTGTGTGCGGGGCTTTGCAATACATGATCTTTGCCACAAAACAGTGCTTAAATCAATGCACTGATCACCGTGTGAGTTTTGTGTGTTTGGGTGTAGGTGTCAGTGACTGAGAAAGTGATGCATAACAATGTTTGTAGAATATGTATTTATATACACACGATTACAACAGTTCCACTGACAGATAACAGGCTCTTATTTTGTAAATCAACTTGTGGGGTGCGAGGAGGCAGTGGTGAAGTGGCTGGACATGGAGACAGTTTAGAATTAGATAGAATCCATGATGTAATGAGCGTTTGGTAATGGTGAACAGGGTCTTGACTGAGCTTCTGCTGAGAGGAAGCTAATATTCTCACATTGGACGTGGAGTGACACAGCAGCACTAATGTGCTTTTTTGGACTCCGTTAAAAACGTCTGTCTTAAAGTTCGTGAGAGCAACACGGCAGCCAAGCTGTTTGCAGTGTGACTGATCCGATTACAGTGAAAATTAAAATAGAAATTCGAAAACAACAAACACTTGTGATGCATTTGTGTTCATATTTCTTTAACGGTTGTAACCTTCATTACTTTCTCGGTGCAGATTCCTTGCATGTAGTGACCAGGACTCCCCAGATCCAGTCATAAACTATGAGGTATTTTTTAAGGTTGATGTCATTAGCTTGTTTTTAAGACCAGTTTTAGTGTTTCTGCATGCAGATGGAGAGTTTTATTTGCTCTTAAAGGTCCCATGACATGATGCTTTTTGGATGCTTTTATATAGACCTCAGTGGTCCCCTAATACCATATCTGAAGTCTCTTTCCCAAAATTCAGCCTTGTTGCCGAATTACAGCCACTAGAGCAGGTCCCACAAGGAGCTTTCCTCATATGTTCCATTTCTCAGTTTGTAGCTTTTGAGGAGGAGGGGAGAGGGGGCAAGGTGGAGGTTGGGGGTCTGGCCTTGACCAACTGCCTCTTTGATTCTTTGAAAGCCATGATGTCTCTCTCATGGGTGGGCCAAATTCTTTGGGCAAGCAAAGCAGAGAAAGTGGAGGTATTCTTGCCCCTTATGACCTCATAAGGGGATGATTCCAGATCAGCCCGTATGAGCTTTCGTTTTCTCAAAGGCAGAGCAGGATACCCAGGGCTCGGTTTACACCGATCACCATTTCTAGCCACTGGGGGACCATAGGCAGACTGGGGGAACTCATAGTAATGTTAAAGAACTTCATAAAGTGACATTTTCATGCCATGGGACCTTTAAGAAAATTGTACTTTATTCCAGGGCTGCAACAAATGATTATTATGTCGTTTAATCTGTCAATTGTTTTCTCGATTAAATAATTAGTTGTTTTGTCTATAAATTGTCAGAAAATTGTGAAAAAGGTCTATCAGTGTTTTCTGAAGCCCAAAATCTCAAATATATTCAGTTAACTGTCACAAAGGAGTGAATAAACCAGCACATATTCACATTTAAGAAGTTGAAAACAGAGAAGTTTGACGTTTAAAAAAAAAAAAAAAAACTCAAAATAGTTAAATAGCAATTCATGTAACAGTTAACAAAACCATTTTTCAACTTTGAAGCTCTCTTTTCTTTTTTGTCATTTAAAGTGTCTGTGTACACACTCTCACCCCCCTATGTATTTTATCAGCGGTGTTGTCCTCTGTCCTCAGCTGGTCCTGAGAAAGTGGAGCGAGTTGATTCCCGGCGGAGAGTTTCGCTGCTTCGTCAAAGAAAACAAACTGATAGGTAAAGAAAAAACGCTCACCTTTCTTTATTTTGGAATAACACACATATACATAGTACATTCAAAGATAGGAGTGATTGTTGTTAGCCAGTGTTGGAATGGAACTAAGAACATTAACTCAAGTACTGTAACATTTTGAGCTACTTGTACTCCACTACATTTATTTGATACTATTTCTAATTCCTTTGCTGATTCAGATTGTTAATAAACTAATACATTCTGATGCATTATTATAGACATTATGCATTAAACCACCCAATAATCATTTGAAATCAGCACCACCTGTACTCGCTGCAAATTGAAAGTGATGACACATTTAGAATCCAATAATATTATATATATGATACTGAAATGGGGCCTTCTGTATAATTGGGTGGTATAATTTTGGTGTTACTTTTAAGTATAATGCTAATGCTAATACTCTTGCACTTTTACTTACATAACACTTTAAAAGCTGTGTTCACCCTCTCCCAGCTAATCCTGCCTCGTACTGACCAAGGTTGGAGAAAGAGATATCTAGCTGATTGGATCTTACCTAGCTACTGAGCATGTGTGACTCCCAACAAAGACAGTATAGAAGTGAGATGTCTCACTCTGTAGCTAAACAGAGACATAAACACAGGGTGAAAACAACGTATACATGTCCAAAGAAGGCCTCTGAAACCCAAACAATACCACCCTACCTCGCGTCTTCTTTTGCAAAATGCTATATTCAGAAACGGGCCTTATTCTGAATATCCAAACCAAACATGCAGTTTACATGACACGTGTCAAATTTGGTATATTTTCATTTTCGGAACATAATATATAACAATGGAATATTAGTGTGCATGTAAACGTACCTATTGGGAGCCCCCAGGATTAGCAGGGAAACATGCTGGGTTGCTTTACAGCACAAGACAGAAAGAGGCCAGGACCGAGCCGAATGTGTCTCAAATGGAAATGCGTTCGAAAAGAAACCCATATTAGAACTGTGATATAATGATGTTGGAGCTGTACTTTTCCTCAGGCTAATTTAGAAACAATTACAAAATTCAATTTGAGCTCCACTAATGATGTATCTGTCATATTTTCCCAGCGATCTCCCAGAGAGACTACACTCAGTATTACCAGCACGTCTGGAAGCAGGAGGATCAGATCCGTCACGCCATTCAGGGATTCTTCAGCCAGCACATCCAGTACAACTTCCTGGACGAAGACTGTGAGCATCGGCATCCTTGTTTAGTTTTCTTTTCTTACTCTTACTGTCTGTTTCGGAAGGAGATGTGACACTTTCCACAGATAGCTGCTTTATTTTCTTTTTTTAAATGATCAAATATTCACTGTTGTCGTATAGGGACAGGTAAGTAATGTACATGTTGTATGACTGCATTTGAAGTTGTTTAAACAGTTTTTTGTCTGTTTGGCAGTTGTGTTTGATGTCTACAGAGATAGCCAGGTAAGTGCAATGAGGAATTTTAATATCGTCCTTTTTTGTTGTTGTTGTTGTTTTGCAAAGCGAATTAACACTTGTATATTGTGTGTGTGTGTGTTGCAGGGGAGGGTGTGGCTGATCGACGTGAACCCATTCGGAGAGGTGACCGACTCGCTGCTGTTCAGCTGGGAGGAGCTGACGGGTGGGGGGGAAATCGGCCAGCAGCAGGTCAGCCATTGTGACGTTTTTATAAAAAATTATATTTTTTAAACTGTATTGTTTGGAGGGTTGAAAAAAAGGCTAAGATGAGACAAAGTCTCTAATCAGCATCTTGATTTGCCACACCTGTGAGGTGGATGGATATGTTGGCAAAGGAGAAGTGCTAAAGTTTTAGATCTTTGAGTTCAGCTCATGAAAAGTGGGAGCAAAAACAAGTGTTGCGTGTATGTGGTTTCCATGGTAACTGCTAGCTCACCCAGTAGGGTGCGCCCCCTTTGCTGCATGTCGTCCCCCATCTCTCTCCCCTTTCCTGTCCTGTCAATAAAGGCCATAAAAGCCCCACACCAACAAAAAAACCATACAAAACAATCGATCAAAAAACAAAGTGGTTTTTCCTGTCTGTGCAGGAAGGCCCGGCGTTTCGCTGCACCACCAGCGAGGTGACGGTGCAGCCCAGTCCCTGTCTGAGCTACAGAATCCCGCGGGACTTTGTTGACCTCTCCACTGGAGAAGACGCCTACAAACTCATTGACTTCCTGAAACTGGTAAGCTGTTGTTACAAAACCTTTGTTATATGAGTATGGGGGGGGGCTCACTTATTTTGGCTAGCATCATCATGTAGTACAGAGAAATCCTGAAAGAAAAACTACAGTAGTCTTTATTAGCTCCCATCAAGCTGGGCTGTACCAAGTCACACAGGGGACTGGAGTTCTGCAAATAATGTACACCTGTTTATTAAAGTGCCCATATTATGCTCATTTTCAGGTTCATAATTGTATTTTGAGGTTGTACCAGAAGAGGGTTTACATGGTTTTATTTTCAAAAAACACCATATTTTTGTTGTACTGCACATTGCTGCAGATCCTGTTTTCACCCTGTGTGTTGAGCTCTCTGTTTAGCTACAGAGTGAGACATCTCACTTCTTTACTATCTTTGATGGTTTCACCTCGTCTCGGTTAGTTACGTAGAAAGCCGTGCAGATTTTAAACAGCTTACTGAAGGAGACTGAAGACCGAGGACATTCAGAAACCGTATCTCACTCAAAACAGCATGGATGTTTTATTTCCAAGTTTGAATGTGTGTGGAGGCACCAGAGACACAAACTAACACACCAAAAAAAAAAAGTGATCTTTTTTGTTATGGCTGGCATTTATTTAGCCTCCTTACCAGGGCCATTCAGAATCTGCGGATGTTGAATTCTGCAGATTTGAACAATTAAAAAAAGAAAGAAAAAAAAGATTTAAACTCTAATTTTAAGTACATCTCCACCCTAAGCAGAAAAATAGTTTGCCAAATTCTTCAGATTTTCATTTTGGAATACCATTGAAAGTGTATACAAACAAGAAAATAAAACAAATCTGCAGATTCCTTTTGGGTCTGCTCATTACTTTTCTCTTTATAGAGTGTTTTTTTGCATGTTTGGTGGTAGTGTCCTCCACTCCCACTCTGCTTTCATTTAAAATATATTTGCCTCGGTACAGAGACAACAGGTCGCTCATCTTCCCCTAGGGTATTTCTGACCGAGTCGCTACTGAAAGCACAATTCCTGTCCACGTTGATCAATAAATGGGTCATATCAAAAGGAACGCACTTGAAGGCATTCTCAGTGTTACCACTGGTGCAAAATTAACCAGAACTCAAATCTAAAAAGAGGATTACAATTTTTATTTTTTCATGTTTATTTGAAATAGGGACAGATGCTTGAGACACAGACATTTGTGCAACAAATCTCCAATGTACAGCATCAGAGCGTGTATAGCTACTGATGGTTCCCAGTGCAACAGTGCCAACAGTCATAGAAACAAGCGTTACACATTGCCACATTAAAATACATAACCCCTCCCCTATGCCGTCCCACCACACCCCACGCCAGCCCACTAATATATGTGACTACCGGTCTGATTTATCTATTAAACCCTTCTACAGTTTGATTTTAAAACGCTTACTGTTTTGTATTGCTTTTCAGCTAAATGGACAGCTCATTCCATTCCTTAGCTCGCTTAATATTGACATTTAACATAATCCGGAATATTCCAGTATTGACACCCTTGTAGAATGAATGAATTTACAAAATTGGGAACCAGGGTATAACTTGAAGTTTTGATCTCATCTCCATGTTCTTCTCCTCTCTACAGAAGAAAAGCCAACAGGAAGATTCTGAGGAGGAGGAGGCGGCGAACGCTCCACAGTGAAACAGCTTTATCTGAAAGCTAAAGAGTAGCTGCTGGAGTCGCCAGCCCTCCATATGTTTTCTGTACAAAGTGACTCTTTACCGCTCTGTCCTGTTAGTTTCTTTTTCCCTTAATAGTTAAGTTGTTACGTCTTATTGAACATGTTAAATTAGCGGTATCATGGTAATGTCTCTTTGAGGGTTCTTTTTCATTTTTTTTTCATTTTTTTAAATCCCCGTCTTGCTGATGGTAACGGCTCAGTAAGACAAGAAAGGGAAGCCTTTGCAGTGTCAATTAGTCATTTATTACAGTTTGGGAGGGAATGATTCATTTTTGTTCAATGGGGGGGAATTGTGTTACTGTAAGGGGATGTATTTACTAACACTAAAGAACACCTGATTTTATACCTAAAATATAGGTGTGTATAACAGTTTGTGTATTATTTCTTTGCAGCCCAAATTGATTGTGTGTGTTTTTTGACAGACTTGCTTTATTTAACACCAAAGACCGTTCATCACTGAATCACCTTTAATTGTTTTTCCCAGCAATCCCTGCTCCTCCATCTCTCCTTGGCAATTTCCCCTGAGCAGTTTTGACACACTCATTGCTCAAAGCCCCTCCAGGCACTCTTTTTGAGTCCTGTCCCCCCCCCCCCCCCCCCCCCCCCCCCCCCCCGTTCATGCATTGGTGTAGACTGTTACTCCCAAAACAAAAAACACCATTAGACTTGTTGTCATGTATTGGCTTGGCTGTCAGTCCGGTGGGTGCTGTAAACTAGCACATTAGAAATTGATTGTGCTTTTACGCAACGGCTCTCATTAGGCCGGGAGCTAAATGAGCTGTGCACGCACAGCGCAGGGCAGTTCATTTTCAGTTGGGTTTTTTTCCCCCGCTAGATTGATAGAGCAATTACAGGGATATGGAAAGAGCTGGTGTGATGAGAGTTAGAGCTCCCCGGGTGAAAGGCTGTGGACGGAAGGAAGCAGAGTACACATATTGTGGAGAATGTTGCACATTTATCATCATTTTAAAAATGAAATCTGGCTGTAAACGAAGCAGCCAGACGTGGAGGAGGTGTCCCTGTCTGACCTGCGTATATCTCAGTATCTGGACACAGGGTTCTTTACCGCTGAATATAAAGCTTAGTCCACGATGAACTCCAGTCTGCAGTTAGAGCTGGGCGATATGAAAAAATAAATAAAAAATAAATAAATCCAATGTCACAATAATTTTGACCAAATACATCGATGTTGATATTGCGATGCTATTGTAGGTTGACTTATGGTGCTTTCACAAAATACTAACAAGCGATTTTTGATAATTAATCGCCCACAATGTGGATACAATGAGTAAGTGGGTAACGGGAAACTATAGCAGTCTGGAAAGTTCAAAAAAGGCCATCACTTTATTGTAATTCAGCCTTTAAAAGCAAGAAAAAAAACACTTAAGAAAAATCCAAAATTTTAGACGATAGCCTCAAAGTATATCAATTTCAATATATTGCTAAGCCAAGTCTTCAAACAATAGGTAAATGTAAAAAATATTGTTTTCCTGAAAACTAAACAGTTGTACAGTGTACAATAATACACAGCAATGCAGTAAATGTTCCTTCATGAAGGTAATAATGTTCAGTTGATTGTTGAGTTATATTGATAGATTTTTCTAAGTGCACAAAATATTAGAAATACCTTTAGTACAATGCCTTAGGCCTACTATTCACTCTTAGCAGCTTCGAAACAAAAGTAAGGTGCTAACTTCGACATCAGCTAATAGCTCTAAAAACAAAAAGATGCTAACTTCGAAAGCTTCGTAAACTTTAGTAAAATGATTGTAGTGGCGCTCAGCCGGGGTCCTGTGAGTATTTTTACCTAAATAAGTGTAGAAAATACCTTCTTCTGTACTTACCACTATACACTGAGGTTTAATTCAACCTGTTAGTGATGTATTCCTCTGGGAAACGTCCTTTTCCCCAGCAGACATTTTGACATGTAGTAGGAAAAGCACAGGTGTTACCAATAACATTAACAACGTCTCTGTCCTATTAAAATGGCCCAGTAAGCTGTGACAGCGTAACACTGAGCCAGCATGCATAATACCACAAATTAAGCCATCCTCTGTTTTCTCATTTACACTTGTGTTTTTCTTACTGTGACATGTCAAAATGTCTTCTGTAAATGAATAAAAAGATCTGCGGTTTGTGGCTGTGACCTGAGCGGCATCTAGACAAGCTATTGTGATAAAATTAGCTCTCAGTGTGCGTACCTACAGTATATGATCTGTCCCATGTATTTAAAAGGATGACAGAGTCATTTGATGACATGGGTTTATCATGTAATGTGTCTATATGGCCCAGCCAATGAGAGATAGTATGTGTATGTGTGCACGACTAAAATGTCTGGCAGTGTTTAAGCTGGATGTGCCTTTGTTTTCCTTGACCTTCATCTTCTTTTTAACCACCTCTCTGATGCCCTCCTCGCCTCTCCTCCTCCTCCTCCTCCTCCTCCTTCTCCTTCTCCTCCTCCCTTTGCAGTTGGGTAATCATCTTTCATCAAGGGAAGGGAGGTCAGGTTTGCTGACTTGGAGTAAAGGATGAGGAAGGGGTGGGAGGGAGAGGGGTTTTCCTTGGTTGCAGCTGAGGAAGAGCTGCAGTAGTTTGCAGCCGGAATACTCATGAGCAGCTGAGGCTGCAACACTTTGTCCTCTCCCTCCCTCCCTCCATGTGTGTGTGTATGTGTGAGAGAGGGAGAGAGGGAGTGAGAAGTAACCCGGCCCCAGCAGCTGTCAGAAGAGAGTCCTGGGGATCAGTGCTCCTCTGCAAACTGAAACCACGTAGGCCTAATCCGGGCGTTATGGGGGCCGGTTAAACCCAGTTGAACGTTCAGCTGCAGCCGGGGTCACTGCTGGTCACTGTGCTGACAAATGCCCACGGCGGTTGGGGTGTCTAAAGGGTTCAAATAGGTGCATGATATCTGTTGTCAGCAAGTTGGTGCATTGCGAATCCTGACCAGACACACACACACACACACACACACACACACACACACACACACACACACACACACACACACCTCTTCTCCCTCTGTCGGACAGGATGCAGCTCTCTATATTGCCATAAAACCTGCATTGCAACAATAAGGCTCGATTTTTGTCTATTTATACAGTATATCATTATAAAGTAAGGGAGTTAACAATGGAAAACAACGCATACCATATTGTTGGTGGAGGAGTGGAAACCCCGAAAGAGTGCCAACAGCACAGCAATTAACGTTTAGACAAGTGCAGGTGTCAACAGCTCAGCGGTCAAGCTGGACATGCGTAACTATCGTAATACAGGAAATTGTGAGATATTGCCTTCAAATTAGAAGCACAAAATATGCTTTTTAAATAAATTGGTAAAATTGATGTTAGTTTAACTGTGAAAATGTTTGATAATAATAAAATAATAATAATAAACATAGTGGGTTTGGAGAGGAGAAATTGTTCAGTTTGGAGGTTAACCCTTCGCAAGTGATTATGTTAATAAATGATCATAACCGGATTATCTTTCAAACGCAATTAAACTACTACACCATTAATTCACTGGAGCAGGGGTCTTCAAATATTTTTAGGCCAGGATCCCTAAACTGAAAGAGAGACCCACACCGAGTAGGGGCCTTCTACTACGTATACTGTATACAATTGAGTTAGAGATAAAAAAGAATGAATGGATATTATATTATTTATACATAATGTTTTCATGTTAAATGTATAAGGAAGGAACAGTGAGCTTAACTAAATGGCTTATTTTGTTGCTTAGTAAGCTTATCTTCAATGTGTAAATAACAACAAATTTTTTTTACAAATAGGCCAATTGAACTTTGCTGTTTATTCATTTTTTTACATAATTTGGTGGCCTGCCTGCATTTACTTTGAGGACCCCCTTTCAGGTTCCTTGCTTAGACTACTGTTTGTGCTGTTTAAGTAATGTTTTTATCATGCCTACAAAATGTAGCCTATAAAAAGCTCGTAGAACTGTGTATAATGATGATATTGATTTGACATTATTAGTCCAAGTAATGTTAGTAATAGTGGTTGTGGTATACTTCATTGTTATTAATGGAACAGCATAGTAACCAATTGTCTTTATACGCCTGCGTAAAATACACAGGCTTTTATTATGAAAGCGCCGACGAGAAGTGTAGTTATCTGTCTCGTGACTTGACAGCCGCTGTCCAGACGGCCAGTGAGAGAAAGAGAGAGAGAGAGAGAGAGAGCGAGAGAGACGAGGAGGGAGACACTGAGGCAGCAGGGACACGGTAACCTGCAAGAGGACTCAGATGGTCCTGCAGCAGAGGAGCACAGACTACCGGGACACCCCACACCTCTTAACGTCACATTCAGTTCGGCGTATTCCACTTTTTTCAGATAACGTTAACGTTACTCCTCCGTTTGTATTCTATTTGTTTCTCGCAGCCCAGTGTCGGTCGGACTTGGGCCGGTAAAGCAGCGCCATGGCTCGGGAGAACGGAGACACCGGCAGAGGAGAGACGTGGAAAAAACAAGTCGACGACATCAAGAAGATTTTTGATTTCAAAGAAGTCCTCGGCACGTGAGTTGACTAACTTCCCGCCAGATATCCCTATGATGTTCCAGTCATATTCACACTGGTATTCAGCTACATGTGGGGCTCCGTAGTGAGTTGACAGTGACCTTTAAGGCACTTAACGTTAAGCATTGTTACAGTTTTCCAATGATACCCCACAATGTGCCAGTAACGTTACTGACATTAACGACACACGTTTGGGCTGGCATCACTGTAATAACGGCTATATTTGTGTCTAGTAATGCATAATGTTTCTGCATTCATTCATGAATGGGTCTGTTGTGCTGAGTGAAATTGCAGTTCTCCATAGCAATAGGGACTTCATACCAACGTTACTCATATTCAGTTAGCTATCAATTTCAACCAATTATCCAACTTTGAGCTATTTCATCTATTTATCCATTCCATTAACTTAACTATTTTAATTCGTTATCCCTTATACCTAACATGTCAACTAACTACTTCAACCATGTACCTAGTCAATAGTTTTAACTAACGTTATTTCAACATTTATCAATTGTAGCCGTGTATTTTTACAGTTTACCCAAAATTTGACCATTACCTTCTGCTAGCTAACTATTGGCGTGCGATAGGCCTATTCATTTTTTGTTGTTGTTGCCAACATGTCAACCATTTATAACTCATATTCAAAGATTCTCACTAGATCAATAGCTTATGTGAGTAATACATTTACTAAAAAACTAATTTCCTATCATATTTATTTAAAATGACTTCTATTTGCCTACAAACGCCACTGTTTATGCTGGGTGCTAATATGTCCAATAATTCAAAGTAACTTGATGACAGGTTCACAGACACCCTCATAGCATTTACTTTGATCTCGTATGCCATGCCTAGAGCCCGACCGATAAAGGATTTTTAAGGCCCATACAAATATTTGGTTATTTAAAAATCCAATATTCTGATATATTGGCCGGCCATCAGCGGATTTTAAAATTTTTAATTCCAGAAACGCGTAACAAAACATAAACAGATTCCCCTAACATTAGTTATTTGTGGTAATTTATGAATTATTCAGGAGTTATTTATTTGATTAGGACACTGCGCATTAATTGACATTTCTGTAAATGCGCCAGTGTTAGCCAGTCGGCTAATTTAAAACTGTAGTCCTAGTTACCAAGCATTTAGATCTCACTAAAATAATGATAATTTTTTTATTGTCACAACAGAAGAGAGGAAAACCAAAATATATTAAAGTTCTGATAAATAAAATTTATAAAAATACAAACTTAAAGTCTTTGAACAAAAACACACTAACAAAAAAATAATTAAAGTGTTGCCAACAGGGACGTTGTAGAGTGTCCTCTGGTGGAAAAACTCATAACACTCATAACATGGTTGACCGTCCGTTTTTATTACATTTTTTGGATACTGATTACCGAGTTTGGGAAATGCCTGATATCAGCCCATAATAGCGGCCTACCAACATATCAGGCTGTAGCCATGACTAATATCTGATATCTTATTGTAGCCTGTTCTATACTGTATGTGGTGTTGATATAGAGACTTGTACAATGACTTGAATGACCAAGGTGCTTAAAAGTGAGCTGGTAGTCTAAAGTGAACTGGTAGTGATACGGTGGTTTATCTTTTTGACACATTCTGTAATATTCCTGGAGGGGATTTTCTTGTTGATGACAGCAAGTGAAGGCTTTAACCAACCAACCGCAGGAATATCATTCTCTCAGAAGCAGTATCAGTCTTACTCTCACCTTTTTATTTCTCTCTCATCTGGGTCATAAAGGAGATTTTACTCTCCAGCGCCACTTCTTCCCTTCCACTTCTTCTTCCTTCTTCCATCTTTTCTCCTCTGTCGTCCTAATCCCTCTCCTTCACGTTCAAACAGGAACAGAATACAGGTTGACGCCGCCCTGAAATCTCTGACAGCTAGTCCCTGTCAGTGTCGGTCTGCCCGCTCTGTTTTTCCTGCTGTGAGGAATGAGCTGCGCCTGTTTTGACTGCAGCCTGGAGGGGGGACACACAGTGGAGGGGGGTGGATTAACTGCACAGGGATTAAGGGAAACTTCCCCTAAATAGAAGGAAGTTCAATCATGTTGTGTAATGACTGAATGAGGATGGACGGGCTACTTGGCTGGAGTTTTTGACTCCAAAATTACCTGAAATTTGGACCGGATGTGAAAATCACACACACACACACACACACTCTTATGGATGCAGACTAGTTCAGGACTCGATGATCCGAACCATGTTGTTAGCCAAACATTAACTGGAGCTGCTGACGTCTGTTTGAACCTGATGCATCAGCAAAAAAGAGTAAGGGTGTGTGTGTGTGTGTGTGTGTGTCTGTGTGTGTGTGTGTGTTTGTGTGAGAGTGTGGGATGGGGGGGAGAGTTAGTAGCTATGACTCAGTTGGAAACAGATGTTTTATCAGCAAACAGAGTAGGGATGAAAGCAGCCGCCTGTAACCAATCAAAAATGAGTTGTTGTCCAAAATGTGCCATGTGATTAGAAGAGCAGCCAAAGGGAGATTGTCAGCAATGGCAGTGAAATGAACAGAAATACAGATTGGAATGGTTGCATTTACTAGCAGCAGCGTTATGTTTAGGTGCAGCAGCACATGTCCAAAAACAGAATCTTAATCTTAGAATAGAATCGACTTTATTGTCATTGCACAAGTCCACGTGTTAATGCCGTGATTAATATTTTATGCGTCAGCGTTTTCTGAGCTGCATCTGTACTGACAGGATGTGATGTCACAGTTCTGACACTGACCCATCACATTTTGTCTGCTCCCACTGAATCACCTTTGCATGCACTTGTGGCTAGTATGTGCGTTTGTGTTCTTGTGTGTGTGTGTGTGTGCACTTGTACACCTCCTCTGTTCTGGGGGTCTTGACATCCTTCCTCAGTTTGTGACGTAGCATTTTCTCCTCCACCTAATGCTGGATTAATCTTGCCAGGTAGCAGGCATGTGCAAAGGTTTGCATCGGTGTCATATTACCGTCCCCTGGTGTGTATGCTCTGTGGGTGTCCCTGTCGCTCACTATTCAATAATTCAACAATCAACACCGCCATAGTGTGTTCTTTGTGTGTGCACATGTGGGTCTCAGGTAGGCCACAGCTCTCAGCGGGAAGGATCACAGGAAGAACATGTCCAAAAGTAAAAAGTAAAATGTCAGAACATGGTGAGAAAATGTCGATCGGGGTTCTTCGAAGCCCATGATGTTGTCATCAAATGTCTTGTTCACTGTCACAGAGAAGTGAAGAAAACCAGCAAGTATTTACATTTGAAATGCATGAATCTGAGAAATTTTACTTTGACTTTTTCATGAAAATTGGCAAATTACTTAATAGTTGACAACCAACCCATCCATTGATGAGTGACGTTTTGCAATCAGGGTTTGGATTAGCCTCATGTTTTTCGACGAGAGGTCAGAGTGGACACAGAGAAAGGTCTTTCCAAGTAGTCCAACAGAAAGACAGAGTGTGTGAGGCAGACAGAGACATAAAGGGAAGTGGTGGCCGCAGTGTGGTGGAGCACGGTGGGAACATCACTGTGCCATCTAGGGCACGCCGCCCTTAATTGATGCTCTACTTCCCTGCTGCTGGCACTGTCCTCTCCACTGTTTCTGGGACTGCAGAGCCCTTCCCACCCCCTCTCCAGCCCCCCCCCCCTCCTCTCTTTTTGTGTCCTTGTGTTAAACTCCAACACAGTCTATTGAGGACAGGGTGCAGATTTTAAAGTTCTTATTCGTGTTTATCCCGGTTATAAATAATGTCTTATAAATAGAACAAAAGATGATTGTTTGCTATGTGACAAAACCAACTTCATCAGTGGACTGCAAGCCCACGTTTTAACAGCGTGTGTGTGAGTGTGTGCGCCTAGATGTGAGATGAACGCGCCTGTGTGTGTGTGTGTGTGTGTGTGTGTGTGTGTGTGTTTGTGCGTGCGTGTGCGTGCGTGCGTGCGTGCATATGCCTAGAGATGAATGGGTACCGTGAGATGAACGTGTGTGCATGTATGCGTGTGCCTAGATGTGTACTTTTAGATGGACGTGTGTGTGTGTGCGTGCGTGTGTGTGTGTGTGTGTTCTTAAATGTGTACTGTTAGATGAATGTTTGTGCTTGAATGCGTGTATTTGTGTGTGTATGTGTGTGCATGCGTGTGCCTAGATGTGTACTGTTAGATGAACGTGCATGTGTGTTTGGGTTATTAAGTGTGCGCATTACTTGTACACTGTCACAAACACAATAAAGTTGGATACTCACAGTATGTCGACAGGCTTGTCCTCTGTTCATCAATCCATCTGTTCTATGTTCTTCTTTTCTTCTGCCAGTTGTCCTCCTCTCGAGTCCCTCTCTCAGGCTGCGATTGGTTGTTGTTGTTGTTGTTGTTGTTCCTTGTTGTCGGCTGCTGATTTTGTAGGTGTAATGAAGCAGTTGTTGCCTGATGGCATTGGTAATGTTATGAGTCATTATGTTGGCGGGGATTGCTGATGCGACTGAAATTGTTTTCATCGTGATGATTCACTGATAATAATGTTGTTGGCATTGTTGATACTGCCGACGTACATCAACAATCATATTGTTGTTTATGTTCTGTTGCTGACAGTAACAAAATGCCAACTAGGGCTGCACAATTAATTGCAATGTTATCAAAATCAAAATATGTGCTAGTGCAATATCCAAATTGCAGGAGGCGCAATATTTGTTAGAGGCAAAACATGTGTCAGACCAAGATAAAGTAGTGCGCTGCTGCAGAGACATCCGGGCTACAAATCATATCCTACAGACTCAAGACAAAATCTGTGTTTGGTACACATCCTCCTTTTTTTATATTCTTCAATGAAAATGAGAAAATTGATACAAAAATGATCATTCCCTCCAATATTGTGAATCAAATCGCAAATGCAATTTCAGTCAAAATATTCAGAGGTAGATATATTCCTCATAACGTGCAGCCCTAATGCCAACAAGGTGTTGATGATGACGTGGTTGGTGGCAGTACTGTAGTACTGTAGTACTGTAGTGCTGTAGTACTGTAGTACTGTAGTCTGGACTCCAGGCGTTTTCTTATTGGCTTGGACTAGTCTTGGACTTGTTGGTATTTGTTCTCAAACTTGTCTCAGACTTGGCCATTGGTCTCGCCAACTATTTCAGAACGAGCAGTGACATGGGTCCCATGGTATATGCCTGAGCCTGGCTGCGCTGTGTGTCTCCGCACTGCGCGCACACACTGAGTCATTTTCATTTTGGACGCAATGTCGACTAACACTTTGTACTGTGGATTCTTTAGAACGTACACCCGTACACAATAAGTACGAGGATTTATTTTCTGACTCTCATTTGGACTTGACTAGTCTTGCTCTTTGACTTGTCTTGGACTCAACAAAGATGGTCTTGCCTAGAAATGATATCACGATTCTCTGCCTCGAAGTGTATTGTTCATCGCACACATTAACCATGTCAAAACAAAACAAATTGGCGGTACCAGACACCGATTTATTTTAGCACCTGTAGCACACCCATAGAGGCCTCAATGAAGAGAAGGGAGAGCATTGCAGCTCTTTAAAACCTTTTCTATACAGGCGTATACATGTTTAAAACTCAGAGAGGAAACTAGTAAAGTTTGTGATGGAGTCGGCTCGTAAAATTAAATGAGATTATTAAAAGAGTCCTTAAAAAAAAATCAAAGTTAATTCAAAATTAAATGGTGAATAGGGTGATTCAAGATCGCGATTTTATAACGATTAATGGTGCTGGCCTACTGATGTTGCTGTTCACTTTGTTATGGTTGCTGTCCATGAACATCTACATATAAATTGCAGGACCATCTGTCTGTGTGTGTGCGTGTGTGTGTGTGTGTGTGTGTGTGTGTGTGTTATGCACATATCTTTGAACTGTTAGTCAGATGGATTTCAAACTTGACAGGTGTCTTGCTACAGGCACAACAATGTTTGGATTAGTGTAAATATATTGTTAAAAGAAGCACACATTGGCTTTTGCCACACCAGCCACTGGCCACTCCCCCTCTCCCCGTGAGGACCAGAGACAGAGAGCAGCTAAAATGTGACATACACCTCAGACCCACAACACTCTTTTCCTGCTATTGTGTTAAATTGCTGTGAACTGGCAGAACATAACGTAATCTCTGAGATTATTGCTTCACAGCGCTGTGCAACACGAGAAAATCTCAGGGTTGAACCGGGCAGACACATCCATTTTAATAAGACTCACCCTGGTTCAGGTTAATCAAGTCTACTGCTAACTTACAACACTAATAACATTACAGTCGCCAAAACACCCCCGCCAATCAAATCCCCTACTTTACCGTTGACCGTCAAGCCACTAAAAATGAACACGTCCTCCGCTGAAGTGTTAAATGCATTAACGGTCACACGACACAACGTCTCTCTCTCTCTTTCTCTGTCTCTCCCTCTGTGCGTACACACATAGTCTGGTTCTGGCAGTTGATGAACGCAGATATAGGTGCTGATTAGCTCTCATTACGGGGCAGTTGGGTAGCGCACTGCCATGAGTCTATGAGGCTGTGTCTGATTACTACAATGTAGTAGAGTGTCTTTCTCTGATGTAGAAGTAGCCTACACTGTAAGTTAGTAGTAGGGTGTACAGTGGAGTTGCATATGAAGTACTTTGGGGTCCTTCTGTAAGTAGTTTTGGGATACAATTTGGTTTTGAAGAATTCTACAAGCAGCACCACAGGCCAAGCAATTGGCCCATTCCAAACACACACATTTTCAACGGGCACTGCACTAGTATTGATAATGCTATTAACGTTTTTGAAGTTTTAATAACCATGTTATTTTAATGTTTATGCCACTGATATTGTTGATGCCGTTTGTGATGCTGATATTTAAGGACAATTGAAGTTGATTATAATTGGACTTTAATAGATGTGGGGAACCCATACAAACCTATGGCGGACCCAATGAAAATTTGGGCCTTACTTTTATCACTTTCAGTTTTCGCGACCAGTTTATTGATTGTGATAACATCCCATTCACCAAAAGAAGAGACGAACACTGCGACATGGCTACAACAAAGTCTGATATGGAAAGAGGAGTGATCAATCAGTAGATCAGAAATATTTTAGCAAGATTATTCCTATTAACCACTTTATTCAGAGGTAAAACTAGAAGTGAAAACCCCCACAGTCAAATCTTTCCTTAAGAAACCTTGGTGTAAAAACCAATTAAAATCTACAAAAATTAGACTAAATTGTACAAAGCTTAATAGTACTACTGTTGTAATTGTTGCTTTGTTGAGGACTCTGTTGCTGATGCTATTCATCTTTGATGTTGAATCTTTAGTCGGTCTTCTAGTTATAGACGTGCGGGGGATTTCAACACAAACCAATACTGAATATGCTGATCTTAACTCATCGCTACTAAATCTGAGCTACAGTCATGTCACACACCCCACCCACACATTTAAAAGCAGCCTTTTGGTACATGCTGTAAATAATACACTTGCCTTTGCCAGCTGTCAGGACTTTCCTCATCACAAAATGCATTTAATGTGAAAGTCTGTGTGTGTGTGTGTGTGTGTGTGGGGAGTATTACTCTGCACAGATTGACACGTGTATCCAGACCTCTGAGTATTAATGATCACAAACTTTAGTCCATTATCGGATCAGCGCTCTATTTTAAGCTTCTCTGCAACCACATCGAGCTTATAATGGCCCCGAGCCGAAAGCCTGATGTCTCCCCTTCTGCTCTCGCTGTGTTCTCGCCGGTGTGTTGCTGTTCATGTATGTAACCACAGTCTCCATCTTCAAAAAGACGTATAGAGACTGTTCGTCTAAGAAAACTTGTATATTTTCAATTGCAAAGAAATTGCGACGTTTAAAAAAACAAATTCACTTTCACAATTTAACATGTTCCCTGTTGCTGAACCATTGGTTGCCCGGCTTCAACAACATTGCTAGCGCCTTTTTTACTCACATTTGTTTTTGAGCATTTTACGTTTTTTTTGTTAATGTAAACAATTCTTTGAAAAAACTATATGTATAGGGGCCAGTAAAAATTGAGTTCGGGTAAGTAGAACTATTTTTTTTCCACCTGCCTGCACGCTCGAGTGAAACAAACCTTAAAATTGAACTCTGGTAGCACATAAAAAGAGAATCCATGGCCATTACGCATCAACAACAATTTACAATTTTTGGGGGCAACTTGTCCTGGTATCCCACTGTGACTCCTTTTTTTGTCAGTTATGGAAGTAAGACCTATTAAATAAATGACACCTCTTTCAGGAAACACAGGTGTGCTGAGTGCACGTACTCCTACTGAAGCTATTTTCCATTCTTTACTTTATTCAATGTGCAAGAGCACGAGAGGTACATGCAGTACGCAGGGAGACAAAATTAACGCAGGTGCTTTCGGGCAGCTGAGGAAACGGGACCGCCGAGGGTAATGCTTCAGTTTTGTTTTTCCTGATTGAAGTATATGGTTTCAGGCCTGTTTCGCAACATAAAGGGTCCCGACAACAACATCTGCTGTTCGAGAGGGGAATCAGGGCCACAACCTGCTGGGGGACAAATGTTATTTGTTATGATGAAGTTAGCAGTTGGTCGGGTGACCGTATTTTTGGTGATCAAGGATGACAGGGGGCTGCTGGGGGGCAGCAGAGTTGCGGGGACGTGAGCACTGCTCTCTGCAGAGAGGAGCTACACCATGTATGCATAAGTGCTTGCTGCACCGTAGCTAAAAAGCCAAATAAATCAATTATTTAAACTTAACTTAAACTTATTTTCAAGTCTTAAGTATTTCTCACTCTAACATGACATTTTATTGGCAATATTAAAGGTCAGAGAGAAACACACCTAGGTATTAATTGTATGAGTTTACCACTCATGAGTAACAAAGGACACTTGTTACTCAAATGTTGATGATTTTCTAAAATTTTATTTAACCTTCATTTAACCAGGAAGGCCCTTGAAATTGAAATCTCTTTTCCGAGGGAGACCTGGCCAAGACGGTACACCAGTTACAATTTAAACAGAAATACAGCAAAACCCCACATAGAGGAAAGGAACAGGTCACATGTGGCAGTTGCATTTTTGAATTACATCGCATTTTAACATGGCCTTATGAGGATAAATCCTAACTTGTATTTTGGGATTCTACTAGAACATGCTTAAATACTTTAACATATTCTTTTTTTTTTTTAAACTGTCAGTCTGAATAGACCTGTAGTCATGTAGTTGGCCTTTGTCTGAAACTCTCCTCCCCAAAAAGCCCAGTCTGCTCTGATTGGTCAGTGTTTCTGGGTCTGTTGCGTCTGCGCTCTTTCATTGCAGCCGGCGATTGACTGTAACGCCACTGTAGCTGCATTTTCTACATAAATACTGTATATAGTTGTGATTAGGGTTGGGTATCGTTCACATTTTTACCAATACTGGTACCTGAAATTTGGTTCTGGCACCCAACATTACCTTTTTTGGGTACTTTCCCTCTGTAATGAAATAAATAATTTCAGACCTTTTTATCCTATTTGCTCCGAACACAACATTTATTTAGAACATTTTACACTCAACACAAAACAAAATCTCTTCCTCTCCCCTCCCAAAGCCGTCACTGCAAACTATTAAATCAACTGCAGATGAAAGTCACCAGGGCATTGGGAACACTGTTGTGCCTGTCTGTCTCAGAGGAAGTGTAACGGCTTTGGACTCGCCATTATAATATATAGCAACAAACTGTATCCACACTTGCAACCGCTTTACCGGCATTGCCGTGAGTCACTGTGACTTAAGCAAACTGCCGAGGCGACATAGCTTCGCTCCATCTGCATCTCTGCATGTGTGTGTGAGTCGGAGCCCCCGCTCTGTGTCAACACGCAGAGAGGGCACATGAGCTTGCGCTTATACGCTTATATTTGTTAGGTACCCAAATTTGGCGCTGTTTGATTTAAAGTGAAACTTTCCTTAGTAGTACACCCGTAATTTTGTCAGTACCCAATAAAGTACTAATTCGATACCCAAACCTAGTCCTGATGGCTCGTTCAAAGGCGCCCTTTCAGAATAGAGGCATAGTGTGCATTTCTCTGTGGATTGAGTATTTTGATACTTTCACTGTATTTATATAGCACCTACACCTGCTCTGTAATAAAAAAAAACATGCCCTGTTAACCACTATTGCTAGAAAACCACCACTGTGTACAGTATTTTAGTAAAATAAAGCAGTGGGAGACAAGAATGTTGAACCTGCCGGGTAAACCTGAAAGTTCCAGAGAAAGGATCCTCTCCTTTGAGCAGAGTATTGAAACGGCGACTGCTCTGCCTGTGGGGATATGAAATATGACTGTGAGTGTCGCTGAAACAGAGCAGAGCCTTTCTGGATAAATCAAGCTGAAATATCTGTCAGTACGTGTTGTCACCCTCAGGGGACTGCATTGTGTGCTGGAATTACAATGCTCGTAGTTTTACTTCAAGCTTCCATACATTTCCCGTAGGGCTGCACGATATGGGCTCAAAATCGAAATCACGATTCATTTTAGTATTCAAAGTTAAAGTAGGCCTATTACCAAAAATAAACTGTCAAAATGATCGTCATTGGAAAAATACGTCGATAACAGCTGCAGAATTCCGATTGCAATAAATTCCCGATTAATCGTCCAGCCATAATTTCCCGTGAATCTCTCAAACATAACCAGCACTCCTGCCGAGCACCCCAACGCCCGCAGTCAGCAAACCACAACAGTGATTAGCTTAAGTGTCACACTGTATAACACACGTGTGTTTCAGGTCAATGCTTAATTCATTCTCAGATTTCCCATAATTGATTTTGTCCCAGTTCGAAGCACTTACTTTAAAACATTTTGTCTACTTTATATCCGCGGAGAGAAAGGGAATACGTTTATATAAATATTTAACGTTAATATTAAAAACATTTTTTTTTCCAAATGGCTGTGATAGCAGCTGCCAACTGCCAGATTTTCAGCCTCTACCTAGACAGAAAGGCATGTCAGAAAGCAGCTTAGCATATTTTCCCTTGAGGGACTGCTGCTTCTGACTGTGGCAGCGCAAAATATAACACAATACCAGAGCAGAGGAGAAGGAAGAAGAAGAGATAACAGAGTGGAAATGAGGAATTGTAATGAAAAGCAATGAGGGGGGGGGATAGAAGCACATATAAGCTTAAGGGGGCTGGCCTCAGGGGAGTCCTGTTCTACCTCCATGAATATGATTGAAGTCATTTTCCAATTTGCCTTCCTTTCCTTCCATAATCTGTCGTCACCACAAACTCTGAAAGCTTTTGCTCTGAAAGAGCAGCACTCTTCTATTCTGTGCTTTTTTTCTGTGATTTCCCTCCAAATACAACCTGGAGGCTCATCATGTAAAATGAAGAGATGGAGCTGGCAGATGCTTACGATCTGCACACTATGGTTTCAGATCATGGTAATAATATTGAATTCATGATGTGTGGCTCACCTGAGAAACAACTGCCCAGTTGAGAGAGAATGTGGTGCGCTGTTCACCAATCATCAACCAGATTCTCTCTCTATCTCTCTCGCGCTCTCTCTGGAAGGCTTTGTCCCCTGCAGGAGCACGGACATCTGAGTTTTCCTTTCTTTCTGCTCGTGTCCCGTTGAGACTGCAGCGAGCGAGAGAACACGTTGCACAGATGCCATTGAATTTCAGAGCAAGACGAGAAAACTTTGCAAGAAGAGATTTGGCCCGGTCCAGAGATGTGGTGGTGAATAAAAATGTGGGGTACTTCTCACCTCTGGTGATCAACAATGCAATGCAATGTTCTAGCCATAT
>NC_048429.1:14756846-14763949 GCF_013103735.1 Etheostoma cragini | reverse complement strand
CCCCCTTACCCCCCACCCCCCTCTCTCCTCCTCAAAGCTACAGACTCACAAATGGCACATACTAAGGGAAGCTTATTGGGGGACTGGCTCTCTTGGCTGTAATTCTACATTTTGAGAAAGAGACATCATATGGTATTAGGGGACCACTAAGGTCTATATAAAAACATCCAAAGAGCACCATGTCATGGGACCTTTAATTACTTATATCGGACTTGGGTATCAAAAAAACATTATGGTCAGTTCCATGATTAACAGAACTCAAATCTATTTTCAGGAACCTTTAATCAGTTTGATTTTAGTTGGCCGTGATATTTGTAAGGGGTCCCTTGTAGAGGAGATTCAGACTGCTATCAGTAAACAGGCATGTGTGTACGTGGTTGGTTGTATGTGTGTGACTGTGTCTTCTTGTGAGATACAAGTGTATCATCTCTGGGTGTTCTGTTGGCTCACATGGCAAATGTACTTACCTTGTAGATTTAGTGTCCAAACGAGTACAATATCCCGATGAACTAGTCCTACAACAAATAAAAAACCGTGCCAAAGCTAATACAAAATGACCAGGTTCATCACACAATATTACCCAGAGTTGTTTTTCTTGTCTGTGTTTAAAGAGATAACAAACGTTTCCCAAAATGCTGATCAAAAGTAGCCAGAGTATTGGTGTAAACATGGTGGAAGTCTTTAACCTAGAGATCTAGACGCACCCTAGCGACAGCGAATATTTGCAGCCAGGGTCAGTCTAGCAACTCTCCGTTGGCTTGAGAGCTAGAAAACCCTAATTCTGGTCAGGCCAATCACATCGTGTATAGAGTCAGTGGGCGGGCTTAACATAAGGACGGCAGAGTTGCGACGGTTCCGCATGAATTTCCTGCTACTTGAAAACAAAGATTGTCTTTCGAATCGGCTTTGGCCACAACTCTGGAAGACGTGGAGTCAAGCTCTGAAGTCATTCTTAAAAAAGGAAGATGTGTTGGGAGTTTTGCTGACTGGATACGACAAAAGTTGAATCTATCAACCAGCATTGCTCTGGTTGGTTGTATCGCTATCCACTGCGCGCAGAGGTATTTGAAAGAAAACCGGATTGAGCCCTGCCAATGGTGAGATCCCAGACCCAACATCTCAATGCGGGTCTGGCTTGTCAGGCATGGAAGTCTTTGCATTAAGCTGGTTTTACATATAGCTTAGCATCAGTAAAGAACACTGTCTATGTTGTGACGGCATCAGCCGCAGTCTGGTCGTCATAAATTGCATCATGTTTATAGAGTAGGCATGGGCCAGTTATCGGTTTCAAGGTATACCGAGGTTTTGAAAATGTCCCAGTTTGAAAACCAAACTTTTCTGTCATGCCGTTCCTAAGTTATGAGCTCTTTATTTATCTTCTTCAGGGACAGAAAGTGCAGTTTAGAAAACCCTCTCCCCGCCAGTGTGAAATAAAATACATTGTGTTCAATGAAAAAAAACTAGTTGCTTTTTATGCAGACATTTAAAAAATTATACATTTATTTATTATAGCTGTCATTGCAATACCGTAAAACCGTGAAACTAGGATATGTTTGATGAAGGTTATAATACTGTCAGCGTTGCCACAACGGACTGAAAGGCTTTGCTCGCATCTTTCTCCGCATCCATTACAAAAATACAACTAAAACTAGCGCACAACCTCAACGTCATCGTTCTCAGACACTCCCTCTGTTCGTTGATTGGACCGGTTAAAGGGGCGCTATGCAGTTTGGGCCATATCTTCGCTCATTTCTGGCTTTTTGCTCGCAGGTGTCTCTATAGAGCTGTCATGACAACAGTCTGAAAAACTCAATTGTTACCTTATTAGCCGGTTGTTGAATGGGCGTATGTGTGCAGTGCCACGAAGCAATAGTTACATCGCGAGAACTGATATCACGCGGTACTTCCTGACGCTGAGGCAAGTTGCAATGGTGGTTCTTCCGCTAACTAGCGGTAGGGGAAGAAAGACAACCCCCATTCAACTAGAAAAAAGTCATATAACCATTCCAATGACTCTGAAGCTGTTTAGTTAAGGCAAATTAATCTTAAAAAAATGCATAGTTGCTCTTTAAGATTTGTTTGGAGAAAACCCAAGAATATAATATAAAACCCAGATGGAGTACTGAAGGAAAATTAAAGTGAAACCACTTCAGTTCAATTTCCACAGGATGGGTGTTAAAGTGTTGTGCTGTAATTCGGCTTTAGCTAGCTTTACTCTGCAGAATATATTAGCTCATGAATATGAACGAATATAATCGTCATTGTTCACTAAAAATCATTTACATAACAATATATTATAATCATTACCAGTAAACGTACAGAAGAAATGACTCTAAAGCCCCTTTCACACACACACACTGCAAACTGGATTTTAGACATTAACCGGCAGAGCTGAATGTGAGAACACAAATGTTCGAATCACAGGAACTGGACATCAAATGGCCTTTACCCTGCAGCTACCTGCTACTAAGTCTCTATTATTTTTGGTTGAGCCCAAAGGGCAAGAATTCCCAGCCAATAAGTGGGCATGTTCCAAAACCAGAAGAAAACTAATATCCAAGGGTGGATTACACGAAGACGCCGATAAAAATGTCTACCAGGAGAGACGAGCTTCGGGAACTTCTGTCTGTAACGGCAAAAGACTGTGTATTACAAAGGCTCTGCACTCTTTACCCAGCACCACCCCTCTCCTTAGTTCAAATACAACTTTAGTCTGTACAGCCTTGGCGTGGGATTGGTGTGATCTAGCGGGTAACTGTGACCAATGGAAAATACATTTTTATCACGTTGAATGATTTCTTTATTAGCTAATAACTCACCTGCTTCTTCGTTAACATTTTATTCAGCATGATAACCCTTCTGTGACTGTATCCTATAGCGATCAGATTGCTGAGATTAATTGAAGTGTAACAACGTGTACCCAAATAATACATGGCATAGTTTTTGGCAGGCGTGCAGCAGGTTGCCGTGGTAACGGACTTGCTGTTGCCCATCAGATTGTGAATGATTGCTGCCGTTAATGGAAGCAAGGCTGCAGTGGCTACACTGCTGGCCAGCACACACTCTGTCTTCTGGACAGGTAATTTAGGGCACTGCACGCGCACACACACACAAACACATACACACACACACACACACACACACACACACACACACACACACTCAAAGACACACATAAACAGGCAGACATACACACATAAACACACATACATGAGCCAAGTCACAAAAACTGCAGAGTATTTGAAGGAGGATCTCTCTCTCTCTCTCTCTCTCTCTCTCTCTCTCCCCCCCCTCTCTCCCTCTCTCTCCCTCTGTCTCTCGACCTTTCTCTGCCTCTGTATCTCTCTCTCTTTCTGTCTCTGAATCTCTCTCTCTCTCTCTCTCTCTCTCTCTCTTTCTTAATTTCAAGTTTCAATACCATAAAAAACACCCCTAGTTTGTATGAAGGGTGTTCTGAGTGTAAATGTGGTCTGATGTACAATATTTCGGTTAAAAAGCCAATTTGAATTTTACTCTTTGTTTCTCTCTCTCACACACACTCACACACACCCCGAAGCACAGTATACATACACATACGTAATATTACTATAAGATGACACACATAAACCTTCTGTGTGTGTGCCAAAAAGGCTGTTTAAAGGCCGCATCTTGGCCCAGTTAAGCACAGTTCTTAGTGTCAAGGTTTTAAATTTGTGACAGACTTTACTGTATGGTCACAGCTGTGTGTGTTGGTATGTGTGTGTAAGAAAATGTTTTACGACTGCAACATCATCAGTGTAGTCAGAGAAGCACTGTCTAGCTTTCAGCATTTGTAATGCCACTTGAGCTCCCCACACACTCACAGTGCATGTAGTCAAAGTTTGTTAGCAGGTGTTTATTTCATCCTTTTTAATTTATATGTTGGTGTGATGACATCTTTGCGACATAATAGCCGATCATCCTCCTTTTGTCTGTAGTAGAAAAACCGTAGGGAGCAAATTCAGATTGCGGCTTTTAGTTGAGCTCACATATGTATTCTCAGCTTCTCAGACTGGGTACGTTTTGGTAGAAGTCTGGGGAAGGATGCATACCAGCTCTTCGTCTTGGTATTAAAGGTCCCATGACATGGTGCTCTTTGGATGTTTTTATATAGACCTTAGTGGTCCCCTGATAATGTATCTGAAGTTTCTTCAGATACAGTATTATAGAGGCTGGGGGTGTGGCCTTGACCGACTGCCACTTTGCTTGTTTGAAAATCATGATTTTTTTCTCTCATGGGCGGGCCAAATTCTCTGGGCAGGCAATGCCGAGAAAGGGGCAGTAATGTTGCCCCTTATGACCTCATAAGGAGCAAGATTCCAGATTGGCCCATCTGAGCTTTAATTTCCTCAAAGGCAGGTAGGTATTTTTTCAGTAACCAGATTTTTCGAACGTGACATAGACAAGAAATCCGATTTCAGATTGACACTAATCTCGTGAGCTAAGTTTAGCTTAGCTCAAAGACTGGAAACGGGATAGGCCTAACAGCTAGCCTGGCACTGTCCAAAGGTAACAAAATCCATTCATCTATAACTGTAGAACTCACTAATAAACTTGTTATCTGTACAAAAAACAAAGTGTAAAAACGACATCTCAGCTGGTTGACTGCCCAAGAGAGTCTAATAGAGAATCAATATCTTTGAGTTTTCAACAAATCAAGACATTTGAGGAGGTCATCTTGGGCTTTGGGAAACACTGATCAACATTTTATAGACCAAACAACCGATCAATATCCTGGGAAAATAATCAACAGATTAATCAACAATGAAAATAATCGTTAGTTGCAGCCCTATTCTCGAACGAATTTCTCCCACTAAATATGTCAGACACGGCTGGATAGATTTGATGAAACTCCCTTGAAACACTCTTTTTAACACAAAACTAAACTATTTGGAGTCACTGGCTCCGGATTGAGTCATGGAGTCTTCACCATGCCAGGGGAGAGGGGGGGTGACATCATATCATATCGCCTAGCCTTTCTCTCTGTGTGACCTCAAGGCCTACCACACCCCGACACAACGTTCTGCTGCTGTTTACACATCTCCCTCGTTAGGTTTGTGTATGTGTAACTTAAGCTACTGTGACGTCAGCAGCAGTGATTAAATTAATTTGTAATCCGTTGAACAGGGCCGAGATAAAGCTGACTAAACAACTGGTATGCTATGTTAACACCTGTTTGTGTGTGTGTGTGTGTGTGTGTGACTGTTACTGTGACTGTCGGGGTGTGACGGAGGTATATGTTTTGATAGGTTTTGTGTGTGTGTGAAAGAGATACAGCAAACCTGCTGTGAAAGTGAATGCATAGTTTCATCAGAAGGAAAAACAAGTACGAGCATGTGTGTGTGCCGAACAGAAAGCCACCTCATGACATCTTCTTCAAATATTCACAGCAAAAGGCTTATTTATACTCATACAACCAATACACCAGAGGCCGTTTGATCACGAATCTGTATGCCTCCATTATGGTGGAGGATTTGCTTGTTAATGACTTATTTCCATGTGTAACAGCCAGACGGGAGACAAGGAGCTACATCTCAACAGCTCGTTGAGGGGAAGCTGTAGAGCCCTTCAGTAACACTCATTCATGGTCTCATTTAATCATCTGCAAAGGTTATGTAAGTTGAAATCCTATTGTAATTATTTTTTTATTATAATGAGCCTGAGCTGATGCCAGTTGGCTAACGCACGAGTAGGGCTGCACGATGTGAGGGAAATATGCGATAATGTAGTTGAATATTGCAATAACAATATTACTTAGCATAAATCAACCGATTTTATAGTGTACTCTAAGTTCTGCTGCTTCCATTGTTCTGCTAAAATACAGCAAATTGCTTGTTGAATGAAAGGAAATCATTCTTTTATTGAACAAATTCAACATTAAATTGAAGATATGAGGCACAACTAAAAAAGAATGACAGTTATATTTGTTCTACTGATACATAAGCTCTTGAGTGTCTTTCGCCATATGTTGCAGCCTTTTGCAATATGTTTATTGCTCCACTTAATATTACTCTGACAACGAAAACATGATATATTGTGCCGCCTACACACGAGTGACCTCCGCTTCACAGATGAAAGGATTTGCCTCTCTGTTGAACTTTTTGATTTTGGATTGTGGGTATTTAGGGTACATTATACTTTAAAAGGACGAGGTGACTGTGTCACTCTGCCAACAGAAAAGTAAGGGGGAGACATATATATATATATATATATATATATATATATATATACACACATACATATAGACCCCCCCCCCCCTCACTTCTGAACCTCTGTTAAGAGAACAGGACTGGAAACATAATGAAAGGGCTGCATCTAGGCAAACACAGTGATGTATACTCAGCGTAGATAATCTCCCCTCCGACACAACAGCTCCTAAAGAGTGGCAATGCAGTTGTTGTCCCCTCTCCTGCGGCAAAATATAAATCCATTCAACGTATCAATTTATCCTATTCAGGGTTGCGGGGGGGGCTGGATCCGATCATAGCTGGCATTGGTCGAGAGGTGGGGTAAACCCTGCACAGCTCTCCAGTCAACCACAGGGCTGTAAAAATATAAATCTACTTTCTTAAGTTGTCTTTTACTCGTCTTCTAAAGGCCTGGCTGGATTTGGGTTATTACCAAGGCTCAAAAACAAGTTGTATTTTATGTTATAATACAGCAAAAGGTCAATATGTTCATGCAAAAGAAGTCTACATTCCAAAATGTATGACTGTATGCAGAATTATAAATAGTAAAACCACATACTACGCAAAAATTAGCTGACTTACACTAACATGCTCTATAGTCTTATAACAGATCCTTTTTTACTATCCTCACCACTTCTTTCACACCCGTTATTAGAGCAGAAGACCTTCAACATGTCAGGTCATGTGTTTTTATGTCTAGCTCCCCTCCCCTCCCCCTCTCTGTCTCTCTCTTTCTGTCCCTCTGTATGCCTCGCTCACTAAGCATCATGGTTGGCAGTGTTTATGTGGCTGTCACTGCTGTCAGCCTTGTACCTTTTTGCCACATTGGATGCTATTGCGGGCCGTCCTGTGTGTGTGTGTGTGTGTGTGTGTGTGTGTGTGTGTGTGTGTGTGTGT
>NC_048429.1:14747702-14756818 GCF_013103735.1 Etheostoma cragini | reverse complement strand
GTTAGGGGAATCTCCAAGGTCACAGGAGACTAAGTGCTGTGTCACCTACTGCACCGTCATCAAAACAGCTTTCTCGCTGTGGCAGTTTATTAAAAGCAGTGCATTGATGCTGTTGTTGATTCAGGCCATTATTAAATGTCACTGTATATAAAGGATCAAAGAGTTGCTTATTTGAGGAAAATGTACAGCATCGTTAGCGTTGGTAAAGTACATCATCATTAACATTGGTAAAGCACAGCATCATTAGAAAAGCGCTATATAAATACATCACATTTACATTTACATTAGCAGTGGTGCTGGGCAGCTAGCCAACAGAGGGTTTGTCCCAGCTTTGTGACGTCTGAAAACAGCTGCCTTCAGTCTAGCCTGGAAATAAAGTTAATGAGAGGGGTGAACCAAAAAAGTCATAATGTCGGAACGGAAAACCAAAACAATAAGTTCAAACGGGTTAAAATGCTTGGTAGAGCTGAGGGGAAATGCATGGTTGCTTCATATTATCTGTAGATTCGCAATTGCAAGACACTCCATTCACATTACACATTTGATCCTTTGAGTGGTGTGGCCGGCAGCTTGGTTGTCATTATGTGTCTTTATGTTTTTCCCTTTCATTTTGCTCCTTATAAACTCCTTGCATGCTCTCTTTCATGTAAGGGGAAGTCTCCTGACTGTTGCCATGGCAAATCCATACATCAGAGGCTGTGTTTGTGTGTGTGCACCCGTGTGCCCCTGTCTGTGTGATGTTAACACACACATTATTTCCTTTGTAGTCACTCCCATTTTCCATTTAATAACACACACACACACACACACACACACATACACACCTCTTATGCCAATTCGGTTTCTTTTGTCTCATGGGAGTCCAGTTCATCAGACTTTGTAGCATGTACTGTACTTTTAATAAGATAATATGACATTACAGTTAAAAGAAATATACACTGCATGTTGCGCGCTGCCTTATACATCAGCTTTAAACACAGTGGTCCCTTAAAGCGTGTGTAACTTTTTGATCCGTCCGTTAGATTCTTGCCATTGCCAAATGAGTTGCTACAAAGTAAATGAAGACTATCATCTCTACACAACTCTCTCCGTATATCTCGGTATGACTGTGTTTAGCAGATTGTGTCGCCCGGTGACTTTCCCGCACAGAAACTTAAGTGAAGATGATCACCTCTTCTGAAGAGTCCATCATGTTTTTGTTCCATCCTCTGTGTCCTCCTTAGATATTAGCAACTGTGGGGAGGAGTGGTGGGGGCGCATGTGCGATCACGTAGGCTTTTATCATGTGGATGTGCCAACAGTTTTGTTGTCATTCCGTAGAATTCCTCGCATAGGCGGAAAAAACTACGCACTATAGCTTTAAGGCCATTCCCATCAGCCCCAGTCCTGCTTGTGTTTCTCGGACTAAATAGAGCCTTAGAGAGTGTGGCTGGATTCTCTGGTTAAAATGTTGTTTTGGGGTTGCACCTTTTCTTCAAATGAATGGCAACCGTTATTCTGACACCTCACAGTTCAGGGCCTGATAACAGTTTGTTTTGTCTAAGCCTCTATTTTGTGAGAAATCCTGTGTCCAGATAAGCATCTGTTTTTTATCGAATCTCTACTTTGAGTTCCTCTGAATTATGGACTTGAATCGTGTGCTGTATCTCCGCACACAACCCTGAGATCTCATAAAGCCAGTGCATTGATTCATCTCTTTTGACTGTTTATTATATCATGCGATTATGACCAGTAACCTGTAAACAATCTTGTCCTGCATGAATCGGTTCATTTTTTTTTTCTTTTAATGTTTAATTTTGTCCTACAGAGCTCTGCAGGCATGTCCCATCTGTTGTGGTATTGCCGGTGGAGTGGAGCCCAATCTTCACACCCATATGGACAAGGGATTGGACTACAGTGTTCAGAGCAATTAGACTACATTTTGCTTGACCTGTTGGTTTTCTGCATATTTGTCTTAATGGTATAGAAGGCTGTACAGGCATAATCTCTCTCTCATCTTCATCTACTGCTGTCGGAGCCACAGTGAGAATACAGACTATAATTGGCACTTAATTGCTGCCGTGGCAACAGTGCTATTTAAGCCTACGCACTCTACAACTAAAGCATATAGCATGCACGCACACACAAGCGCACACACACAGTCACAAAAAAGGGGAAGGAAAGACACACATGGAAGCTCTCTTTTCCTCATTTCTCTCCGAGTGTTGTTGGCTGATCTCTAGGCCTCGTTTTAATTGTCATCTTATTAAATAAACGTATAAAAACCTGACCAGGTAAGCTACACTGTGTGACTGTTAATTGTCAACATTGTAGCTCATTTCACCGATCAAATACCAGACCGAATCACCGTGATGTTGGGCTAACACAAACAAATCCCAGGTAGACTAATGGCCGTTAGTCTACATTGATGAGAATTCATTCAGGGTATTGTTCCGGTGCCGTTGGGAAAATCTGTTGGATGTCCCTTGTTTTTGGCCAGATGTCCTTCCTCCACCTTTCTCTTTCTTTGCGTTGGCGCTAAATTCTACAACAGTTGAATTAAGGTTCTATGGTTAACTGCTCCTCAGATCTCTGCAGGGTAAATCCAGACAGCTAGCTAGACTATCTGTCCAATCAGACTTTTCCGTTTTCCGTTGCATGACTAAAACAACTTTCGAACGTACACATGTTCAACCCAAACACAAGGCTATTTCGCTTCGGCACCAGGGCTCCGTCCGTCGCTTAGTGATTGGTTTAAAGAAATGCCAATAAACCAGAGCAAGTTTTTCTTCCATCCTGGAATGCTGTGTGGACTAGCCAGACCCTCTACCAGATTAGATTAGAGTATGTCCAGTCGGTCCTCGTCCCTGTTTGCTCAGCGCCCTCATGTTGTCTCTACGGTAACCAGAAGTTATTGTAAACAAACATTGTGACTGGGTCTATAGTTTGACGATATGTAGAGTAGGCTCAGTCCTTGGCAGTGGCCTGGGTTCATATCCGACCTGCGGCCCTTTGCTGCGTGTCATTTTTTCTAATGAATTCAATATTTAAGACCAAGGTGAATGAAAAGTAATGAAAATATTCAGTTTCTTTTGCATCACTTCATTCACATTTATGTTTAGACTGTGTTATAGTAGTGGGCTGTGTTATGTTTGGTTGCTGTTGCTATGGCAACCTGGCTTCCATGTGTTCCCATCTTCGTGTTGTCACCAAGTTCACCTGCCTTCTGCTGTGTGAAGAGACTTCTCTCCACACACTGCTCAGTGTGTAATAACAGGTGTTGCATTCTCTTAACTCTGCAGATGTGAACTATGGTGGCACCGAAATGCAACACTGTCTCCTGAGAAGTTCAGTTCCAAGAAAATGTGAGTCTAAGATACAAGGAAGGGCTTTTAAATGCAATGGATTAGTGGGGTGAAGGATGATGTGTTACTAAAACTTAATTGTCACAGTTGCAGTTGGACAATGTGAGCCTAAATGAACCCAATTCTGTAAATTAAATGCAACATGAGGTCATACAGTACGTTGGACTCCCAGTGGCCTGCAGGGCAGAGGAAGATGCTTCAGATGAAATGCGTCTGTCTGAGAGCACAATGGCTTGTGCCCAAAACTGAAGCGAGCACGAGCCAGGTCTTTTTTTTTTTTTTACCAAACCTATCCTACCTGCCAACTAAATTTCATCTGTCTGTCTTTCTCAGTATCACTCTCTCTCTTCATCTGCTGCACACAATTACAGTAACCACTTCACTCTTATTATTTCTTCTAGTCCTTCTTTTTTCTCTCTGATTCCTTGTATCTTTTTTTCATTTACTGTGTGTGTTTGTGTATGTGTGTGTGTGTGTGTGTGTGTGTGTGTGTGTGTGTGTGTGTGTGTGTGTGTGTGTGTGTGTGTCAGGAACTGGCATATCTTTTCATTGGCATCAAGACAATGACACGCGATTCAAGCAGATAAATTTGTATTCGATGCACATGAAGATAACGGTGTATGTGTGTATGTGTACGTGTACGTGGTCTGCTCAGTGATGGCGGTAGCTTGGCGCTGTACAATTGTCCTTGTCCATGCTCTGTCATTATCAGGCCTTCTGCTCGCTGGATGTGTGTCTATGTGTGGGTGTGTGAGTCTACTCAGAGGCAACCACTTCTGCTTTGATTAAACTACTAATTATTGATTGGGCTGAAGCAGACCTACAGAGCTGACATTACCCCTCCCTTCGTCTGTGTGTGCGTGCGTGCGTAGATGCATCCTGTGAGCTAACCTGTTCTTTCCCAGCTGCCTTTTTTTGTAACACTATATGTCATTTACTTCCCATTCTCAATTGATTCCCAACCAGGGGTACTTGGAAAATCCTAAAGTAGCTCAAATAGTTGAGCAAAAAAGAAAATTGAAATTGTGATTTAATTTAAAAAGGATTAAGGGTCTGGCAAAGCGAGACTAGCCTACTGACTGCGTTTCAACTGGTTTAGCAATTTAAAACACTCAACTGTCCTGCTGTTACAGATGTGAACTAACTACAGACAACTGCCTCATTCATGGGCTCACAGCAGTGCATCGCTGAAGTTCATGGCGCTGCACCGCTGCCGAATAAACACAGAAAAAACATAATGGGTATTTGGCCTAATTTTTGGCATAAAAAAAAACTAAAACCCAGGCTTGTACAAATATAGTGGGAAGACTGATCTATACCATATATTGATTTAATGCGAGGAAAAATGTAATAGCAGCAAAAAGAAGTATGAGAACCGTACACAGAATGCGCATCTAATACTGTGTATACAAAATGAAGCACAAAAGTTGGTAGAATGGAAAAAGGTAAAGTGTCTTGTGTCCTCATGGGTGTATTATTATGTTATTGCTCTTGTAGGAGCAACTTAAGAAATGCAGTTGACTTATACTCCTGTAGTTGTTTAGGTCAATTGAGATCAGGGGTGATAGAACAGTGTGACAGCAGCGAGCACAAAAGGCCCGCAGGAGGAACACACTGAGGATGGAGCAGCCTGCCACTTCATGTTAGGGATGGAAAGTGTTGCCCAGGAGTTTGTCAATCTTTTTCTTCTTATTTTCTTACCCGCCTCCTCTGTGGAGCACAGAGAACATCTCAAGACCGAGCTGGCATTTCTAGGCTCTTGTTTCACTTCTGATTGTAAATGCACAACACTGTGTCAGTGCTGTAGTTAAGCCTGGCTACACCACAGATCTATTTTACGATAGTGGGGGGAAAATGCTCTGGCTTGTTTGTATTTCCACTTTGGTTAATAAACTAAGACCTGTAAAACTACCCACATTTCCATCCGCCACAAGTAAACTTTGTGTGTAATGCTAATTGTCAAATATTAGCATGCTAACACGCTACAGTAAACATAAGGTAAAGTCTTAAAGAACATGGTAAACATTATGCCTGCTAACACCAGCATGTTAGCATAGCCATTGTGAGCATGATAGCATTCTGACTTAAGCATTTATCAAAAAGCACCGCTGTCACCAAGGCTGCGTGTTTTAAGCTATGGTTTGAGGCAATGTGAGAATCCTGTACAGTAAACATGAAGCATCACTGCCTTTATCGCTACCACAAGAAAGTGTTCAAGTGCCCGAATTATGAAAAACATCCCCTTTTCTGGGATTTGGGGTGTTATTTTGTGTTTCTGGTGCTTCCACGCACATACACACTTGGAAAAAAACACATCCATGCTGTTCTGAGTGAGATACGGTTTCTGAATGTCCTCTGCCTTCAGTCTTCGGGTGATCTGTTCAAAATCTCCACGACTTTCTACGTCACTAGCCGAGACGAGGTGGCTAACCGTAGAACAACTCCCCCCACTGCACCACCCTGCGGCATAATCAGTGGGCGGGACATGTTGGTACTACTACAATTGGTGGTAGAGTTGTTGTTTTAATCACATCCCCCTTCATTTTGCCATTGCAACACATTCTGGTCTGTTTTACTACTATGACCTCTTAGCCCCTGCTATAATGGTATAGCCGTGTATGATTGTTTTACGGTCCTCAGAAAGAAGCTCTTGGTCTTTGACACCAAAATCTAATGGAAAATGCTAGGTGACCCTGCAAAGTCTCCCCCCCCAATTCAACAATCAGTGGCGGTAGGCAAGACTCTTGACGAATCTCATTCGTCTACGGAAATGCTTAGACGGGGACACGTCTAGCCAACACCGCTGTGTAAGATCACAGAGGAATCTGATGACTGAACAACTTTTTATAATCCGTATATTTTCAACTTGACGTTGAGAAACACTGATGGCTGATGTCAATCTCCTTGTTAAATGTGTCACTGTCAGCCTATTCTAGTCTCTTCTTCCTATCCCTGTCTTATTGTAAGTGTGTGTATGTGTGTGCCTGCTTGCGTTCGTGACAGACCGTCCCTGTTGGATATGCACTTAATGGAGAAACATGCACACACTTTTGCTGCCAATACTCTTCCTGCGCGGTGCACTGACAGAGGCAGTGGAGCTCCATCCATCCATCCATCCATCCATCCATCTTCATCCGCTTATCCGGTATCGGGTTGTGGGGGAGCAGCTCCAGCAGGGGACCCCAAACTTCCCTTTCCCGAGCAACATAAACCAGCTCCGACTGGGGGATCCCGAGGCCTTTCCAAACCAGGTTGGAGATATAATCCCACCACCTATTCCTGGGTCTTCCCCGAGGCCTCCTCCCAGCTGGACGTGCCTGGAACACCTCCCTAGGGAGGTGCCCTGGAGGCATCCTTACCAGATGCCTGAACCACCTCAGCTGGCTCCTTTCAACACAAAGGAGCAACAGCTCTACTCCGAGCTCCTCTCGGATGACTGAGCTTCTCACCCTATCGCTAAGGGAAACCCTTGTACCCTGAATCTAGTTTTTTCGGTCATGACCCAGCCTTCATGACCATAGTTAAGGGTAGGAAACTGACTGGTAGATCAAGAGCCTTTCCTTCTGGCTCAGCTCTCTTTTAGTCCCAACGGTGCGATAAAGTGAATGTAATACCGCACCTGCTGTGCCGATTCTCCAATCTCACTCTCCATCGTCCCCTGTCTCGCAAACAACACCCCAAGGTATTTAAACTCCTTCACTTGGGGTAAGGACTCATTCCCTACTTGACAATTACACAGGTTCTTACAGGAGGAAAATGCAATCATTGCTGCCGCGGGTAAAGGCAAGCTAGGACTGACAGCCACTCAACCCCCGACACGCTTAAACACACACACACACACACACACACAGGCCAGTTTGTAAACTCAGCTGCCAGATATTATACAAGCCCCCATTCTCCAAACACGTCCTTTTTATTGTGTGTGCGTGTGTGTGTGTGCGTGTGTGTGTCAATGACATACATTTAGGTAGACAAAATGTAAAGTGGACCATGCTGTTTGTTCCTGCTGTCGTGGTTGGTGTGTGTGTGTGTGTGTGTGTGTGTGTTGCATGCATAACCTCTGAGTAGCTTATTTATTTGGTCCATTCTGCCTCCATTTACATTTGTAACACACACACACACACACACACACACACACACACACACACATACATACAATCTCTCCCCCCATCTCTCTCCTGACCTTTTTCTCATTTCAGCACAGTTTAGCCTCACTTTCCTTTCACTTCTTCCCACCATTCAGACACAATATTCTGCATGAATGAACAGAGAGTGTGCATGTGTGTAAATGCAAATCATGCACAAATCCTTTCTTTACTAATGTAATCAATTATTGTTGCTCCCGGTTGCATTATCATAATTGCTAACTGGAGATTAAAGCCTATCCACATGTTGTTGACGGTCACATCAGTGTTGATCGTCTTTGCATCAACATTGTTTTTTAGCGTGACCTGTTGGGATTACAGCTCTGAAAGCAGGATAGCTTCCAATCAGTGCAGCAGTTTATGAGGGGCTATTCTACCGGGTGACAACTTAAAGGGAAAAAACAACGTAAAGTCTTTTTTTTATATCTTGAGGCACTACCAGCCTTTTAAAAATAGACACCCAAAGTCTCTGGAATTCTTCTGGAGGGATGCCTATTTTTTTCATTTGGTTTGTCTAATTGTATTCTGGCATATTTGTATAATTTTTTTGTCAAACATTCCTTCTTAGAAGTACACAATCTTTGAGGTGGAAAAAACACAGTCCTCAACCTTAGAGGCTGGTTTGATTTGCCCCTTATACTCCCTTAGAGATTGAAATATAGTCAAAAAGTTGTGAGCCACAAAAAACAAAACAATGAGCTGAGAGAAGCTTAATGGCATCTTAGAGTAAGGGTAAAATGCAGATTTTCCCTTTATAACATTACAAATGGTAATTTGATTAATTCTTTTATAAAGACAGTAGTGGGTTTTAACAGTTGAATCCCCTGATGCATACTGTATTATCACAGTTTTTTTGCACCTATTATTTATTAGCTGTACTGTTTTTTCCTTCAAATTCTGGATTTTCTGGCAAACCCACAACATAAAGACAACTGCAGCTGCCATCTGCCTATGTGTGATAATTAAATAAGCACTGTGAAAATCTAAGAGTCACTGGCCCTTATTTATCGACCGACAGTAGAAACCAGCGCAGGTATGAGCGCATAAATCATCTTACGACAGGCTTCACGTGGGATTCAAGAAACGTTCGTATCACACCAATCAGAGCGCAAGACTGGTCGTGCGTTGATAAATGGAGCGGCTGGAGACATTCAGAATTTAAATATCACACCCCAATATATTCTTGGTTTTGAGGCCTGGTCTTTACAGTTACCACATGGCAAGACGTAATCCGGCTAAGAAGCGGCTTTCCAGAGGTGGAGATTGAAACCATGACATCTCAGTTTAATTTGCAGTAACGTGTGTACTATCTGGCAGCCTAAAAACTGGTATTGAAGGCTTTTGAAAGAATGCAGAATGAACTGAGATCACTAAGGCAGTCAACAGTGTTGCCTCAGTAAATTAGACTCCAGCTGAAGTTTATTTAATTAATACATCCATGACATATGTATACTCCTAATAGTAATATACATGCCTATATTGCAATCTCTTAGGTCTAAATGTAGGTGTACCTATATTTAAATAAACACACAGTAGCAGAGTTTACTGAGAGTTTTTTATTTCACTCATGATTTTTCCATGAGTCAAAGCCAGGCAACCGTAAACCATGAGGGAGAGCGTGAGTCCT
>NC_048429.1:14737774-14747692 GCF_013103735.1 Etheostoma cragini | reverse complement strand
GGACCACCACGCCGACCCTGTCTCCCCGCATCCGTTTAATTGTGGGATTATTGGGATTAGGACAAATGGACTTCAGTGCAGATTAAGGCTGTGATGCTGTACTGTTGGTTCGTTAGAAGCTACCCCGCATATAAACACATACACACACACACACACACACACACTCTCGCACACACAAACACATACACAGGCCCGGAGTTTGTGTTGGGACAGTGATTGAGAGGTAGTGAGTAGAGCTGGGGCGATATGTTTTCGTCCCAATTTGATTCTTTCACCATACATGGGTGCCGATACGATTTGTATTGTGATTTTCATGTACTGTGATTCTAGAAGTGTTGCGATTTGAAAGAATTGCGATTTTTTTCTTTTTTCTTTACCAAAAACACAAAAGTTGAATAATACATCATGCTACATTTCTAAAACCTAATTGTTTGGTTTTCCTTAAATAGTGCACATCACATGTCATTTGGTCTGATATTTATTTAGTTCGTAAAGAAGTACATAACATTTCTGCTTTCGCTCTGTTGATGATGATGATGTAATCGCCGCGGACAGTTCCGTGTAAACATAAAAGATTAAGGTGAATCATTAAAAAATATCTAAGATTTAAAAAATAGCAAAAACAATCACGATACATCCGTGAATCGATTTATTTTCCCACCCCTAGTAGTGTGCTTAAACCCACAACAGCCATTATCTGGGCATGCAGGTGTCTTTAGTCTGTGTGTGTGTGTGTGTGTGTGTGTGTGTTTGTGTGTGTGTGTGTGTGTGTGTGTGTGTGTGTGTGTGTGTGTGTGTGTGTGTGTGTGTGTGTGGCAATTGAAGAGATCTGATTGGTCACAAGAAAGTCCACCTTGATCACCAGGGGCAACCGGCAGTATGATTACTTTGTCGCTGTAAAAGATGTGTGGAATGTGTGGTGACAAACCAAGAGAGGGTGACAGAGCGAGGGAGAGGAGGGGTGAGTGAAGGTGAGAAGAGAGCGAGATTCTCGCTGAGAGGCGTGAGGAAAACACCTGGAGCAAGCGCTTCAGGGACGGCGGAAACAAAGTGTTTACTGCTGTGTTGGCACGCTGGTGTTCTTATTGCTAGTCACCCTGGTGGCAGACAGATAGGCAGCTTGTCAAATGTGCTTCGCTCAAGAGCTCCAGGGCTTTCTGCACAGCAGCACATGTCGCTGTGATAGAGAGCTCATTCACAGCAGACTCTTCCCACTCGAATCAGGAGGTTGAACACACTTACAGCCCAGATATACACACCGAAATACACACAAATGTAACAATGAAGGAATGAAAACCTCAGCATGGAGAAGGAGAAGGAAGGTTTGATGAAGTGCAGTGGACGACGGTTTATAAAAAGGCAACCTGATGCAAGCCTTCTATTTCAAGCAGGCAGGCATGTCAAATGGAGAGATGAAAGGTGATTCATGAATTGAGTTTTGACTGATATACAGTGTATAAATATATATTTTTTTTACAGCAGACAGTGAAGTTAGCAGCTAGCTGGTGGTGGAGCATTTAGCAAAAAGCCAACTGTTGACCCCAGGAGTGTGTGGAGGCCAGAAAACACTTCAAAGGAATGCTAATGTTGTGATGCTCTTGCTAGCTGGTGCATGTATTCTCCACCTTTTTCTCGGGGATACTCTGATGTTCACGTTTGAAAATCTTGATGGACTGGCTAGCATAGCTGCCAGGAGTTAGGCAAAGTGGGCAAGAGACTGGCAAGTTGACTCATAGCGACATGCCATCACAGTCTTAATATTATTATAAAATATTAGTAATATTTGTCAAATAGATGTAAATGTAAATGTGCTGTATTTATATAGCGCTTTTCCAGTCTTAACAACTGCTCAAAGCGCTTTTACATCTACAGGAAACATTCACCATTCACACACATTCATACACTGTGGCCGGGGCTGCCATACAAGGTGCCACCTGCTCATCAGATAAACATTCACACACATTCACACTCCGATGCGCAGCACCGGGGGCAACTCGGGGTTCAGTGTCTTGCCCAAGGACACTTCGACATTGACTGCAGCGGCGGGGATCGAACCACCAACCTTCCGATTGGCAGGCAACCGCTCTACCTCTGAGCCACAGCCGCCCCTAATAGACAATACAGCATACATTTTTGGGGGAGTTCACAGAGAGACGACTGAAGATGAGTGCGCCTTCTAGAACATGCCAATGCACTGTAACAACTTCACAAGGTGATAACATTCAAATGTTGTGTTAAGGGTTTGTTCCTCTGTCCCAAAGTCGACAAAAACATCTGTCAATGCAAAAAAAACGATCTCCTATAAAAGTGTGTTATACGAAGAGATTTAACAGATGATACTGACTCAGCCAGCATTATTTCCACAGTCAGCTCATTCTTGATCGATATTGTCTTTTTACCGCTAAGTTCTAAGGACTCCAAAACAGAAAAAGAAAAAACCCATCTGGCTGAGGTTTTTTAAGCTACGTACAAGCTCATATTGGACTAAAAAGTCAGAAGTATAGTATAGCTAGCAGACAGGCCATGAAGGGCCTTAAAAAAGAGCCTTCTTGTGATTTTAAATTCAATATCATGGTGCATTTAGCGTATCTTAAAACGTTATAAATCTGGATTTGTGTAAGCTGCAGATAGTTTCAACGTCGTGCAGGAAGAGACAGAAGAAGAGGAGAGAAACGAAGAGAGAAGAGATATTTACCCTAATGCGACATCAGTAGAGCTGATGGCAGATCGACACAGGAGTCAACACGGTTTGGGCAGATTAACTCGCAATAGGCTCATCTTCATTCATCACCCTGCTTGTCGTCCTGGTGCACACACACAAACACACACACACACACACACACACAAACACAAACGCAAACATACAAGAATGGAAATACTTTTTATATAATATTTGTGATTATTATTAAGTATCATCAAATTTTATGATGCAGGCAACTAAGATTTGATAGTGTCGACTTGTAGCCGTCGTTACAAGTGAATAAACAAAAAGATTGCTAATGATCTAATGTTCTACTTGGCAGGTCCGATCACATTGTCATGACGGTGTAATTTTCTGCATATTAAGATTGTCAGATCCCCGTAACGTTTTGTAGATGGGATCTTTAAGGCAACACAAATGATTTAATATAGTTTTAAATCTAGGGGTACAATGACTGTTTTTTTTACTCATGATTATATACTGTACGTTTCCTGCTGGTTAAAGCAATGGCACTGACCGTGTGAGTCTCAGTTCTCGGAGTGGTAGTACTATGGATTTATTAAGAGAACGGGTAGAACCTAATCAACCAACTACAGGAAATAACCACCAAATGCCAGGGTTTAAAGGGGCACTGCACTGTTTTTGGAGCTTGACCCACGCTAGGGGCTACAAGTAAGGTTATCTCGGGCTCTTTTTGTATGTGTATCTTCTGCTCCAAATTTATGGAAGTGCAATACTAAATCACAGTTAAACCTCTTACTGCATGAAACGTCTGGAATGATTTCAGGCAGGAAGAAATCAAACAACTTGTCTTTGTCCGCCTCTATGCTACTAGAATATCTTCAGAATATACCATTTATCACGCTGGTCTATGTAAGGGTGGAGAGTTAAGGATAAGTTTTGTTTTATTTTGCATTTTGTTTCTCACCTCTGTATTTTCAGCTCTACCACCCATCCACTCTGACCACCTCAGCCATTGCGGGGCTTACTGTTAAAATTGGAGAATAAATCTGAATTTCAGTGCATTACTTTTCATAGCTAAATGTACAAATTGTTTATGGAAAGAGGCTGCCAGGTTACATCATCCAATGAATGATCTGCATGTGACTCACCTGACTTCTTGTGTATGTGTTAACAGAGGAGCGTTTTCTGAGGTGGTCTTGGCCCAGGAGAAGCTGACCGGACGGATGTTTGCGGTGAAGTGCATCCCTAAGAAGGCTCTGAAGGGGAAAGAGAGCAGCATCGAGAATGAGATCGCTGTGCTGAGGAAGTGAGTGCAGTTAGACTAACACACACACACAAAACATAAGCCTTCTAATTCCTGGTAACCGGGGCAACTGTACACCCCAGAAATCCACCCCCAGGTCACGATCCACAGCCCACCTACCACAGATACACACATCACGATTGAGAACTTCATTTTGTCTGAGCTCAACACGGCTTCACAATATTACTCACACAAATCCTGCAGGGAACTCTATTTGTATCCTGTTTCTTTTTGCTGGATATCAAGTAAATGTGAATGTTATAGTTCGTCATTCTGAATTCTAAATTATTGCCAGAGTCAGAAATGCCCTAACTGCTTTGAAAGACATCCATTTTTAAAAACTATTCAACCGTCAAAAAAACACTCCCGAGCCAAAATTTTGATATATACGAAGCACCACCTAAAATAACAAGATCCAATCTATCAGGGCCAGTATACTGTCTATGTAATGTATAGAGGTTATGTTTGGGGTGGCAGTACCTCAGTCTGTAGACTGATAGGTTGGGAACTGGGGGGTTGCTAGTTCAAGTCCCCGTTTGGCCCAAAGTACCGAGTATGGAGTGGTAGCTGGAGAGATGCCAGTTTACCTCTTGAGCAAGGCACTGAACCCCCTAAGCCACTCAGGCTCTTCATTAGTGCATGTATAGGACCTGAGCGTGTGTGTATTTCAGGCCTGTGTGTAATAAAAACTCAGTGTAAATTGTAATTTCTCAATAAAGAGTATAAACTAAATAGTTATATTATTAAAAAGATACCAACATTGTTTGCATTTGTTGGAAGCGATGTGTACTGGGATCGATGCCATGTTGGATACACCGTGCAGTGTTCCACACAGATCCATGAGACTAGCATGAAAGGGAGGTAAGGTATACGTTCTACAAAAAAACTCAGAAATTCAGAAGAAAAAAACACACAGGACTCGAATAAAGGACTATCTGTTTGTCTCCCTGTTGCACACGAGCGTGTAACCACCCGATTACAAAGAGATATCAAACTGCCGGGCTTCTGTGCGCTGTGGCAATAGAGATGTATTATTCTATTAGAGACAATAAAATTGGTCGTTCGGCTGCACTGTGTAACATTAGAGAAAATGAGAATGGCCTCCAGTAGTGAGAGAGAGATTCACACTTTAATTTAGACAAATGAGTGTCATTACTGTAAACACATGAGAGCTTAAGTGAGCCGACTGGCAGTCTGAATTAACCTGCACACTGTGAGACACCACGTTGACTTTGGGGGGAAATCGGATGGATTACTTTGCAGGACAGACCAGGAAGAGGATGGTGTTCTTCCGCAGACATATAGAGCTAACACTTCAAGAATTGGATGGTTTTAATTTGGAGGAACGCTAACAATACCACCCGTATTGCAGTAGGTTGAAGCCAACAGCATCATCCTCATAGTTGACATTTCTACTTAATTTCCCATGGTGGAAAATGTCCAGGGAGTGTCCCAGCCCGAGTGCTGAAGAGAGCCGGTGTACAAACCTTATCACCTCTTATCCTCTTATCACTTTTCAGAAATTGTAGTGCAACAGTGATTGCAAAGTCTCCTTGTCAAGGATCCTTTTTTTAATATTTATCAAGTGATTTATGGTTTTAATCGGTCCAAAATCAATTTACAATTATACTGTATACAACAGAAAAGCAGCAAATACACCTATAAAGCTGAAATAAGAGAATGGTTGTGAATTTTACTTGATAAATGACTCAATAGTTAATCAAGTATAAGAATTAAATAACTTATCATTTCAGCTTATGTCAGAGCTAATGTTATATGTTTCATTTTCTCTTTTTAAGATAAAACTAAATGAGAAAATGCCACACATTACGTCTTTTATTGCACAGCAGCTTCATCTGTAGAGTAGCCTAATAGAGGACACATGCAGGAGAAATCCATGAATGAGAACAACTGGCTGTAGCAGAGAGGCTTTTTCTGAATGCCTCCTTGCTCTACTTTGCCATTACGCTCTCGTCATTATCTCAGACACATGACACTTGTGTGAGTCACGCCTCAGCTCTGCGTTGCCTGCCTGCCATCGCACAGGCTGTGTGTGTGTGTATCTGTGTTTGTGTGCAAGTGGGTGCATTCGTGTTAGATAGACCCTGGCGGACTTAGCTCTGTTTACAATGCAAAAGAGAATTAACCTATAAACACAATCAATCGTGATTGTACAAGGTATGAGGTGTTAGGATTATGAATGTACACCTACACACACGCACACACACACACACACACACACACACACACACACACACACACACACACACACACAAGGATGGAAACACCCTCATCACAGAGCCGTAACCATGGAGAATTTAGAATAGAACTGGCAGAAAATAAGCAGAAAGGTGAGGGGAAGATAAAAATGGGTTTTGTTCCAAATGTCCCCCTGTGAATGGAATGCTGTTTGTTCAAATCCCTGGAGAATTTGGGCTGCAAGTAAATTAAAATGTTAGTGTAATAGTTCCTCCTCAACTTTGGAAAATATATCGGCATCTTTTTTGCAAAAACATTGCAATTCACGGTACACTCCCTATTTACTGACTATTTTTAGGAGCTTTCAACCGCATCCCTCCGGCCGTCTTTTTATTGCGACTTTAGTCATCCAATCATGCCAGGACGCATTAACTGTCGAGTGTGTAAGCTCAGAGATCGGATCTGGCTCTCATTGGGATCCAATCAGCCAGACGACACGCTGATGTGGCCTGGCTCGCATTGAGTTCGGATCTCAGTGAGGTGGGAACGGCATGTGGGCAAAATTTGGACAATTAATCAAGCGTAGATCTCGCAACACCTTTGCGCCACACAGGAGTTTCTCTCCCAAGCGAAAGCAAAGGTAAGAGAGGAGGAAAGCAAGGGCTGGAACACAGCTGAGGCCTGCTGTCTTATAGAACTGTAGTCACTGTAGTAGCAGAATGAATTTCTCCGCTGGTCTCTCCTCAACAAACCTGTCTCGTACCATCCCTTCCACTATTACAACGAAAATTAAAGAGAAGAAGAAGGCTCTTTTTTGCATCTAGTGCCATTTTGGATGCACCTATTATAGAAATATATAATTTATCTGCGCAGAAATATATCTGATCACTATCCAATCAAACAGATCGTATTGAAGTGTCTAGCGTGGACGCACATATTTGGACACAGTTGAGCCTATCTGGCGCATCTAATCACAAAATACCATGGATGTGTAATAAACCTGAAGCATTCAAGGCAGAGACCCGTTCCTTCCTATAGTGGCGCATGAAGCCAAACCTTTTTAACTTCCTTGTATGAAATTACCCAGATGATCAGCGGTTGCTTCCCAATTATGGGGCCCATAGGGCAGACGCACTAGAGACATCCGCTGGCCAAACCAGCTACTTACGGTTTAGATCTTGGCTTACTTGAAATAAGGATGAAATATTCGAAGCCCTTCTAGACTTTCCATATGTTATCGGGTCAAATATATCCAATTTGGATAGTGAAATTAGTCATATTGGGGGGGGGGGGGGGGGGGGGGGGGGGGGGGGGGTTGGAATGCTCAAAAATGTATCCACTTACTGTATATATGGACGTCTCTTTCACATATAAGGAGTAGTTTGTTTTTTTGTCAAAGTAGCTTCAATGCCCGGCGCACCTCCTGGGGTCCTGCATTATATGCATCGAACAGACAGCTGTAACCATGACCACAGTCTTCAGATGTCAACCGGCCTCCAGGCACATTGACCCCACCTCGAGGTCTGTTTAGTAGCTGCTCTGGAGCTTTTAATCGTCTTATGATCTTTATCGGCAGATGGTGTTTGCTGTCAAATTGGAAGAAAAAAAAATCTATTACATGGAAATCTGCTTTTCCAGGACAACTGGACAACCTCTCTCTGCAGATGAAGATCATATAATGTGAACAAAAGCTCCAGAAAAGCTACTAAATGGACCTTGAGAAATCTGGATACTAATGTCTGGATTGTAAAACCACACCATCAAGGTATTATTCTGGATTATCAGTTATGTTTATATTACATGTGGCAGAAGCTTAGTGGGGAAGCAAAATGTTTGCAGTTCAACAGCAATCATGTAGAATTAAAAGTTAATTAGTTCTGTTAATGGGTTATTATGTGATGCATGTTGCCGCTATGAAATAAAACGCTTTTACCAATGGTTTGTCTTTGCTTTGCAGGATAAAGCATGAGAACATTGTGGCACTGGAGGACATCCATGAGAGCCCTGACCACCTCTACCTGATCATGCAGCTGTGAGTCGAAGTTTTGTGTGTTTTCTTGATATGTACTTGAGCTTTCGGGAGCGTTGATCAATTCAGCTGTTGAGAAAACCGACCCCAAACTTATCCCTGGGAGATCATTTGATTTGGCAATGTGGCTATAGTGAGCTATGTGCTATAACCTAACTGGCACTCCAATGATTTTACACACGGAATTCAGTAAACTTGTTGTTGGTGTTAGGGGATAAGGGCAAAAGGTTATCTACTGTAGCTTCAGCCGGTTGTTGTCGTGTGGCTGTACAGTAGTAACATTCTCACTAATAGGTTGATAGGATTTGGCTCCTAAATGGGTTACTGTGACATAGTTACGTCAGACCTCATCTAATAATGGATCTTTTAACTGACATCACTGATGTTTAATAGTGTTCATGTATAGCTGCAGTGACATTTTTAATCCAGGCTACAGGCATCCACTTAAAGAAAACTATTTCTGCTGGAGATTGTATGGTTTAAGGCATTCGTAATACTATCCCTGGTAATGTATACTCAAGAGGAATTTTTATTGGTAACACTTGATCATGAATTCATGATGAAGCAATGAAGAAGTAATGTTAAGTTAATCATGATCACAACACTACAATTCATTCCATTATATGTACACACTGCTGTGACTGGACAGTTTATTGGTCTGTCACTTTAACTACAGATTTACCTGATAAAGAAGACATGAACATCATAAAAATCAGAAGTCGTGATGATTCAAATACCTTAATTGATGCATTAACGAATGTATTGTTCCTGCATTACGTCATGCATGAGACACTATTAATCCTTGTACATTAATCATAGTTCCTGAAGTACTACATGAATGAATTCATGCTTTTTCACGGATGAAGTCATGTATGTATTCATGATAAAGTGTTGCCTTTTTATTCAACAACACTTTTATTAGTGGCAGAGCTGTTATCATGGCCCAGAAATCTAGAAGCACCCTAGTGGCGGCAAATGTAATTTGCAGCCAGGGTCAGTCTAACAACTCTCCATTGGCTTGCGAGCTAGAAAAAACGAATTCTGTTCAAGCCAATCACATCGTGTATAGAGTCGGTGGGCGGGCTTAACATAAGGACGGCAGAGTTCCAACCGATTCACTTGAATTTCCTGCTACTTGAAAACAAAGAATATTGTCTTTTGAATCGGCTTTGGCCACAACTCTGTAAGACCTGGAGTTAAGCTCGGAATTGTTTCTTAAAAAAGGAAGATGTGGTCAGAGTTTTGCTGACCGGATACGACAAGAGACAATCATGGTTTTCAAACAAGCAAAGTTGCAGTTGGTCAAGGCCACCACCTTGAATGGCACATACTAAGGAGAGCTCATTGTGCTCTACTGGCTGTAATTCTGCACCAAGGCTGAATTTTTGGAAAGAGACTTCAGATATGTTATTAGGGGACCACTAAGGTCTATATAAAAGAGACTTCAGATATGGTATTAGGGACCACTAAGGTCTATTTAAAAGAGACTTCAGATATGGTATTAGGGACCACTAAGGTCTATTTAAAAGAGACTTCAGATATGGTATTAGGGACCACTAAGGTCTTTTTAAAAGAGACTTCAGATATGGTATTAGGGACCACTAAGGTCTATTTAAAAGAGACTTCAGATATGGTATTGGGGATCACTAAGGTCTATTTAAAAGAGACTTCAGATATGGTATTAAGGACCACTAAGGTCTATATAAAAGAGACTTCAGATAT
>NC_048429.1:14723216-14737674 GCF_013103735.1 Etheostoma cragini | reverse complement strand
ATAAAAGAGACTTCAGATATGGTATTAGGGACCACTAAGGTCTATATAAAAGAGACTTCAGATATGGTATTAGGGGACAACTTAGGCGTATATAAAAGAAACTTCAGATATGCTATTAGGGGACCTCTAAGGTCTATATAAAGAGACTTCATATATGGTATTAGGGGACCACTAATCTTCCAGGCAGTTATACCTTTTCATATGGGTAATTACTGGTATGTTATGTTGTTATTTCTGCTACAGCAGAGTCAATAAATCATCATCCCAAGAGGTTTTGACTGCACAATGCCAGGCACTCTTGCTTTCAGAGCAAAATACAGTATTCATTCTCACAAAGTGTGACAGAATGGGCTGGGGCCTGCTTCAAGCTTGTTAGGCAGCGACCGAATCCCCTCCTTAGTATCGAGTATCAAAAAGTGTCCTGTCATTCAATGCCAAATTTCAATACCTAAGGAGCATCACTAAGCCAAGCATTCAGTATGCTTTTACCAAGATCTAATGATGTCTGTGATTGGCTGTTGTACATCATCATACATCATAGAGGCAAGCAGGGAAAAACTGTACGTTACGCTGAGACGGGGCTTACGTGGTAGGAGCTGAAAAAAAACCCCAATAGATTTGTGCTCTAATCTGTAATGTTGTAATTTATTTCGTTTTTGTGTATTGGTATCAATACCGGTATCGTCATTTATATTTTTTAACGATTTAACCCTAAACAGAGACAGTAACAGGAAAGAACCCACCTCTGCTCCTTTGTCTTCCTGTACACCTCCCTCTATCTTTTCTCTCCTCTCTCACACCATCTGCTCTGTGCTTCGTTCACTTCATGGTTTTCTTTCTTTCTTTCTTTTTTCTTTCTTTCTTTGATTTCCTCTCCTCTTGCATCTCAGTTCCATCTTGACTTTTTGCCTGCTCACTTATATTTTTACCATCTACTCATGGAATATAGGTCAGTTGCCATAGTTACAGGGTCAGAGGTAACACCTGGGTTATAACCTTTCAGGGTGGCATTATCAGCACGAGGGATTTGTTGTGAAGTTTTGAAATAAAAACAGTCGTTGTTTATGTGATGTTTTTTTAAACTAGACTAGAGCTTTCAGATAATCTAAGAGACTACCTCTGTTATCAGTTTGTATGTTTGCTATACCACTTTGTATTCCAGTTAGTGCTGTTTTAAGATACTGCATGTCTTATGTTCAGACAGAGAATCAGAGAAGGACACGCTTGACTCTGAAAAATATGTTAAAATATAGAGGATTCAGTGCAAAAGCATCAAAAGAGAGAGAGGGAGGGAGAGTGGTTTAGTCCCCGTTTTCATCTGGCCCCAGTGCTGCAGGCGGGTCTTCTTTCTGCTGTACACAGTAGCTTCATCACTGTACAAGCCATCTGCTGAAACAGAAAGCAAATGTGTCCATTGTTTGCTGTAAGTGTTGAAGGCAATCTGTCATCAGTGCTTCAGCAAACATTATAGCAGAAGGTGGGGCTTTCTGTTGCACTCATTTGTACCAGTCACGATTTGTCATACTTTTGAATTTATTGGGATGTCCAGGTTTCATTTTCAGCAGACAGGAATCTCATTTAGGTGCACACTTGCACCTAAATGAGATTCCTGTCTGTCCGCTGTCTAAATATTTTCTGTGTGATTGTGGCGGGGCAGATCGATGCAGTCTGACAGCGTCTTCCTCCCATTCATCCCAGCTCGGGTTACGTAACCCTCCACCACAGGGAGGCCATCAGTCCGCGCTGCTATGAAAACTCGATGCAACCGAGTGCAACGGGAGCTTGATATTGATGCTGTTTGTAATATTACATATTAGTAAAGAGATTAAAGCACTGTTACCGGACTGTAGTGTAGAGAGAAATTGGCTTCTATCAAATCCAGAGGACAGAGTTTCAAAGTATGCAGCATCTGACTTTGTTGAGGCTGTCATCAAACCTCAGGCAGGATATGTAGTAGATACATAGATGTGGGGTAATATTATATTTCTTTAATAATCATAATTCTTTTCTGTTGGGTTTTGATTTACTGCTTGAGTTTGCTGCTTCTCCTTTGTACTTACAGGAAATTCTTCACTATTATGTGTGTATCTGTATATATATACACGGAAGAAGATTAGGGCCACTGGTGACAAATTTATTTGAGTTCTGACTTTATTCTCAGAATTCTCAGTTCAAAGTCAGAACTCGAATACATTTTTCACCAGTGGCCCTAATCCTCTTCCGTGTGTGTATATGGAATATCAATATTAGGATTGATTTCAGCCATATCACCTAGCCCTGCATTTCTTTTTTCAAGTCCTGTCTGGGGGAACATGTGTAAACCATTAGCTTAGCTACAATGCTAACTACACCAAAGTGAATTAGATCTAATGGTCATTTTGGTTGATATCGTGTTTACATAAAATGTTACTTTTTTTTAATTACCTTTTCTAGTTTTTTGTTGTTGTTTTTTTTTTCATTCTGAACAACAGGCATTATTGTTTTCATCAAAAAAATACTTTGGACTGTGTAAACGATGACGACAAAGATGGAAATAAGTCCAGGATGTTATCAGTCAGACAAAAGTCTGTTGTGTTCTATTATAATTAATATATTACAATGTTGTCAATAAGCCAGACCAAAACAAAAAAATCAGTCAAACCAAATTATTTAAGGTGCTCCCATTTAATGTGACTACCCTTTATACATCAAATAAAAGTGTTTACACTGTTCACAGCGTTTTCCTCGGTTTAGTAACAATCTATGTAACGTCTGGAAGGATGTGAGATAGTCTTCACTAATTCTACTAAATAAGAAACAGAAGGGATGTTATACTCAAGTTCAAAGCAAGAACAAAAGCCTAAAAAAAGATCTAATTATTGACCTATTGCTGAACTACTGTTTCTTTGTGGTAATCGGGTTACATGTAGACAGATTAGGAGTTTAACAGTTAGTGTAACCGTAGTGTTTACGTGACCGTTTCCACAGAATTGCCTTAATCTGATCCAAATGTTTGTGTAAAACAGACATTGACCGTATCAAAGAAAGCTAATCAGATAGATTATGTAAGGGCAGCCTTTGAAACAGCGGGGCAACTGGGATTAGTTAATCCGGTCTCCCAAGACTGGGATGGCTCTACATCTCGACCGCTGTGAAGCGTGTATCACACACAAACACACACACACACATACACACACACACATAGGCGCCAAAAATTTCTTTTTGCAGGAAAAACCCTGCTGTTGCAACACTTATCCTGGAAAAATGTTAATACTTGAAATTCATCCATCAATAGTTAGAAAGCAGAGATGACTCCACCCACAGAAACAGATGACTTTGTTTGAAAAGCCCCTGCACACCTACACAGGTGTTTGCACTTATTCTGGCTCATTAGACTCCTTTCAGGTTGAAGAGGGGACAGCGTAGGCCTTTTCACACAAGACTGGCTTAAAAGTGAGGGCAATTATTCCCCGGGTTTTTTGGTGCCCCCCTCAAAGACGTTTTAGCCAGCGCCAAAGTAGAATCACCAGCACCAAAACGTCTTTGACTTTCAGCAGTAAACTCCCCTCTCATCCACAGCTGCTGTGTTTTACACATGTGGCCGGGGCTGATAAGCCAGCTAAGTTACGTAGTTTTGACTGGACCTGAATGTTCTGTTGTAAAGCTAGCACTAATACCATCTCAGTTTAGGATCGAGCAACCGGTTACGGTACACAGTGTTCCCACTTATCAAACAAACTGGATGTTGGGGTCTAGTTTACTCGTATCCGGTCCCTGGTCCTTGATGTGAAGCCGCCTTACTGCATTATACTATTATATTTTATAATGTTACCTACTTCTTGAATTTTGTGTCCAAAATTACTCCCTCGTTCATTCATTCTTTACTCCCTACCTGTAAAATAGACACTTTCTCATCTATAAAATGAGACACACTGCATTGTGGGATCTTTATCAGAACCCAAAAAGTATGGGTGCTTCCTTTTTTATTTTATTAAAAAACATTTGTAAAGGCACTAGGGAGTAGGGAATTCACATTTTACAATCACATAAAATGGATGACAGGAAATATAATATGGTCATAGTCATATATTGTCAAGGTTGTGTGACCTTGCTACTAGACTTTTTTATTGTGTTTCAAATGGAAGAAGGTGATCTGAGCTAATTTGACAGTCATACAGGGTTTTTTGATTGGCTGTGTGTATTGTGTATGTATTAATTGTGTGTTGGTTGTGTGTGTGTTTGATGTGCTTGTATTTATGTCTCTGTGTTCTTCATGCTTTTGCACGTTTTTCTGTACATGCTTGCTTTTACCTTGTGTTAAAACGTGTCTGTGTGTGTGTGTGTGTTTAGCCCTCTCTTGTCAATCCCAGACATGACTGAAACCAAACAAGTCGCTGCCTTCTTTGAAGAGAAAAAGAGGATTAGCAATTAATTCTGATCTCTTTTTTTCAGAAAACGTCATTAGAGTTTAACGTCCACAGGCTCTAATCTCATTTGTTGCTGTGGCAGATACGCCGCGCAACTCTGGGTGTGCGTGCATGCGTGTGTGTGTGTGTGTGTGTGTGTGTGTGTGTGTGTGTGTGTGTGTGTGTGTGTGTGTGTGTGTGTGTGTGCGTGTCCGTCCTTCAGTAGTATTAACATGCAGTATATAGAGAAAACTGCAAGTTGTTTTTCTGCAATTTTGGGCATCATTTTGGAGTCCAATGGAACTAAAATCAATGAGTTAAAGCAATCAATTAAAACTAACTAAATTACTTTCCTCAGATCTAATGATTATAGTTGGTCCCCAGTGGACATCTTTAGCAAGTTTGGTCTTAACCTTTTTGAGTGTTGCTAATTTATTATCTACTCTAGCTTTTCCAACATTTTAGACACATAAATGTTAATACTATATGTGCACCTAGGCCTCCACAAAGGATCCCTAGGGAAAACAGACTACTATCATTATTACTGCTACTACTACTATCATTATTACTACTAGTACATATTATATATAGTACAGCTACTGCGTTGCTGCAATTATTACTCACTGTACATGCTGCTTACATACAGTATGTTGGCACTTTTTGCTACGACTTGCAAATAGTCCAAACCTTTAGATTAGGTGATATGGAGAGGTGAAGGTGGAGGTGATCCTCCAGCAGGGGGAGCAATGTGTCCGTACAGCAGATGGTGAGCCGGTTCCCATCTGTACATACTGTATGCACACCTGAACGAGTCATGTCACGTAGTCTGGAGTCGTAAAACATCAACCTAAATATGGAAAGAATCTGCCATAGGGGAGAATATACAGATAAACTGTGTGTGAGTATTGTATCAACTTGGCCGGAGCTTAGACTCCTTTCAAGAAGCGATTTTTCTTTGAAAATGGAGCAAAAAGTAATAATTTCAGGTTAGTTTTTTCAGTATGGTTCTTAATTTCTCTTTCAAAGAAGCAAAACAGTTGTTTGATCAATCTTCTTAAAATTGTGCTGTAATTTTCAAATCTAATCTAGGTATTTTCAGATCAGGACATGAAGGTGCATAATGGCAAGATTTTGGATTTCTGTATGGGTAGATTTTTTATTATCTATTTTAAACTATGTGAAATATTGTCATCTGTATGGTTTACAAAAACACCCACACCCACACAGAAACACAAACACATGTACATTTCAGCTTTTACCTTCCCAGTACTCCAGGGCAATCTTTTAGTTAGTTCGCTTTTCTGCTGCTATTCGTATTCAAAAAAAACAAAACAAAAAATGAAACAATAATCTAGGGGGATTATTTTGGAGATGCATAGGAAACAGAAATAAATCAGGGCATTTGTGAAAAATTGAAACTGTCCAGGATTATAGGAAGATGCATTTTTCAACTTTTTATCACACACAAAGCAGCATGTTGCAAGGCATGGTCAACGCTGCAGCATATACAAGTTTTTTTGTTTACGTGTGAGGTAGCACATGGCTCACAGCTTCCACACACTCTTGGCTGGAGCCATCTACAGCTCATAAATTACCAGAAATCCCCCCCAGCCTTTTACCAGTTACTGCCATGTGTGATTGTGTGCTTGGCAGAGTTTGTGCATGCCAAATGTTTTTACTGACACACACACACAATCCTTCTCGTTCTGCAGGGTGTCTGGCGGAGAACTGTTTGACAGAATCGTGGAAAAAGGTTTCTACACTGAGAAGGATGCGAGCACGCTGATCCGACAAGTCCTGGACGCTGTGAACTACCTGCACAAGATGGGCATCGTACACCGAGACCTGAAGGTACTGTAAGACAAAGACACACACACACACACTCCCCAAATTTTAAAACCACACGAGCGGTTAGTTCTCAACAGGCAGCCAATTACTAGAGCAATAAGAGCAGTGTCTTGACACATGCAGTGAATTGTGGGTCAGCGCTGTGTGTCTGTCACTTTTTTTAAAAGTTGTATAAATATTAGTGGCTCCGATTTTTTTTTTTTAACACAAGACTCTGACCAAAACAACCTTACATTTCAAATCTGTGAAAACCTAAAAAAAAAACAAAAAAACGTATTTCTCACGCCCTGTCTCTATCTCCTTCCTCCAGCCAGAGAACTTGCTGTATTTTAATCCCCAAGACGAGTCAAAGATCATGATCAGCGACTTTGGTCTTTCCAAGATGGAGGGCAGCGGTGATGTCATGTCCACTGCCTGCGGCACACCTGGATATGTGGGTAAGTTAGTCAGTCTTCCCTGGCCTCCAACAGTCGGTAGTCACTCTTCAACTTTGTTTTCTTTCCCCTTGAACAAAGTCACCTCACTCAAGTGTCCTGGAAACAGTTAGAGAAAACTTAAAAACTTTTCGGAAGAGACAATTAACTAAGTGGTGACGTTTGTTGTTAAGCTTTCCATTGAAACAATGGGCCCTTGATTTGTAGACAGATGTAGACAGAAGCAGGTTTTTGTGCTCATCATATTGGTGCTGTAGTTTTGTTATGGCGGTCATAGCTCCCTCTGGTTTTTATGTCTCATTATGTCACTACATGTTGGTGTAAACATGAACTGAGCTGTCTCTTTGGGTTCCTGCAGGCGTTGATCCAACAAAACACATGAAAAATGCAAAGAGCGCATGTTGTTCCCATCTGACACCATTCATGTTTCCCATTTACACACTTACACCCTCACCAATCTGGCTCATCACTCTCTCACTTACACTTAGCTTACCTTTCTTTATGATTCCTTACTTCCAAACACTGGAAATGTAACACGCAACATATTTACAACCTTTCCTGAGCGCTCGCTTTGTTACAGGAACGTATTAAGTTAATTTAAAATTTCTAAACATTACTTCGTCAGCATCATGTACAATGTTGACGAAGTAATGAAATGAATGAAATTTTCAGTGTAGTGCCCTAAATCTTGTTTGGGTGATCCCTATATATAGTTCACTATTCCATAAAAACCTACATATGGAATAGTGGGTGAGGGAATGAGGGAACAGTTTTGAACAGAGGTTTTGTTATCTTTGAGCGTGAGGTGAGATTAGGGGTCAGAGGTTGATGGGATGGGATGCAGAGCATGTGAGGTGGCAGAGAGGAAGGCACGTACAAACTGTCTGTCACATGTCTGATGGGTCTGTGATGTGAAACGGGACACACGTTCTGGCACAACACTATTGACACAACAGCAGTTTGTTTGGGAATACCAGAACCACTAAAAATAGTCCAAACAGGCCAACCGGTTGGTGCATACATAATATGATATAAACAACAAAAAAAATACAAAAAAAAAATAGCTATTTAACCTAAGAAGAAAGGAGGCTTAATGGGTTAATTGCAGAATGTGCCAAAAATACATATAGCATGTGCAATTGGCAGATGTATTTTCCAGGATGGAGGTCAGTGGCGGTTCTAGGAAGAGGCCAAGGGTGGCCAGTGCCCCATTTAATTATGGGCCTCGACCCCCCTTATGGCGCCCCTAACTGTGGCAAATATTTTCATACATTTTAACCCCACCTATATCCCCAAAGAAGGTGTATTATTCATGTGCAGTGATAAATGAAATGTAGGTTAACACTGAATAAGTATTCTTGTGTTGTTATTAAATGTGTAGCGTTAGTCCTTTGTAGAACCTGAACTTTGGAGGGCTGGTGGTTTGTTACACTCGTGCTTAGTATGTTTGCAACCCCTAAAATCGCATGTGGCCCCAGCCTGGCCCGTCCATTTTACATGGTCCAGAACCGCAACACTGATGGAGGTCAATGGAAAGTGTAGTGACTAGGGCTGTCAGTGGTGGTCTTGGTGGCATTATTAATGAGGATCCATCTATAGTGTCAAAACCTTTCATATTACTACCATACTGCGTTGACATAGTTTTTTACCTTGAACTCAGTTTGTGAAGCAGTGAGCATCAGGCACAATGACCTCAGTGTGTAAAAATTCTCAATCCAGACAAACAACACACACCTTCCCAATGAGTCAGGTCGATCTATAAACAAAGCTCTGATTCAACACATGTGCGCAGAGTTTATGTTTTGCCCCAGATATTGTTGGTCTTTCTTCATATCTTGCTGTGTGTGTACGGGTGCCAAATGTACTTCGATCCAGCTGCGTGTGTGTGTGTGTTAGGGGATGTTAATGTGAGGTCACTGTTGTCAGTAATTTGCTCTGTCCGAGGCTAATAAGCCGCAGGGGAAGGTCAAGCCAGGCCTGTCTGCCGTACAAACACCAAGATCAGAGAAAACAACAGGGAAGAAGATTTAACAAAACAGCTGAAAGAAAAATAATGTAGTTTCTCTGGTATCGCTTCCTCCGATTTGACTCCACCAATCTCCCCATAGACAATGGCACGGCAAGCACAGAGCGGTTTTACCACTGATCATGTGTAGGTGGCTTAAAAGATAAATATAGTTGCTAAATCATGACATAATTGCTTTGTTTGGGTTTTTATTTAGGTCTTTTTTATGTCAGTTAAACTTCTTGCAGCCGTGAGAACCTGTATCCCCCCGCAGAAGATTTCCCACCATTAAGCACACTGACTGGAAGGACACACTGGATTTTAATTTGGAAAGTCATGGAGAGTCTGCTTATTTTCTCAGTATTCAGGCTCATAAAACAGCTACATTTCCATGTAAAAATCACACATGAGTTTTAGATGAACCTCAAGCTGACAAAAAAAAATGCTCCTAATAACACAATCCCAATTTAAGCTTAGTTCTCCAAACACCAGGCTACTGCAAGAGGGAGAAACATCAGACTCATTCGCAATAGACCAGGCCTGCGCAGAATCGCTCACAGGCTCATCTTGTACGAGCCTATTAGTACATTAATAGCAACAGCAAGCAACAAAGGCCCACCATTTTTTTCTTTCTTTCAGCTCCAGAGGTTCTTGCCCAGAAGCCGTACAGTAAGGCGGTGGACTGCTGGTCCATTGGAGTGATTGCCTACATCCTGTAAGTACCAACTGCTCTTCTTTGCATTACATCACATTATAAAGCAAGTGGTTTCATCCAGGCAGACTGACTGATCACCAAACGTTCAGTTGGTGTCAGGCAGTGTTAACGCCAAGAGCACCTAAACCGAGACTTGGAGGGGTTGAGACCGAGACAAGACCAAGACCAGACCAAACATCTGAAACATACAGTATACAGTACACAACTTATGTTTATAGCTAATATTATTAATGTCAACATGGACATAATCAGGAATGTACTAATTCGCTTTTATGGTGGTGACCTGGCCAAAGTAACAACACAACATCTAGAAAGTTTTGTTTTCATTACACTGTGCCCCCCTCCCCCCACAAAAAACATCAATTCAGGCTCAGGATTATTTTTGACTTTAAGCCCTGCTGCTGTGTGTGTTCTTATAGATGTTGTTAATAGATGTGTATAAAAACTATAATAAATATTGGCTGACATTTCCCAGACAGCCAGAGCTTCTTCCGCTTTCACCTACATTCACTTTGGGAGTGTGTGTGTTAAAGGGGGCTGGGGAACGGGGGTTAACAGTAACAATGTCGGTAATTCCAAGCTTCGAATGAGTCAAGTTATTGGTTGCATTTGAAGCAGGAAGTTTCCCATCCAATCACAGTAATTGATAATCCCAGTTAACAAATAAATAAGGCGATGCACAGGCAATTCATTGAGTTCCCTGCAGCTGTGGTCTTAAAATAAAATCCAGAGTCCTCTTCATCCGAGACCAGAGACAAGAAAATGCGCTCAATTCTGAGACCGGTCTCGAGTACTATAGAACTGGTGTCAGGTTTACAGTTTACATGAGGTTCTCACCAGAAGCCACATTAACACCTCATGTCAGATGCATGATGGGAAGCACCTGGCTCTGAGCTGATCTAACAGCTGATTGGTTCAGGATTGACTCAAAAACACATACATATGCACACTGTATTATAATCAATTTGGCTGAACACATCACAGAGTTCTGCTACTATCTTTTGCTGCAAAGCATCAATTGGCCAAAACAAGTGGAAACACCTGTGTGATTGCGGGGTTATATTAACTAATTTTGAAGTTGTAAGCTAATAGAAATCAATAATATCTATTCATTTAGCCTCTATCAATTGAATATGTTTTTCACAGCAAAAACTTGTCATAGCAAGGACAGCACAGGTGTTACTAATATCATTAAAAATGGATCGGTTCTGTGTCAAGTGTCTCATGTTATAGTAATATCCACAAATGCACAAATGAAGATTTGTACTCTCAACACCAGTTTAGTACTTGAGAGATCCAGCTGTGTAAATGTGTGCAGGGAAATGTACAAATGTGAATTTAGTTTGTTGCGCACAAATATTGAGACACCAAGGTCCAATTTTTGTTTCACTTTACAAAACCTTATTTACATTGGCAAATCTTATAAAACATGAGTAAATAATATCATCTATCCCATCAATTGCAAACAGTCCTGTTTAGACATCTGTCTTCTTGTTCATGTAGGAATCTGTGACATCTAATGGAAACACACACAATGACTCACCTCAAGCTTAGCTTGTACACACACACACACACACACACACACACACCAAGCCACTGGCTGAGTGGTGATGTATTACTACCTTAAACACCTAAAACCACCTCTGCATTCTTTTCATTAAGCTAGTTAGCATCAATTTGTGATGCTCTAGCAACTGCAATCAAAGTTTACAACGCTAGTAAACGCTTATGTGTGCATGGAGCCTTCTGCCCTCAAAGGTAACTAAACTTAAAACACTTTCATTGGTCCCACGTGTGTGTGTCTTTGTTGATTTTTCCCTGTGTGCGTGTGTGTGTTTGTGTGTGTGTGTGTGTTTGTGTGTGCGTGCGTGTGTGTGTGTGCGGTCATCGGGGCCAGATGGAGCTCTGCGTAATGGCCTTGTATGGACATGGAGCTGTAGGCTACATTTCTTTTTCTCTGCTTTTTGTTTTTCTTCTCCCGTGTGTCACCCCCACCCCAAACCCCTTACCACCACACACACACACACAAACACACACTTTCACGTTTTTGTGTGTGTTTGTGGCTGATTCTTTTTGCAAAGATGAATAGATTTTATTGTCATTCAACTATACATACAGATTGCACATATTAACGAGTTTGACAGCAAATAAATATTAATATTGCACAAGTTGAAAGGTTTGTGTGTGTGTGTGTGTGTGTGTGTGTGTGTGTGTGTGTGTGTGTGTGTGTGTGTGTGTGCGGGTGTGTGCGTGCGTGCGTGCGTGCAAGGGTGAAAGAGAGAAAGAGCAGCTCCCTGCTGGCAATTAGCACAATTAGCGTTGGGATTCAGACTATGTTAGCTTTTAGCTGCTGCTCAGGTGGAAAGATCACGTCAGGTAATTAGCCAGGATAATCACCTGGGATCTGTGTGTGTGTGTGTGTGTGTGTGTGTGTCTGCCTGCGTGTGTGTGTGTGTGTGTGTGTGTATTTGTGTTCAGTTGGATGGATGGTGAGTGACGGCTGGGTCTCCAAACAAAAGGGAAGCATCTCATGACACCAGGCAGACACTTAGTTTCTTCCTGATGTGTGTGTGTGTGTGTGTGTTTGTGTGTTTGTGTGTTGTGAGTGGGTTTAATGGAGTGGAGGGTTGGCTGAGTGACAGATGAGTCCATAACTAAATGAGAAGCCAGAAAAACAAACGGAAAGCCTTACTTTCCTCACGGCAGGCAGACTCCTTCTTCCTTTCTTCCCGGTGTGTTTTTCTTTTATTCCGTTTGTGTGTGCGTGTGTGGGTATTGATGGAGAACGGCATTTTAATGAGTTTTTATCAGAATCTCTTGGTGCATCCAGAACTTTAGTAATGAGGTGCGGATGATGTTTTTGGTTGAGCAGCAGCTTAGCTGCTGGTTCAATCAGCTCATTATGGAGAATCAGACTGGAGCCTGAAGCTTCGGTTAGCACGGAGAACCAGTTATCTACTGTTCACTCGATTAAGATGATACAGCCAACTACTGCCAAGGCTACAAATAAAGAGGCTGTCACATTAACTACTGCGGGACCAATGTGACTTTTTCCCCTGCAACAAATACAGGAAAGAAAACCATTTAACACACGGACACAATTTGCCAGCAATTGATACAAATCCCTAGCCTGGATGCCAGCCGAATTTAGCCCCGCCCACAACATTTGAGGTTGACTCAAATCTGAGTATGACGACGTCAGGGTAACAAATCCCATGAAGGCAGATATACATGGAAATTGCTTGCTATTAACTGTTTTATAGAGATGTAGAGACAAAAAACCCTGAACACATTTTGTTCATGTATAGTTATAATATGGTTGGAATCATCAATTTAGAAAACGATATTTTGTGAAATAATAACATGATCATATGTTCACATTAATATTCTACCAAAGGTCAATATAGAGAAATATAATATTGCCCTGGCCTTATCCAGGGATATGGGTGTTCATGATGTATTGTTACCACTCTTATTAATGAGTCAAAGTCCAAAATGAACTTATTTTGTACAGTATGAAATGAAGAAGTGAGTCAGCAAATGTGTCGATGACTGAATGAGGAGTAGAGTAAATGAAAGACGTAATGAATGAATGAATGAACGGTTGACTGAGTACATGTCTTGTCGGCAGGCTGTGTGGTTACCCTCCGTTCTACGATGAAAACGACTCCAAGCTGTTTGAACAGATCCTGAAAGCCGACTACGAGTTTGACGCACCCTACTGGGACGACATATCAGACTCAGGTTAGTCTTCTTCATCCTCTTCCTCTTCCTCCACCTTCTTCTTTTTCTGATATCTTGACCGTGTGTGTGTATATGTGCGCTTGTGAGTTAGAAACACTCACACAGAATGTCATACGCAGGCTAACAAAAAGGCGTAAAATCTATACAGATATTGATTTACAGTCGGAGAAATGTTAACAGATTGTGTGTGTGTGTATCATTTATGTGTGTCAGGTTTCCTCTTGAAGCAAAAACAGCAGACGGTGCTCAGAACAAACAGAATTCCCCTAAACCATAGTTACGTGGGTTTTTGCAGACTTCTGCTATTTGTAAGAAAAAAAATCAATGATGCCATTTTTGGTTGTTTCATTTTTCACCTCAAGTGAAGATGCAGCTCTGTCTGTGGTGACACTTTTCAACCATCGTAACCTTCTGAAACCTTAACTCAACAAGATATTGTTGTCATGATGTTTTTACCATGTTAGGGGATGACAGTGTCACCACTTTGGTCTAAACTACAACAACTGTTGATGGACTGACATAAAACGTTACACAGACAGTCATGTTTCCCAGATTATGATTCTCAGTGACTTCAGCAATTACATGTTTTTACTCATTCAATATAGGATGAATTGCTAAATTGTTAATGGTTCCTTTACCTTTCATCCAGTGGGAATTTTGATTGTTTAGAAGAAAGAAGAAAAAACTAATTATATATGGTAAAATTAGCCTTTGGCTGTGTTTAGTGCTAATTACCAAATTGCAGCACGATAACACACTAAGCTCATATGATGAGCACAGTTAACATTACACCTGCTAACCACCAGCATTGTCTTTAGGAGCATGTTGCAGGATTTACAGATACCAGGTTTTCCAAGACGCCAACAACAAACATTTGCCCAAGCAAAGATTATTTAAGTTATGTATGTCCTAATTAAATATTTTTAAGCCAGATTACACAAACATAGTTTCCGCAGGGCTGTAAAAAGTCTTAAAACATCTAAAACTTCAAAATTAAAATTATAGCCCTTAAAAAGTCTTAAATTATTGTGTTCTAGGTCCTACATCATTTTGAACAGGAATTAAGTTGTCCTATGTCCATGTAACACTACCTCTTATGGAAATGTGTGTTTTTTTAAATCATGTGATGTTTTATAATAATTTAATTCATAGTCTTTATTGAGCCCCTATGAGGAAATTACAATTTACACTATGTTTTTATTACACATTAAACACAGGACTGAAATACACACATGCTCAGGTCCTATACATGTTACGGGAAGGAGAGGACAGGACCCAAATGCAACAAGGAGGCGGCAGGCAGAAGCTGGTGCACAGCAGTTTAATG
>NC_048429.1:14683355-14723116 GCF_013103735.1 Etheostoma cragini | reverse complement strand
GGAGAAAACCAAGAAACAAACACAGGGAAGGCCAAACGGGGAAAATAACCCCCAACAAAACCCCAAACCACAACAATACATGCACTAATAGAGAGATGTCAGAGTGAGTGGGCTGCGACTGCTAGACCAGCGCCCTGAGCGGTTGAGGGGGGTTTGGTCTCTTGCTCAATAGCACCTTAGCAGTGCCTTGGGGAACTGGCTTCTCTCCAGCTACCAGACCACACTCTGCACTTTTGTCCGTACGGGGACTTGAACTAGCAACCCTCCTGTTCCCAACAGAACTCCCTACAGACTGAGCTTCTGCCACCCCCCAAATGTTGTACTTCTTTCTTTCACTATTCCAATTTGCTGTATATGTACAGATTATTATTACTCTGACACTATTCAATTTTAACAATTTGATTTACTTTGCAAGGACTTTTGTGACTCTGCATTTGGTTGTACTGTTATGTTGGGATATAGGTCTGAAACTTCAGTCATAAAAGTCTTAAAAAGTCTAAGATTTGACTTGTTGAAACCTACAGAAACCCCGACAAAGACTTGTTTCCAAATGCTGTGTCAAGTTGGCATGTTGTTTTCTGGTCTAAAGTTATTGTTGTTATGGCCCTTTCATTTTGTTTTGTTTTTCTTCCAGCCAAGGATTTCATTGGCAGTCTGATGGAGAAAGATCCAGCCAAGCGTTTCACCTGCGATCAGGCACTCAGACACCCCTGGTGAGAAACACACTGGCACAGAATGTCATACACAGGCCAGCAAAAAGGCATACAATCTATACAGATAATCAGTTACATTTAAAAATGTTTACATAGAATTTATGTATGTGTGTATCAGGATCGCCGGGGATACAGCCCTCTGCAAGAACATCCATGAGTCAGTCAGCCGACAGATCAAAAAGAACTTCGCCAAGAGCAAATGGAGGGTAAATTTGGATTACTGCAGTTCATTCTTTGTGGTTTTGGCTCTATTGCAGTATATTACTCCAGTACCACTACCCAAACGATTGTCTGTGTTTTTAGAAGATGAATCACTCTGTTAAATCATCCACGTTTCCTCCTGCTATTCTTAGAAAAATAAAAGAATAACCCGCAACTTTGAGACAAATTCCTGTCTCTTTAAGAACTGCTCCTCACACAGAATGCCATTCCTAACACCGGGTGTTAATAGCACATCCAGCTTGTGTAATATTTAATACTCACATGTTTTTAATCAAAGATAAACTGCAACAGAAGACACTATCATGGTATTTGTGCAATAGTTCATCAAAAGCAGATTCTTGTCTGCATCTTCAAAGCCATTATGAAAGGAAAAATGACTTTTTTGATATTTTCAATGATGTAATACCCTTAATAATCCTTAATGAAATCCCCTGCTGCTCCACAGCACATTGATAGTACGAAGACCTCATCCTGAACCAAAAGATACAACTGAAACCATCACAGAGAAATTCTGCTCCTTCCCGCCTCTCAACTGATAATTCTTTGATTTAAACTTCTGAATGACCCGTTGCCCTTACGTCACAAAACAACCTATTTTAGAGACACTTAATAAAAGATGCTACGCGGAAATGTAAAACAAAATAACTCTTCCCATTTCCTACCTCTCTTCAGCAAGCGTTTAATGCCACCGCCGTGGTTCGGCACATGAGGCGACTGCAGCTTGGCAGCAGCATGGGGAGCAGCATGGACGCCTCCAACCCGCCGACCAGGCCGAGCCAGACGCAGAGGCCGGCCCCGAGCCAGGCGGGCCAGAACCAGCCAGCTCAGATCCAAAACACCGGCCAGGCGGCGCAGAGCCAGAGCGCCAACACAGCCGCCAGCAAAAGCTCTTCCACAGACAACAACATAGCAGCTCCCCGCAAGGAATGTGAGTCAGTAGTATCAGTGGCACCAGAAAGTCAAGAGAACATATGGGCATTAAACAAAGTTAAAGAATGGATAATTCGCTAAAACCCCTCCCCTGAGCGATTGTCCAATCCTAGTTTAGCAACCGCTAATAGGCACAGCGGTCATATCATTTGGATTTCTCCACAAGCAGAAGTTATGTGTAGAGTGTTACTCTGTGAGTATAAAGAGTGTTGTGTGGAGAGTGTTTTCATAAAACAAAAAACACAAAAGAGTAGTATAAATGTGGGGGACGGATTCAACAGTAGTCATGTTTTCATGTTATTGTCAGGCAAAACGTTTTTTTAATTTGCACAAAAGAAAATGTGAATTAGAAGCATTTCTATCAATTGGTTTAGATAGAATAAAATAGACACATACTAGTAAAATAGTTTCATCACAAGTTGATTAAAGAGTTTAGAAGCTAAGTTATTTGGCTTAATGGAGAGAGGTACCATCGTACAAGTTGGCCATCTGTAGAGAAGACAGGGGTGAGGCTGAGACATTTGGTGTCAGCGAGACAGGGCTGTACAATTCAAGCTGTTAAAGCAATTTGTCAATATACTCGATGTGGCCGAGGCACAGGCAATAGTGTACGGGGCCCTGGATGGGACCCATATTCCGATCCTTCCATCATCCAATGGATAATTGAACTATAGCCGCGTGAGTGACATGTTCCCACGTCACAACTTAGTCATAAAAGCTGTTACCATCTCCAATTTTGCGCTTTTAATTCTCTTTTGAAAAAGGCAAAAAAACACACTCAACGCAATACATCTAAAGGTGCATAAAAAAACGTTGATGGAAACATGACTAGTATGTTTGTCCGCTCTAACTTAAGTTGCGTGAGCATGTCCGGCTAACTAACTTACTGAATCTACGTCTCTTAGTTTGTTGGGTTAAAAGTTATGTGAAGTATAAATCTTAACTTTTACTTGTCCACCCAGAATTCAGAGAGGCCAATCTGCCACTGATATTGTATGTTTGTTTGTTTTATCAACATATACAGTGTATATATATATATATATATATATATCAACATACTGTAAAAGATAAAATAACATAAACAAATCAGTCCAAATCTATCAAAAAACTAAAAGGATAAGTTCAACAAAGAACAGGCAGAAGGATAATGTTTATCAAGCCTTGCCCCTACTTTACAATATCATATCATTACATAAAAAACAGATATGCACAGACAGCATACAAAAGTCATACAATAACTCAAACAACAAACAACTATACACTGTGTGTACATTCCCATTTATATATTCAGGACACCTTTCTGTAATGGTCAAGTATTGTTTTCTTGAATTTATTTTTGAACTGAATAATATTAGAGCTCTGTTCGATGAAAGGTCACCCCGCAAAGATAGGCTACACATGCTTTCATATTGCACATGTGCCATGTGAGAATAGAAGGAACAGTTTTCTAATGAAAGGGGACGTAGCTTAGCGAAGGGTCAGCAACAGCATTATTAAAAAATATATATATATCACTGCTGATCCCTCTGCGGGCTCTTCCCTCTCAGGTGTAGCCGCACCGGTCACGCCCTGCAGTCTGGCGTCTGCAGCCTCTTCTCCCGCCGCCGGGGCAGAGCTGAACCGGCCACATCCCGCCGCGGTCGCCGCGCCGGTGCTCACGGAGACCAAGTGACGCCAGGTCCCGCGGGGAACCAGCTGGGAGGCCACGGCGCTGTGAGGCAGAGAGACGGGAAGAGACGGAGGACGACTGGAGAGGAAGAGGATCCCCTCCCTCCCCCCCCCAGCCCTCTTCTTCTTCGTTTCGCCCTCTCCTCACTGCATTTCTACTGGGATGCGCCACATCCCCGCCCCCACCCCGCCCCCCCAGCAAGTTCCCCGCACTGCTCCCGGGAGAGCAGAGGACTTTACCTCTGCCCCACCGACACAAGCCACACGGCGCCGTACTGTATGTTCGCCCGCCAATCAAACAGACGCCGTGTAGGATTCCTCCTGACTCTTCATTGAGGAAGTCCGTACGGCCGTCTGTGATTGGTTGCTGTTTAATGATAAATGGGGTGTCGACTGCTGCGAGCTGAAGCAGTTAATTGTTGGTTCCCGGTGGGGCCGTTGGTATCATATTATTCAATGTCAGTCAACATCAACTTCCCTCTTGAATCTGGTCTTTCCTTCGACACTTTATTTTATTATTTTTAATTAATTAATTAGGTTTGACTGTTGACACCTGGATTGCTTTTTTTTATTATTACTGTTAATGTTAAAGGTGGTATGTGTAACGTTTAAAAAGCAAACCCATTGTTGTCAATTTGATAGTGCTACTTTGGTATGATTACTGGAAAATAACACGACCATCGCAGAGACGATTAGTCTCTGCCCAACCAGCAGATTACCTCCAAATCTGACCTGGTGACGGAGGCTGATAGGTCTTCCTAGTGATGGTCTGATTAATTTACACTAATTGAACTAATGTAGCAATCTGATGTGACAAGGATGTCATGTGAAAACGCTACATATTGCACCTTTGAGACATGTTATGTTATGTCCTTATGGGCTTGTTTGTCTGTTTGTGCTTTATTAAGTGCTTTAAAAGTACCATATGACTGTTGAGATGGGGAAACATGACTAAGCGCTTTATGTATTTTGCACAAAGAGGGTCAGAGACAGATTAGCCGCCATCCACCTATGTTTATCAGAGAGTAGAGATTGTAAATCTTTATATATATTTAAAAAAAGAAATAATAACCCAGAGTGGATGTTAGATCATTGTACAGCTTGTCGATTGCCTAAAAGATTCTGATCTGTTTATTATTTTCTTACTTTACAAGACTTTTATAACAATCACCCTTTAAGGGACACACATACAGATTACTAAGGAACATGCAGCAGGTTTAGGATAGGATAGGATAGAGGTATCTGCTGGAAACTGCCACCAGTTGAGAATGTTAGCGCCAAGCTACACAATAGCTTGGCGTTAGCTTGGAGCCACAAGCAGCGCGGTGCAGGTCCAAGATGGCTACAAGACATGCTACAAAGCATCTCAAGATACCAAACTGCTTCCCATATGGGTTATCAAAGTATTTGGCTTATGTGGAGGAAAGATGGAGAGGCTGTCGCCTGCCGCTTCCCCCCCTTCCTCCAAAGAAGCCATTTTCGCATCGTCAAGCTGCACCCAGTTCCGAAGTGCTCAGGGAAAACTGCGGCTGCACTGTGAGCTGGTGAATACCGATTTTCCTGGTTTAGGTTGTTCTGTCAGTGTTTTTGGTTCAGGTGTTGTGGCATCACAGTTAATGATCCAGAGCTCAAGGTGTTATCTGCGTCCCCATTGCAGTGTTGTAGTGACTTCTGACTTGAATATTGAAGACTCAGACTTGGGCCCAGGCAATTCTATCTTGGACTCCAAGTTTTTTTTTTTACTTGATCAAATTCTTTGGCTATTCTGGAACCCTGGAGCAGTGCGTCAGAGTTCTTTGCTTGGACAGAAGCGCCAAAAACAACACGGAGGATAGGTTAGTTCTTGCTGTATTCGGGGATCCCTTCCTTTATGGCCCAACGGCCGACCGTTATTGTGGCCGAAATCAGAAGCTTGGTTAGCGGCGCTTGGTCCACACCAGTGGTGATTTTAGACCATTTTTAGGGGGGCTCAAGCCTAAATTTCATCTCATATTTTCAACACGTTTTTTTTGTTTTATTATGATGTTTAGGGGGGCTAAACATGATAATACAAAAAAACGTGTCTTAGTGCTTCAAGTTAGTTTGTCTGTTAGTGACAGAGTGCAAACAATTAATATCCTGTGTCGCTGTCGCCAATGCTATGCAGCTGTAACCCAGTCAAGAAAAATATATATTCTTTTTTTTTTTTTTTTTTTTTTTTATCATGTCAATTTATTCTGGTTGTCCATAAAGGGACTTTTGTAGTTTTTTCATAAGTTTATTATTTTTCATTTATCCGCTGGTGTAATCATCAATACATATATTCATTGTTATCAAGTGAAATTCCTGATTTAGCGGCGGGGGGGGTTACAACTTTTGCAAGGAACTGTACCCGTTTACCCCCCAAAGGTCTAATCCTAGAATCGCCCCTGGTTCACACGATTACTAAAATGGTCCAACAACGACAAATGTATATATTTAAGTATTTATTTGATCATGAGCAGCAAAGCCAAAGGATTTCGTTTGCAACAAGGCTCCAGTCGTCCACAACCTACTTCCAGTTGTACTGAGGATCCGGTTAAAGGCACAGTTTTGAAAAACGTTGAGGCTTTTAAGGCTTTTTATTTTTCCAAAACAGATGGACTGACTTAAATCCACAACTTGGAGTCCCTTCTTTAATAATTCAAAGTTCCATATGACAGACTGACTTTGTTTTAATTAGTTCTTGATGGAACCTTCTCATGAATCTGACCCATGACTGCAGAAACCTGGATTGTGTCACTGCTTGCGATGTCTTCACAGACATAACTCAGAGGGCAGAACTGAACGATGTTGGGTGCCTACCTACGCACACATATCAGATTGTGATGATGCAATTCTTCTGATCCCTTTATTTTGAATTGTAGCCAAAGACTAGTGCTAGGTATGAAGACAATTTGGTTCATTATACTCAATGAATTAGGGAGAACAGAACCAGATAGGAAGTTGATGGAGTGGACTACAACTAAGGGCTGAACTCTAGCTGCAAATTAGTTTGGAGAGAAATTTATTCACCTTTGATCCATTCCTAATCTGTTGCCATTTACCTTTTTATAAGATACATAGAGTGCTGCTGAAATAGTGAGACCCCAGCTGAATAAAAGGCAGATGACGGTAAATCAACACTCTCCCAAGGTTTCTGGAATTCACTTTTGGCTCGCCACGTTTTTGTGTGTATTAAGTTCCAGCAATTTGGCACTGAAGTTGACTAAAACAAACAATGACAAGGCATATGTGGATGCTGTCCAGTCTAAATCTGTCTCCCCCCTCACCTTGTTCTCTGTCCTTTGACAGCAGCACCTACTTCCAATAAGCTCTGCAAGGACAATTCCAGTGTGTGTAGATTTTCTGCTCTTTCCCACTGTTTCCTAAGCCAAAAATGCCCCCACCTCATACTTTACTACCTTCCTACACCATCTGTAGCTCTCAGCCCCAAGCCCAGTAGCTCTAACTGACTTAAATCATTCATATTGAGTCACAAATCTATAGTTGACAAGGGAAAGAACCCATGCTTTCTAATGTAACGAAAAAGACTACCAGCTATTGGTTGAAAGTTTTACTTTGAATCTTATTTTGTTGCTTTATTTATTCTGCTATATAAGCAGAAATGCAGTACCAAATCACTGTCTTTGAATGTGCACATCAGTACACTAAAACATGTAAATCTACAATTTTGTATTAGCAGTCTGGTTGTAAGCCGTCATTCCCAGTGATGAGTAGTAAGTAGTTCAGGTGTAACTGAAAACGTTTTTGCGAAACTGATTAATAATTCTTTTTAGTCTTGTAGGAATGTAAAAACAAGACAAACCATTAAGGGATAGGAATTCTTTTCAGAAACCTCTAATCACACAATAATTGTCCACCTCCTTCCTATTTATTGGGCTCCAAAAACACACACCAGATCTACTATGTTGTTGTTCAAGCACATAGGCATAAAGTGTGAAACTTGCAGATGTGGGAACAACACCGACACGGTTGATGCTTTTAGACAAATCATTGCAGTTACTTTAGGCATGTTGTCCTAACAACTAATCCAGTCATAGTAGAGTTTATGTTCAATAGTTTTGTTAGGGTCAAGTGTGTGAGACAAAGCTAGTTAGCCTGATTTATTTTATTTTAAGTGTAGTCGTAGAGAAAGCTAACTTTTTAGGGTTTCTTACTGATTAACAACACCCACATGTACTACACCGTTAACTTTTCAGAAATATATATATATTCATTCTGACAATTTTACATTGGGGTCTTGTGATACATGTTTCTCTACTAACCCAGCTCTAAAGTCAATCCATGTAATTATCCATGTGTTAATGAGGGGAACTTTTAACCATGTAAGGGCTTTATTCCAATGGTCACCTTTATCTAGTTATTCACTGCAACCATATACATCCCCATTGATTGCTATGCATTTTTTTAAACATTTTAAATTGTTATCAATGCTTTTTCTTGGAAGTGGGATCAGGAAATAACAACTTAGTTTGGGGGGGCAAATAGTTGCAAGACACTGAATCCCTGCCAGATCTTAGACAATTACAATCACTTAACTATTAATTATCATTACTATTATTATAATTATTAAATGAGTTTCATTGTAAAAGCGGTGTACCAGGTTTCTCCTCTGGCACAAACGCTGTTATCCAATCAACAGCCAAAACTGTAAGAATATGTTTCGTCAAATGTGATGTCGTCCACTTCAGTGTGGATGTTTGGGTTTATGAATGTATTGTGAGGCAGGCTGGGGGTTGAGGTTCATGCTGCTCTGTGGTTTCATGTCTGCCATTAAAAAAATAAAAAAGTTTTCTGAATGACTCTTTCCATGTTAAAGGTGCCTTGCCACATGTATTTCATTACTTTGTGGTAATGTCTGATGTTGGATTCTGTAACAGTTTTTGTGGAATAAATGCCTTGGTTACCTGGTTTCATGCCATTCTTGTGGGTTATAGAAAGCCTGCAGGAAGACTCGATTTGTGCCAGTTCTCATTCCTATTCAATGAGCTAAGCTTCTTGACTGTGATTGGCTTGCAGCTATCCAATGAGAGCCTGGCTTGCAGCATCCTATACCCAGCACAACTGGGCAAGCTCATGAATAGTAATGAGCTCAGGCCACATGACATCAGACTGACCTGCTTTTGCAATTTGCCTGAATTCTCCACTCATTTCTTTTCAGTGGCTAGAGCTGACAGAGGAGGTAGCAGTTCATTTTCACAATCACCACATAACACAAACACATATGGACCTGACATATTTCAAATAATGCAAGTAGAAATGGTTTTGTGTGGCAGGGCGCCTTTAAAGATACTACTGTAAACTAATACTGCACTGTAAATATATTGTGAATATGAATGATAATTTTCAAGATAACATTTACAAATGTTTGCTGTTAAGGCATGTGGGAGTTAATTGAGTGAGCGTGTCGAGGGAAGTTGATTGTATTCTCTATGGAATGTTTCGTGTAAAAACAAAAAAAGCTAAAAAAATCCCCTTTACTCCCCACTGCAGTTTGCTGTCAAATATACTGTCCAGCACTATGTGGTTGCCATCTGCAGAGCTACACGGTGCAGTGTAACGCCATTAGTGTTCCACCACCACTGCGGTGTCAGTCCAAGTAAACGTGAAAGCATTGTTTACTGAACTCCGACTTACATTTTTGCCATTCTAAAGGAAGAAATCCAAAGCTGTGACCGACTCTGAAACACACTGTTAAGGACGAGGAATGCTCCCGTCCACCCTTTCCCCTCTGAGCTCATACTCCTTCTTTTTTTCCTTTTTTTTTTTAAAAAAGAAGCTTTAAAAAAAGATGAAAACGCAAGCATGTTGAAAAGTGCTTCAAGAAGTCAACTTCACCATGAGTGTTTGCATAATCGTATATGCCCTTGTATGATGTTAGTATCTCTGTATGTAAAGATGTACACAGGTTGAGAGTTTGAAGTCCACAAAAAGCTGAGTTCACTCAGTAAAAGAGTTTCACTTCTACAAACAGTTTTGATAGGCGGAAATAATCTCATCGCTTATTGCAACACAGCAAACTGGCATTTAAATAAGGAGGGCTGGGTACCATGTTCCAATGTAAGTTGCTCTAATGCTGCTTATGAGAGTGACTTCATGCTGATTCCTTGCATAACATGTGGACCAGGCATGAAAATAATGTATTAACAATAACTTTAGACTTTTTCTATTGTACCAAGTGGCAAGGAATGTTGCTTATTTATTTATTTATTTCATTCATGACCTTTACATTTCACTAGCAATAACCGTATATGCTAGTTGGAAATTCAGCTAAGCTATGTAGCTAACCTAAATAGCTTATATAATGTATTCGAAAAAGTCAGGCCAGCCCTGTTGCTTAATTTGTTTTCAAGTAATTCAAGTAGGCTACATGTAGTTATTGGCTATGTCCTATTGGCTATGTACATTAGCTTACCTAGCTATCAATTGCCTTGAAGGGCTAGTTTGAAACTTAGGTAGCTAACTTAGATAGCTTATATAATGTATTCTAAAAAGTCTTATGACAGCCCTGTTGCTTTATTGGTTTTTAAGTAATTCAAGTAGGCTAGATGTAGCTATTGGCTATGTCTTGTTGGCTATGTACATTAGCTTACCTAGCCATCAATAGCATTGAAGGGCTAGTTGGAAAGCTAGGTAGCTAAATTAGATTGGTTATTGTTATCCCAAACGAGCAAAGGCTAGCACTGTTGCTAACTCTGCTTCTAAGGAAGTGAAGTCCATAGCTATTGACTATGTTCTTTACTTTGGCTACATAATTAGCGATGGATTTCATGCATAATTCTACACATCAGAATTGTTCTTTTGAACTAGACAACGATGCGATTTTACTTATATGTAAATGTTTTGTTATAAATTGTTGTCAAATACTTTAGGAGTAACAATATTAGCATTGTGTACTCAAAAGGTTGTAAGCAGTTGTAAATACAGTGTAAGGCTGCCTTACTAGCAGCTGTGCTTCGGTCTAGCTAATGCTAAAAACAGCCCTTTAACTCAAGATTTGAATCAAATAATAGAAAAAGAAGACATGCCTTTATTTATCCCACAATGGGATACTCACATTTAATTTAATGAGAGCGGCTCTGCCTCTGAAAATTGTTTGTAGGACTAAAACTTTTTTGGGACCCGGTTTCTTCCTGTGGGTGTCCTCGTCCAGAGCCTGCTGAGTTGTAGCTGGCTGTATTGTATTTACTCTCTGCATGTGACCACAACAAATTGCCATCCTGTGCACCGTCACCACGCCAATGACACCCATGTTTCTCCGACCGGGCACCGCCCGCCGCACTTACTGTGCTGTGATGAAGATTATGATGATGATGATGACTTTCTGTTAATGGGGCTTGTATATCAGATGCCTTCGACAATCATGTGCACATATCAGAGTTACCATGACGACACAGGACAGAGCGACTGATTGTGTCTCTTTTGTCTTTCTCCTGGAATAAATCCTGAATGATGGTAATGTAACTCAATACTTTTTGTTTGGGTCTAAAAAAAAACTAAAATAGTTCTGGCTTATTAGTACTACTTATTTTATTAGTACTGCTTATTCAAATTAGGAGTACATGTTTGTGTGTGTGTGTTAGTGTGTGTGTGTGTGTACTCAGTATTTCATAACTTGCAACTCCAGGGTCCATGCATGTGGATATAAAGCAGACACCAGACCCACTTTATCACTTTAACTGACATATTGTCTAGATACATTCTGCACAGGAGGTGTTTAGAAGACAGAATACAGATGTTGCAAAAACATAAAGCACATGTTTCCTTTAATAGCACATGGGATACATTATTAGGCGTAAAGTATTAAACACATTTTCTACAGATGTTATTTCCCAATAAAAAAGGAGTTCAGCCTCCTTACACTTCAGTAAATAATGTGCATATAATGTCTATGTTGACGGCGAGAAACAGCCAGTGTGTTTGTGTGTGTGTTCCACCAAACTTTGTGTCAAGTGCTAGTTAGCGAATGTTAACATACGTTAGCTTGCTAGCACACTAAACTAAGATAGTGAACATGAACATGATAACCATTTACCCGCTTAGCATCAGCATGTTAGCATTGTCAGCAGGTTAGCATGGTCATTGTAAGTATGTTAGCATGGTCTTTGCAAGCATGTTAGCATGCTTACATTTGCATGGCTTAAAACACTGCTAACTAACATTGCTTAAGACTATTATGGTGCATTCACATGGAACCGGGCCAACGTGAATATCTTTTTAGTGGACGAGAGCAAGGCGCTAAATTTAGTTGAACCTTCAATTGTATCCGGGCAACCGTAATGCTAGGGTCGTGTATATTGTAACCCAAGATTTACAAGTCTTACGAGATGGTTGAAGTTACACATTGGCCTTGAATGGTTAAGGTTAGGAGAAGTCGTTGAGCAACATGTCAAGCAAGAGTTTTTATGAGTTTTTGCAAATCTATAATTATCATTTAGACGTAGCATAGGTGGCATTGCCGTCCATAGTTAACATATTTTAACTTTTTTTCCGCCCCCCCCACAATGGAATTTACAACCAGATGTTCTGTAGCGCCCTCACACAGGGAGAAATGAAATCCTACAGAGATGTTACAAGAAGCTACACACATTGCTAGAGTAATTACATAAACAATAGACACACTACATTTTTATTTAATGTTTTATTCTATTCTTTGTGAACAATACGACATCAACGCAACTTTTCATCATGCATGTTTCGTCCCAAAGGTGTTGTCCTTCTGTGAATGCCGCAATAGTCCGGTTCGTTCTGTACGTTTACACAATCACAGCGAACCGAGACTTGAATTTGAATTTGACTCCGCATTTGATCTGTACAAAACTTAAGAGGGACAAAAACAATGGGGAGTGATATATCAACATAAGCTGCAAGCTACCCTCTGCTCTTCTGTCTACACTATAGTTAAGCTGATAAACATTGCTTATATTAAAAAGCAATCTCTGAAGGTTTGTATTTGCTCACTACGGATGCTGAAAGTTGTGTTAGTATTGGTCTGTTATTTGCAGAGTTTGGGCCGGTGAAGGTTCCTGTGGTGCTTTTCCCTCTGTCTCGGTTGGAGCTTTTCCTCCTGACTGCCCGTCTATCTTGGTTGTGCACTGAGAATAGCACACACACATTGAATGCTCTTTCAAAATTATTCATCCCTCTAACACACACACACACACACACACACACACACACACACACACACACCAGAGCTCTGAAATGAAAATTGTGAAATCAAAGTATTTCAAATCCCTTTGACACTCATGCACAATAACATGCACATGTACAGCATCAAAGGCTCAAACACGCACACACACACAGCAAAATTCTATTTCTGTTAAATCAAAATTGCCTGTCATTTTTACAAATTTGTATAAACATGCCCACACGCAGACACACACACACACACACACACATACCCACACAGCTTGTTGACTTTGGCTGTCAAGCTGTTAGCGTGTTTGTGCTCAGAGTCACTGATCTCTTTGCTTCTTAAACTGATTTCTCCTCATCTTTAATTCAGGGCTTTACCCTCTCTCATCCTCTCCTTCAGCCCTTCTCTTGCTGCAGGCTTTCTTCCCCTCCTCTCTCCTCTCTCACCCGCAGAGACATGTTGCTTTGTTCTTTACTAAGCAGCATATATTTATTCCATAAAACTAATTGCCTAAAAAAAGGCAGATCATCTGAAACAGCGTGATAACAACATTTTTGTAGAAAAAATGAAGAGGTGGGATCATTGCATGCTGGGGGAATTGGACCATCCGTGTCATTTGGGCTGACATTTCTGAATTCAAACGGCAAGGGGTGACGTGATGTTTCCCCTCTAACTGTGTGATTGCTAGCAGTTAGTAAGCTACAAAATAAAACCAAACATTAAACGGAATTGAAAATCCTCTCACAGTAGCACAATTACACCAGCAATGCTATGATTTTTTTTTTTACTTTACTTTAAGGAAGACTAATTTCTTTTTTTGTGATCAAATGTGCCAATGTGCTGCAATACCAATGAGTATTATTGCCCATACTTGTTATTATTCTGCTCCTTTTTTTGTTCCTCTACTAGTCACGGAGCGTTGCCAACACATGCACACAAAATACATCAAAATCTTTGTAATGATTGGCAATGGTGTGCTATGTGTTTACAAAGAGATTTACCGTGCGGTTTTCACAAAATCTGCAAAAAACGGCACACAAGTTCTCATAGACATTGATTGGAAATCTTCGGGAAATCGCTCATACTTTAACGTAGAAACTTAATTAAAGGTTTACATGGAAGACAACACTTTGGTGTTTCTTGGGCTGGATGGGAATTTGGATATCAAGCACGCTTTCTCCCAAATCACAGTTAACGTATCGTCCAGTTTTCAGATTTTCCAATATGTGTGTACGTGGCTGAATGGTGAGAGCTAGAGTAGAAGACAGAGGGGGGGACCTGCAGTACGATTCTCCGAATTTTTTCCCAACAAATTGCTCTCTTCACTACATCATGGTTGGTCAAAATATAGACAATCTTGACACAAAAAACACAGAAGGAACACAACAGAAAGAGTGACTTCCCCAGCTTACAAATAATACATGCAGAAAAAGACATACACAAACGGATACATAAACAGTTGAGTCATGAGGTGGCTTCAAACAAGTTGCAATCATCCTCTTAGCAGCTGTAAGTCCAGCAAACACAGCATGTTTTTGAGCTTTAGAGAGCTGGAAGGCTGACAGGTCATTCAGAGTCAAGACTTTAACAGTAATAGGCACGGTAACATTAATCAAGGCGGACATTTTGGATGTAACATTGTTCCAGAACTTACCAACAGGGCAATGCTGCGTTACTCAACACCATAAACGGTTGAATCAGGCCAGAACTGTCACCTGCCCCAAAGTGTCCATGGTGCAGCTGTAGCTGGCAGTTTACTCTAAGTGAAGTGTTCACAGGAGTGACTGTCTGTCACATGTTAATCCTAATTACAGTGCAGTGTAATTCACTCACTGTTTATCACAAGAATTAGACATGGTGTAATCACAGTATTGATTATTTCATTGCCTGCCCCTCACTGCTGTCATTTGAATGGATTAGTTGGAGAAGTGACACTATTTTCCTCTTTGTCTGGAGACGTGTGTACGTTCAAAGGTTGATTTGGTCCTGCAACAGGAAACTCAGATTGGACAGATAGCCTCGCTAGCTGACTGGAGCAAACCCGGTGGTGTTGTATCTACGTCGTAGATATAGGACTTTAGAGTCCTTTGTCAAGCAATTCTGTCCACAGTACAGCGTGCGTTGTCAGATACAAAGTCTACCAACACTTATTTTTAATAGTAGCACCTGTATATCTTTCAATGATTCTTTTCTCTGCAACATTTTTTCAGGAACTCAGTCATCAGATATGCATGTTTGGCTGCTGCAGGGTCGGCGAAGATATAAAGTACTCCTGTACTTGGGTTACTTGCATGCTAACTAAGCATAGACCAAGGCGATGAATGTCTGCTACACTTTTTGCAAAAAGCAATGTACACACATTCCTTGGTATGTTATGCTTTATTTCACGCCTCACCATTACTAAGTGTTTGATTAAGTCCCACGAGAGAGAAATGACAATTTGGCTTTTGATGAAATCACCTTTCTCTCTCTCTCTCTCTCTCTCTCTCTCTCTCTCTCTCTCTCTCTGTCTCTATTTGCTTCCCTCTCCATCCACCCTTCCTCTCATTTTGTCGTGTTTTTGACAATGTGTTTTCCTTTCATATGCTGTGGTCTTGTGATGCGACGGCTGCTCGGCTCCCTCCCGAGCTTTTGGCTCCTCAGACTGAATTAGAGGAATATTTTAGCGACGTCCCGTTGTTCAGAACATTGCTGCCCACACACACACATTCCAGTCACTTGATGGACCAGACACACACAAACTCACACACACACAGACATCTCTTTCTCTCCTTATATACTGCACATACTGTACACACATTCAATGTCTCCTCTGACCTTAACCTCTCTTTACACTCTCTATGTGATGCTGCAGGGCTTAGCTGAACCGCTGAGTGTGTGTGGCTGTTTGTTTTTTTGTACTCTGCTGACCCAGATGTTAATGGTCTTCTTCAAACATTGTCACGTTCACATTGATGTTCATCCAAGTTCAACTTTAAATGCAAAAGAACATTCAAACATTACAAAAAATATCTACATGCAAGCTGATGTTCCAAACTTTCAAAAACTCAAAATGAATAAAAACTGAACCTTCTCAAACATCCCCGACAGTTACAGCTCTGTCTGCTCACAAAGTAAGAAAATAAGACAAAAAAACACAACAACAACATTCAAATGAAATGTAATGTTTTTTATCATTGCGTCACCAGGCCTTGATAACATAAAATACATGTTTCAATGTCTTTTCTTTGATTAAAGTGCCCATATTATGAAAAAAGTTTATTTTGTGTCTCTGGAGCTTCTAACACATACAAACTTGAAAAAGGACTCTCCATAGTGTTTTGAGTGAGATACAGGTTTCTTGAGGTCCTCTGGCTTCAGTTTCCAAGTGATCTGTTCAAAATCTGCACGGCTTTCTACGCAACTAACCGCGACAAGGTAGCTAACTGTAGCATGCTAGCTCGTTCTCAAACTCACACTAGTTCACCATAATCTCCAAAAGGACTACTTCCATGTCCCTGTTCTGCAGGTATTCCCCAAGTGCCCCTTGTTTAGAAGAAGTCCCCCAGCTGATCCTGCCTCGTACTGCCCAAAGTTGGAGAAAGAGTTATCTGGCTGATGGGATATTACCTAGCTACTGAGCATGTGCCACTACCAACAAAGATAGCATAGAAGTGAGATGTCTCACTCTGTAGCTAAAAGTGATGGCGGTAACGCATTACTAAATTTAATCTGAACACTTTTTACAATAACGAGTGATCTAACTATTTACAAACCTGTAATCAGATTAAAGTTACTTATCCAAGTCAACCTGCGTTACTACAGTATTTTTGTCATTTTCCTTAGTAAAAATATATATCTTTGCTTTCTTCTTGCGTCTCGGGGAGAAGTCACGTATACGACAAGTCACCTTTTTGGCATAAGGACGGTTCATGTGTACCACGCAGCAACACAAACGTAAACAACAGTAGAGGGAGGAGAGAGACGCGCATTTTCTATTTGGCGATACAGTCACTGTTTTGAGTTAGTGTCCGCTAAAGACGGCATTATTAAGGTTGTCTGTACACTCTGAGCTGGTGGCAACAAAAACACTACGTCAAATTTGAAGAAACATTTGGAGTCGCAGCACTGCAGCCAAAAATACAGAGTAAGTCCCCCCCCCCCCCCCCCCCCCCCCCCCCCCAACCCAAACAACAAAAGCTGGACTTCGGTACAAAACCAGTAAGTGGGGGAGAGTTAAAGAAGTTGGTCGGGATCTGCATAATATAGGCACAATAATTTCTAATGTGTGGTTGTTGCAGATTGTCATAGATATGTATTTAAATCTGCTATCATCAATATTTATCAATTTCATTATGTGCAAGGGCTTGCTCTTAGTGATGAACCCACAGATAATTAATACCCATTGCTGCACTTCCACTCAGCTCTATGTACAGGTACATTGCGGCGTCTTTCAGCTCATTATTTAGTTTTTTTTGGCCTGCAACTTTAATATTTTGATTCAGTCTAATCTTCCAGTCGCAGCAGGGAGATGTTTTCTGTACTAAAAGAATAAAACGCTCTATTAAACCCACTGTACACCACATGCCCAGCACCAAACAGCAGGCAGACAAAGTTAGCAGTAACTAAGTACATTTACTCAAGTACTTCAAGTACAAATGCGAGGTACTTGTTCTTTACTTGAGTCTTTTCTTTTCAAGCCACTTTAGATTTCTACTCATTTCCAAAAGAAATATTGTACTTTTTACTCCACTACATTAATAAGACAGCTTTAGTAGATACTTTACAAGTTAAGATTTTGAACACAAAACATATAAGAAATCTTAAATTAAACTACCTAACAATATAACGGGCTACAACTCCAGCTGAAATGATTACACCATTAAACACTTAGTTGATTGACAACACTGTTTGGGTTGTTTCCGGTTTTCTATAATGTTAGTTCTTTTACTTTTAATACTTTTAAGTACATTTTACATACTTTTATGTCACAATAACAATGCAGGACTTTTACTTGTAACAGTATTTTATATTGTGGTATTAGTACTTTTACCTAAGTAAAGGATATGAATACTTCTTCCACCACTGCCTTTGACCTCCGTAAACACGTGTGTCTTTCAAACTTAGGGTAACACTTCCTGTTTTTTATCACAAAAATACCATACCAAGATAACCCCAATGACATCACTTGGGTTATTTTTAAGAATTGACAAAGCTTCGACAGAGCCACAAAAGATATTATACACCTGTTTCCCAGGCTGAGTAGTTTTCCATCCTACCAAACCGTAAAGTGACTTTGACAAGTAAATAGTTGGCGTGTCCCTTTAAATTATTAGTTCTCATTGTCTTGCTGCAGTCTTAACAGACCTATCCATGACTTTCTTTTGTTTCAAAACTGAAACTACTTTTACTTCACTTTGGAAAAACCAGTACTCCAATAATAAGCTCCTGCTGTTGCTGTTACTGTTGTAGCTCGCGGCTTCTCTTTGTGCCGGAGCAAAACCCGTCCTACGTGATCACGGCTTGGGAAGAGCACAGAGCCCCAACTGAACCCAGTTGTAGAAGACAGCAGAGCTACAACACTGCTCCACCTGCAAGAGTAATCATCGGGAAAACAAATGTTTGATTCCCTTTCAGGAAAGTTGTTGTTCTTTTGTCAGACGATCAGGTCTTACATTTCTCTTGTGTTATGGCAATCAGGGAAACAACAGACAGAAGAAGCATTGAATTAACAACAAAAAAACTATGTAGATTATTAGTGTGGTTAGTCATAATTTGTAATTTGCTATTTCTTTGTCCCTTACATAGAGACCGGCCAGCAGTCTCTCGCTCTCCGCGGCCAGTTTTCAGTCCCGGTGGGTTGCCAGTTTGGGGCAGGTGTTGGATTAGTTAAAGTTGCATCCTCTTGCGTAGCGTCGTGCTTGCATAACGCCCGGGTGAGGGTTCCTCCTGTGTTATGGCATTGAGGTGTTGCCCCACTCTGCGCTCTGCAGCCTTCAGCCTCTCCTGCAGCTCCTGCGCCTCCTACTCGGCCTTGCGCGTGGCCTTGCGGGCGTTCCTCAGGGAGCGCTTCGCCTTGCGAACGCGCTCCTTCAGCTGCCGGTTCCTTCGCTCGGCCGCGGCCAGGCGCTCCTGCATCTTGCGGCCTCGCTCCTCCTCCTCGAACAGCGCGGCCTGCACCGAGGAACACAGCAGCTAGAGACGGGAAGGACAGGGGAAAGTAAGTTAACATACAGGAAGGCTTGTTTTCCTAACAGGCAAACCAGACTGTTGTAAACTTCCAGTTGCCATCTTTGTCAGATGGTGGTGTAGTGTGGGAGCACTGGGGATGGGATTTTCCCAGCAGCCTTTTTGAGGAAAAAAGTATTTCTCGCTTTGATGTCCACAGCGTTGTTATTTCTCCCTTTCTCTCCCTTAAACTTTGAAGGAGAGAGGAGGGGGAAATAAAAATGGAGGTCCTGACCCTCGTCATTTACATTTATCCACACAGACTGCCTAATGCCAACGCAGAAACACAAGGCGACAAAGTTTATGTGTGTCTGTGTAACATAAATTCACATGGAGCACCCTTCCCTCCCAATTCCAGGGTCACATGCTCTGATATTTCGGGGGCCCTGATTTTCCATCTCGTTGGTAGAGCACAGCTGACCTCAGGGTTAACAGCTCTCTTAGTCACAGTGGGGAACGCATGTGTGTTCATGTTCCACTGCACTTAGTCAGAGGAACATACAAACCTAGGAAATGTCCCCTCAGTTGATGGTTAATGCTAATCGCTCCTTGTGTGCCACTAGTGCTTTGCTAACAAAGGCACAACACCAGAAGTACATTTCCAGAATAATGGCATGACATGTCCCTCAACTCTTGCTCTCTGTGTGTTGCCAGTCTCCAAATCCCTTTGCCTCGGGAAAACAACTTTGATCTAGCAAGCTACACGCTGAAAATGATGAGGCAACGAGGCAGGCCTGCTTGGTTCTTTTAGGGGAATGATTGTAAAGATTTGCAAAGAATATGTTTAGAGATTTACTATCTAATCTTGACTTTTGGGGAGCAATTGGGTTGGATTCCTATAGACAAAGTACACAAAGTGATACACTGCTAAGAGCCAATGACGTTTACCTTTGTACCCAGCTATTTTAAATAGCTCACATTACTGTATTGCATGCACAGTTAACTTCATTTAACGTTATATGTGGTTCTTAAAACAAGTTCTTTCCCGAGACTATTTAGCATAGCCACCATCAATGCTTCTGGAGTTTAGCTCCACCTAAGACGATTGTGATTAGTTTAAAGAAAGAAAGAAAGTCATTTTTCTACTATCCCAAAATGTAGCTGTGGTGCAGCCAGACCTTACTCTACAGTGCTGAGAAGATGCAAGCCTACATCTGTATCACCAGTGGCTGTGTATCAACAATGTATTCTATATTTGAGTCAGCATATGAATATTTTTGGCTTTACTAAATGCATTGAAACAACATAAAGTAGATCACTGACACAAAATAGCTACAGCCCTTTTTTGCCCCACCTGGCAATACCAAACACGTTACCATACCTTCAAATGAACTTGCTTTGGCCTGTTCACACCAGCCTCAGATGGCTACAGAGGATGATGGCCTCAGTGGTTGCTTTAAACATATTCTAAGGTGTGTCCTGGCACCAGTTTTGAGAACTAGGATGTTACTGCAGTAAGGTTTAGGAAATACACTTTTTCTTTTGCCAAGAGTAAGATGAGAAGATAGATATCAATCTTGGGTAAATATTTAGTAAGAATATATTTAACAAGTAGAATGTACTCTTGACTCTATTCTGATTTGCAAAGATTTACCATGATCCCAATATATTTAATGCAAAAAAGTGTTTGTAATTGTCTCCACGCTGAATTTATATATTTCATTAAACGGACAGGTAAATTAAATCTAACCATTAAATGGGAGCTACTTTGTGTTACTCTTTACAAAGACATCTGTGGATCATCCTGAGTAATGGGGAGAATTTCTCTGGACAGGGAGGTTGCATTTCTTTTGACACGCAATCAAGGTCACCTAAACCTGTTTTTGCTAATTTTGGTGACCTGACCCTTTAAAGGGAAGCCTTTTTCTTAAAGTCAAATCCAGAAGACAAACTGTTTTCTTTTTTCAGTTTGTCTCCTTTCTCATAGGAAGCCTCTCAGTGGGGCGCCCTCAACACACACACACTCTCACACACACACACACACACACACACACACACACACACACACGCACACACACAAACACACACCACCTGTCAAAACATCCGAGTGTTACCTGCCTGCTGTTTAGCATCATCTGTATAAACAGTATTTAGAGGACATGTGAAGACACACACATGCATGTATATATGTCCTCAAATCCAAGAGGAAAGATCACATATTCAAAATCCACTAAAATGTATTTAAAGCTGCACCGTCACACTAACACTGGAATAAAAAATACTCCATCGGGGTCGGCTGTGGCTCAGTGGTAGAGCGGTTGCATGCCAATCAGAAGGATGAGTAGTGAGTCTCACTAAACACGCTCCCATCTTGATACCATCTGACCTGATATTTTATATCAGGTCAGATCAGTCAGATCTATTAGGTCTCTCTGTCACAGTATATTGTGACAGAGAGATAATGCCATCATGGTTTCCAGCCTCAGCAGAAAGTTATCAGCGCAGTTAGTTACCGTTAAACACAGTCCGGAATTTTACAGCTGCAAAGCCAGATATTTCCTTCAGGAGTTGGAGGAGACCAAAACAATGCTCAAAGAAAGTAAAAAAAATAAAAGACTCAGTTGGCCTGACACATGATTGCCATTTCAACTTGATAAGGTCAGTGTTGCGTTTACTACTTACTGTGCTGCCCATCTGTGGCCAAAACATTGACATGCTACTGAGAATGTGAACAACATTCGAAACATATTTAGTATGGACTAAATACACATATTTTGTACAAATGTAAGATATGGTCTATTTTAAAGTCTTTTTACTGTCAACAGCAGGCAAGAGTTGGATGGGTGGCCTTAGATCAATGCATCAGTTGTGTAATGTCAGAGGTCAGTTTGTGTTCTAGTTTCCACCTCTTCATACTCTCTGACCAATCACATGAGGGAAGGATGGGTTCAAAATCAGCAAAGTGTAAGACTGGACGATGCTTATCAGATGACAGTATGTGTTGTTCAGCATTGTTCATTCATCAACAGATTGACAAAGAAAGAAAGAAAGAAAGAAAGAAAATATGAAGAAAAGAGAGAGTAGGCCTAATGGGGTTGAAGGGATTGCGAGACGGGCCTTTGTGTGTGTCCAGGCTGACCTGACTGCTCAATTATTTTTGCAGACTGTGTGTGTGTGTGTGTGTGTGTGCGCGTGTGTGCGTGTGTGCGTATGTGTGTGAATAGGGATGGGTGATTAGACAAAAAGAGAGTGAGAGATGAAGAGATAGAAGAACAAAAGAGAGATGAAGAAAACTAACCTAACTACTGAGTGCAAAAGGCCGACCGTGTTGTCCTCCTTTCAACCCTCTAAGCCAGGGATTCTAAGTAGGTTCCGTGAAAAGTCTTTTTCTATTTCTTTTTTACAAAAGGCTTTATAGCGCAACAACTAATATTACATTGTTTTTTAAATCTTTAACAGTTCATAGATTATGTTCTAATCTAGCAAATTGAAATCTTAGAATATGCCTTATACATGTCTCCTTTCTCTTGTGCAATTCTGTAGTGTTTTAAAAAATAGGCTACGTCAAATTATTCCAAGAGACAAACATGATTGGGTCCCAGGTATATGCTCTATCCTGTAAGACGTTCTTGGCTGAAAAAGAACTTTGAAAACTGCTCTAGGCATCCTCATAAAATGTTAATGAGAGCTAAAAAACTTGTTAAAGGTGTTTACGTGGTTGTTAGTATTTCCTAGCTCTGGTTATAGTCAAATCTTTAAAAGAGCATGTAAACATGGAAATGTGCTGTTAAAAGTGTTTGGAAAATGTGTCTTTATCTTGCTGTGGCATATCACAACCCGTTCTCATGCTGACCGCGTAAGATACGGACGTTTGGACAGTGGCTGTTGGCGTCCCTTCGGTGTGTGTGTAGAACGTACCGGGGAAAGCAGCATCTAGAGGGGGTTTAGCGAGTAGTATGTGAGGGGGAAATTCCGCATTGGGAGGGTGGTCGGGGGGGTGGATGGGTCAAACACAGGACTTTCACCCAGGAGAGCGAGGTTCGTGTCACGTGTGTGGAACCGTTACCCCACCTGCGAACTCTTCCTAAACCCAACAGCGTCCAAAGGGAAACCAATAGTCCCGACCAAGCGTGTTATATCACGCTAAAGGAGACTTTTAGCGTCAATAACAACAACAAAGGCACCTAAAGACCGAAGAGCTGAGAAGTATATCACAGAAGGAAAAGGAAACCTGCATTAAACAGATCAGGCTGTTACTGTTCGTACTTCATATATAACATGTCTGGACCACAGACTGTAAAAAAAAACGTTGTGACGTTGCATTTCCTCCAATATATTCCGGATACAGGCAGTCAAGAGGAAGTCAGGTGACATAATATAAAGAGCAATAGTCCGCGTAGAAATGGGTTAAACAGACAGACTTTCTCCCAGGAGACCACTGTCTGTGTCCTGTGTGGAAGCAAAAGACAATGTTGGCTTATTTTCACCTTCTTTTGCTGTGTAACTTTTGTTGCGTCATTAACACCATGTACGTAACAAATATTCTTATTTTAACACAAATCTGGATCTTTTCTGAACCCTAACTGTGTTTTTTTTGCCGAAACAGCTTCTGCACTGCAGGGGCTCGGCATGCGCGCTGATTGCTCTGGTTCCTGGATAGGTTGAACAGATGAACGGTGGACTTACAGCATGTCATGGTAAAACCTGAACTGAATAATAAGAAGAGGCTGTAACAGAAGCTAATTGGAGGTTCTGGCAGAAAAGTGGAGGAAAGCTCTCTTTTATCCTTCTGGAGGGGCGTCTGGTTCCCACGAGGCTGAAACCAGAAGCAACCCGCCTTCTAACTCCAATTTTAAGGGATGTTTTGTTTAAAGCGCCAATATTATGCTCGTTTTCAGGTTCATAATTGTATTTCTTAGTTGTACCAGAATAGGTTTACATGGTTTCATATTCAAAAAAACACTATATTTTTGTTGTACGGCACATTACTGCAGATCCTGTTTTCACTGTGTGTGTTAAGCTCTCTGTTTTAGCTACAGAGTGAGACATCTCACTTCTATACTATCTTTGTTGGGAGTGGCACATGCTCAGTAGCTAGGTAAGAGCCCATTAGCTAGATAACTCTTTCTCCAACTTTGGTCAGTACAAGGCAGGATTAGCTTGGAGACTTCTTCTAAACAAGGAGCACTTGTGAAATATCTTCAGAACAGGGACATGGAAGTAGTTCTTTTGGAGATTATGGTGAACTAGTGTGTGTTGTAGCAGTGTTTTGCCATTGAGAACAAGCTAGCATACTAGCGCTAGCATGTGCTACGGTTAGCCACCTTGTCTTTGCTAGTGACATAGAAAGCCTTGGAGATTTTGAACAGCTCACCTGGAGACTGAAGGCAGAGGACATTCAGAAACCTTTATCTCACTCAGAACAGTATGGATAGTTTTTTAGTTTGTATGCGTGTGGAAGCACCAGTGACACAAAATAAAACCTCAAAACCCAGAAAAAGTATTTTTTTTTCATAAAATGGGCACTTTAAACTCTTCAGACAAATGATGTCTGAATGAAACCTCAAAGCAGTGAGGGAGTGATGCAGCCAGGGAAACACTTTAAAGATCCTTTGGAGATAGATAGATATTTAGATAGTGTAATCAAAAATTGGATATTGTTGCTTTCAATTTAAGTTTGAATACAGTCCCATCAAAGCAAAGGAAAAGGAAAGAAAGAGAAGAGTGTTTTTCTTTTGCATCAAATCGGATACAAAAAGGCAGGGACATGTGGAATGGGAACGGAGAGACGTGAAGAAGAAGAAGGTCCTTCCATCTCATCATCTGCCATAAATTCCTAAAGCAAAACACCTGTTTTGTCCCGCCCGGCCTGAGGGGTGCTCGTTCTCTAAATGAACAGTGTGTTTAACCCCTGACCCCTGGCCCTTTGACAATATAGCTCAGAGCCTGCAGGTCAAACTCGAAGAGAAAAGAAAAGTAAGACGCCACAGCACTGCGACCTGTTCCTTATTCAGTTCTGCACTTCTGACTGTTGACGTTAACAAAAATACCACAAATCCAATCTGAATCCAATAACCATGGCTGCTGCAGACCAGGTCAGTGTGCAGGTCAGTCAGGAACAAGATGCAACATCCTGACTGTTACTGCAATGATGCTCATATAGGTACATTTAAACATATCCTGTCCCAAATTACACAAATAGGTGCGAATGTATGGATTTTCCCCAGTAATGATGCAAATGGTGCACCTGCTGTGTGATATTGGATCATTATTACTGTTGGGTTTTCTGGGTACAAAGCCTGAGTTGATTTCAAGTCAATGGCGGAAACAAATATGGTGAATTTGCCACCAAGTGAAAACCTCTTCAACAGATCAACAGTTGCCCTGGTAACTTTTCAAAATGAGGGCAAAGACTTGTGAAACTCCGTCTCCAGCCGCCGTGTTTTGACTTGTCCGAAGTGCAGCCTGCTCGACTCACTCAGAAAAGGTGTAGTTTTGAATCCTGCAGCCCTTTCTTCTTTTGCTGACAGGGTTTGGCTTATCACTGGTCACATTTCAGCATATTTAGCTTCCTGGTGTACAGCAAGGCTGCTGACTGACACATGTTCAAACTGCCGCCTGTCAAATATTTGGATCCCTGCTATTTGATCTTTGACCTCAGGATGGTCAGTACCCTGTCTGTGGGAGGAGCCAGACGGACGCGCGTTGGCCAATTAGAAATTGCTTTAATTTTCAACTGGCTGGGATGCAATTGCATGTGACCAATCACATGCTGGGAATCATATCAGAGAGAGAGAGAGAGAGAGAGAGAGAGTGTGTGTGTGCATGTGTGTGTGAGTGTGTGTGGCTGGTTCTGCACTCTGCCAGAGGGTAGTAGTTAAACTGTGTTTCTACTGATCCTAACCACATTCTTGTCAGCAGAGTCACCACTCAATTTAGGATTAGGTGTCCACACAGACACACACACACACACACACACACACACACAAACACACACACATGCACACACACACAACTGAAACTGCATTACCAAAAAAAAACTCAACACAGTTCTTACTCCCCCCCCCCCTCGCCTCCAGTTCCCTGCACCATGCTGTTCATCTGGACTGTTAATCTGTTATCTCCATGGTAACAAGATAGTGTTGGGTTTGTTTACATTCTCTCTAGACACCTAATAAGATGACCTAACAGGAGATGGAGACACTTTTTTATCTTATTTTTCTCAGACAGTAATGAGGTTGTACAAGGAGATGGGAGTCATTTTTGTTTTAAAGGAAGCAGCAAGTGTTACTATGGCAACCAACTATCCAATCATGCTCCATGGCAAGCGTCAGGGTAATAATTCTTGGTTTTAGACATTCAAAGTGAGAACAGTTGCATGATAACATTGTAATATATACATGAAAAGGTGTGTGTGGTGAAAACAATGTGCTGCCCTACCCTGCTGTCCTCCTGGGTGTCCCACTCAGGGCTGAAGGTGTGGAAAGGCTGGCTCCCTTGGGTGCAATTGGAGAACTGGAAGAGGCTGGAGAACATGCGCCTGTTGTCGGACGTGTCTGGAAAGATGGCGTCCTGGAAGTTGACACCATGGGGGAGGATGTTGTAGTTCTCATCCATCCTGGACAGCAGATAAACAGGATGACTGTGAGCAGAAAGCTGAAGCTGGTGCAGGAATTAGTGGGTTGTAGCTGCATTATGAATTTACAACAACCAAATGAAATATGGATTTGTAAGTGCCATAGGTCAGTGCATTTCATAATTTAGAAAAGCATCATATTTAATGAGCCTGTAGTTTTCTTTGCATGTAAAATCTTTCTTTTGCAAAATAACTAGCAACCACAGCTGTCAGATAGATGTGAACAAACAATATAACATTTCACTTAGTGGAAATTACTTAGGTAGCCTCAAATGGTATAGCTCAAAATTATATTTAAACACAACTGTCTTGTTTTTAAATCTGACTGTAGATCACAGTCTGCTCTAAAACAGACAAGTGTTAATTTAAAGTTGCTATTATGCAAAATGCATTTCTGCCTGGCACGTTTTCTGGGATAAATCTAATATTATTGACAGCATTAAAACTCAATTTTAGGCTGTAAAATACATATTTTGTCATGTGTGTCTGTCAAAATTATTTGGACAAATGAGTCCAGGCCTTGCACCTCACCTGAGGAAGAAGAAGTAGGAGTAGTTCTCCATCACGGTGTGGGACTGGCAGGACAGGTAGCCCAGTCCGGTCAGGTTGAGCCTTGATCCTGTGGGCACCTCCAGCATGCTGCCCCAGGCCTGGTCGCACAGCATCTCCACCTCCGCGGAGTACAGCAGCCCTTCCTCCGCGCCCTCGTACCCATACCCGAACCCGTAGGGCAGGGAGTTATACAGGCTGCCCGCCCCGCCACCCGGGGGCTCCCGGTGGATCGCGAGGACCCGGGCGTAGACGATGATCTCCGCCAGCTCCGCCCGGCAGCCCTCACTCAGCGGTCGCCACTCGGAGGGGAGCTGGCACCCGTGCGTAAAAGTGCCCAAATGCGCAAAAACGCCTAGCGCTGCGAGGAGAACAGCCATGGAAAACATCTCAAAGGACCCGAGAAGGGTTACAAGCTTCTGGCAGTTAAACCCTGTGGTGATGCTTCAAGGAAGACTAGTGGTAATATCTATATTCGATCAAAATTGGCTGTTTTATGCTGGAGGGCAGTCTCTTCAAACATACAAGCTGCAAAACGTGAGTTGTAAATTCTGCGTTTTTAGACCTAACGCGTGTGATGATTACCAGGCCGCTTGAGGATGCTCCAACGTTACTGGACTAAAAACTCTTAAAAGTATGCCAAAGTCACTTTTTGCACAACATTCGACCACAGTTCCTTTGTCAATTGATTTAACTTGCACAAACTCAGCTGTCCTCGCCTCCAGACTCATAAAGAGAACTCAAAAGTCGAATCAGTTCGCAGAAACTTAAGACTACTCCAACCTGTTACTGTGTTCCCAGTGTTTCCACCTCATCTGTCTGCACTGGGATCAACTCACTTCAACAAAGGCGCACTGGTGCTGCGTTCAAGGACTATTGTGACGCTCCGACATGTGATATTTTCATGTGAACTGGTTAGTGGGCAAAACTGCTGTCATTCGGAAAATATCAAAATGTTAGATAAGTGCATACTGGATAACTGCATAAACTGGGTAATTTAACATTGTAAAGCAAATATTAGGCTTTATCCATAACTCCCTTTTTTTACATAAATATTACCCTATCCTATAGTCTATTGGCTTTTCTAGAAAACCACAAGCATTCAATTTTTATCACGAGTCAATCACTGATGAAATATTGATCACCAATCAATGTCATTATCAGACTAAATTCAGAAACTCTGCATTAGATGCAATTTTAAAGACGGTCCCGTTTTCACGATAGCGCACTTAAAATCATCGAAAGAGAAAACTCAAATGTTCAAGGCCGTGAGGTATGATCGTGCTTTCAAGAGAGCATGTCCAGGAGAAGTTCTACTTGAAAGAGGTTCAAAGTGAATAATTTGGAAACATTTCACAATGACATCCCGGATGGATGACAGCAGTCTGCAGTGAAACACATGAGATAAAGATTAGGATAATGCCATTTGTGACTGTCCATTTATCGCAATTAGTTTTACTAAATCTATATTATACCTACTACAGAAATCATAACGTGTAAGAGAAGATTCTGCTCCTGTTTTAAAATGATGCATAACGGCAGACAGATTGGCCCCAAAATAAGCTCACTATAAACTATAATGACTTTAGTTAGCGTAGTATTGCTGCTCAGGCTGTTTCGTTCAATAACAGCCAAACATTTCATTGGTGTGAAAGGATTTTTGCTTAGAAAACACTGCCATCTAATGGACACGGACAAAACAGTGTGTGCCTATATTTGTTCTATTTAATGGATCATCTAAATAATCGAATAAATGCTGTTTTATTTGCGTTTACGGGCATTGGATTAAAGCAACAGCAAAAAAATGGAGATGCTTGGTTTGTGTTATTTTTTAATTCTATAGCCTACAGTGACCTTTTTATATAGCCTTATTGATATTGTCTGGTTTTACATCAGGATTCATTAGGTCTAAATGTTGTAAGGTTTGTCTGCTTAAGCTAAAAGAAGGGGGGGGGTTCCAGTTACTGCAAGGTGACTCCTGAAGGGAATTCCCGCTGTCAGTTGATGGCTGCTCCCGCCCTCATCTGTTCTTTCCCCGATGAGTAAACCAAGCGCTGTGTTCACGCGCTGCAGCCGTTCTTCACTGCTCTGCGACCTATGTCTGCGACGTCACTTCGAGGAAATGAAACTGTAATCTACACAAGTCAGTCCGATGGCTGCGTCGAGCTGACAAAAGTTAGTTCAATAAAGATAGGAAGTGAGGCAAATGCGCTTTCAAAATAAGAGCTATGTATGTACATATGTATACATGCATATATGTACATGTCAGTGTTTATGGAACGTGAAGATTTATCACATGATTTAAAAATGAGGAATGGGATCATTAGATTAAACAGAATTCAGTCTTTTTAAAGGTTGCTGTTTTCCCTGTATCTATTTTTCAGAGACCGATAGTCTCTATGTGGCTAAATAGCATTTGAGTCAACTCAAAAACGTAATAGAGTAGAAACGATTGGCAAAAGTTATGCCCAATTATTGTACCTTTTACACAAAAAGTTTTCAAAATGTGATTTTATTTCGAAAACAATCACCGGAAGTGCTCGGTTACCATACGTGACTCGACGTCGTTACTAACCAGAAGCAGTTCAGTACAAGGTTGGTCGACCTAATTTGCCATCTCTCCGACTGTTTTTGCTTTTGGAGAAGACATTCAGACTGTTTATTTCCGAAGTTGACAGCAGGTGAGTTAAACTAACTAGTATACGTGTTTTTAACGGTTGATGTGACGCAGTTTGTCTCAGGTTAAACCATGTCCGTATTTTAGCTAAATTACTAACGTTTCAGTGTTTAAGCTAGCTATACCACAGGAGTCGCACACCGGAAAGGCCCACCTGAAGAAAGTAAAAGTAAAATCATACGACCATTGCATTGTTATGCAGTGGGGGAGAACACGTATTTGATACACAGCTGATTTTCAATTCAATTTTATTTATGTAGAGCCAAATCACAACAACAGTTCTCTCAGTGTAGACCGTACTCTGTGATGTTGTTTACAGAAACCCAACCCATTTTCCTACTTACAAAGCATGTAGAGGTCTGTAATTTTTTTATCATGGGTTAACTTCAACTGTGAGAGACGGAATCTAAAACAAAAATCCTAATCCTAACCCGTTTGCATTTTATTGCATACAGTAAGTATTTGATCACCTACCAACCAATAAGAATTCCGGCTCTCACAGACCTGTTAGTTTCTTTAAGAAGTCCTCCTGTTCTCCACTTATTACCTACACACTCAATTGATCAAACAGATTCCAACCTCTCCACAATGGCCAAGACCAGAGAGCTGTGTCAGGACATCAGGGAAGAAATTGTAGCGCTGCACAAGGCTGGGATGAGCTACAGGACAATAGCCAAGAAGCTTGGTGAAAAGGCAACAACTGTTGGCGCAGTTATTAGAAAATGGAAGGAATTCAAGATGACTTGCAATCTTCCTCGGTCTGGGGCTCCATGCAAGATCTCACCTCATGGGGTCTCAATGATCATGAGGAAGGTAAGGGATCAGCCCAGAACTACACGGCAGGACCTGGTCAATGACCTGAAGAGAGCTGGGACCACCGTCTCAAAGAAAACCATTAGTAACACACTACGCCGTTATGGATTAAAATCCTGGACGGCAGACAAGGTCCCCCTGCTTGAGCCAGCGCATGTCGAGGCCCGTCTGAAGTTTGCCAATGACCATCTGGATGATCCAGAAGATGAATGGGAGAAGGTCATGTGGTCTAATGAGACAAAAATAGAGCTTTTTGGTCTAAACCCCACTCAGTGTATTCGGAGGAAGAACAATGAGGATGAGTACAACCCCAAGGACACCATCCCAACCGTGAAGAATGGAGGTGGAAACATCATACTTTGGGGATGCTTTTCTGCAAAGGGGACAGGACGACTGCACCGTATTAAGGGGAGGATGGATCGGGACATGTATCGAGAGATCTTGGCCAACAACCTCCTTCCCTCAGTAACAGCCTTGAAGATGGATCATGCCTGGGTCTTCCAGCATGACAACGACCCCAAACACACAGCCAAGGCAACTAAGAGGTGGCTCCGTAAGAAGCATATCAAGGTCCTGGAGTTGCCGAGCCAGTCTCCAGACCTGAACCCAATAGGAAATCTTTGGAGGGAGCTGACAGTGCGTATTGCCCAGCGACAGCCCCAAAACCTGAAGGATCTGGAGAAGATCTGTATGGAGGAGTGGGACAACATCCCTGCTGCACTGTGTGCAAACCTGGTCAAGAACTACAGGAAACGTATAGTCTCTGTAATTGCAAACAACGGTTTCTGTCCCAAATATTAAGGTCTGCTTTTCTGATGTATCAAATTCAATGTGATTTTCTGGATTTGTGTTTTAGGTTCTGTCTCTCACAGTTGAAGTGTTCCTGTGATAGAAATTACAGACCTGTACATGCTTAGTAAGTTGGAAAAACCTGCAAAATCAGGAGTGTATCAAATACTTGTTCTCCCCACTGTGCAACCATAACATCCTCACATGGTGGCGTCTGTAGTGTCTAGTGGTGGTGTTAAAGTAGCATTTATCCCGCTGGTGTTCACTGTCGGATTCCTAAACAGGGTTACAGGTAACTTGATATTAGCCTATAGTATTATTTATTAGTGTTTGTCGTTTGACCATTGTGTGAGGGCAGAAACAGACCACAGTGTGTTTAGCATACGGCCGCCTTCCATTGTAATGTAATTAAGTCATCATATGATGGGAAGATAATTCCGGATGTATGCTCCTTTTCTGCTGCTGCATGCTCAAGCCCTGAGTCACTGGTGATGTAAACCTGGAGCAGTTTTTTTATGTGTTCTGTTGACATGAAACCATAGAAGTAAAGTTAATAAGACAGTGGAATGAATCGGTGTTTCGGTGTTATTATACTTTGTTTTTAATTATGCCTTGCAAATATAATAAATAAAAACGAGATGTACTCAGTCCAGTTGTTCCTGTGGACATGATCATGCCCAGACTACACGGTGATTACTTCTGAAATGAATACACATTGTATCTCGGTGTGTGTGTGTGTGTAAAGTAAATCCCAAATATTGCAAAGAGAAAATTTGTTACACCTTTTTTTTTATATACAGTATATATATTTTTTAATTTACATGAATAATGTTAAAGTGATGGATAGATGTATTTAAATCATGTTCATCTTTGCATTTTCACTGTATTTTCACTTTTGCTACTGGGGTACTTCCGCTGATAGTTACAGTGTCTTTAGCAATATTATATCGGTAATGAAACTACATACAACATAATAATAATAATAATAATACGTATTATTGCCTTTAATAGCATTCAAGGACACCTTACAGTTAAATAAGCAAAATGTACAGTTAAAAAGGCAAATATAAATAAATTTCAAACAAACGCTTTTAAAAGATAGAAAATGTAAAGAAAACAATCTATCTATAATTTTGATGACGAGGGGAACCATGCTGGGTAGGCCTTTTCAGAACATCTCTGCATCTACTTTAATTTTTCCCCTCAGCGTCATGGCGTCTGGAGGCCCCGTGATGAATGGCAACATCTCTTGTCCTCCGGGTCAGTCGGGTACGCTGGAGGAAACCCTGCAGCAGATGAACATCCTCATCCAGGAGAACCGAGACCTGAAAGGTGAGAATAGGTGTGGGTTAGAGTCGAGGAAAATGTTTGTATTTGAGCTTTTTGTTTAGTTTTTCCGGCACTATTCCACAATAAAGAAGTCTGTTCCAGACTTCGTACTCTTATCAAGTGTGGGTGACGTGTGGAGGGTCAAAGGTCAGTGAACGCTGTGTTCCTGACGACTCATGTCAGGGTGGAGTTTCCCAGCTGAGGCCTGAAATGTTGTGTTGGGACATGGAAGGAATAATAGCTTCGGAAAGGCTCATAATTCTAATGACTTGGCTCGCACAATGGGCATTTTTTCAAATTCTCCATCTGTGTGTCTCGCTCAGAGGCCCTGCGTCAGACCAACCTGACGATGAAGGAGCGTTTCGAGGGTCTGTCTGCGTGGCGGGAGAAGCAGCGGGAAGAGCGCGGCTTTCTGGAGAACAGGCTGGAGGAGGCTCGGTACCGCATGGAGGAGCTGACCCTGGAACTGAACAAGAGGACGGAGGGGGAGGGGATGACAGGGGGAAGCTTGCTGGTGAGGGTGTAACCTGACACTGCTTTCTGTTTATATTATTATATTCTACATTTCATAATGATACTTTTATCCGGCTGATTATCCATCCAGTTGCACTATATTGAAGCATCTGTCAGATTGTAACAAAATGAATCCATTAGCCACCTAACATTCTGCATGGCGTGTGATGTCATCTCCAGGCGGCGTCATCCAATCAGAGTGCAGAGCTGATTGCCCTGCGTGCCCAGGTTGCTCGCCTGCAAGCAGAGAAGAACGACCTGGTGGCCATGAACTCTGAGCTGCAGCTGAGAGCCGACAACTCACAAGACGACTCCTTCATTGAGATCATCAGAGTCTCGGTGAAGAGACACACACACACACACACACGTAAAATAAATTAGACAGACAATCCTATTAATCTGTTTTTCCCTCTGAATTATCTTCTATTCAGCATGGAAAGGCCTTAGGGTTGGGCGATGGACCCCAAATTGGCAGTTGATGATGTTTACAGTAAAACGTGATGGACAATGATATCATTGTTGGGGGGGGTACAACTATGGGCTAACAGTTAAGATAGACACGATCAGACACATTTAAATGCCCTCTGTAAATAGACAGTATTAGGTAGTGCCGCTGGTAGGGGCAATACTTTACAACTTCCCCTACTTTCACTTAACTACGGTGCCATCAGATCAAATCTCTGTGATCGGCATAACAACAGTACAGTGGAACGTTTGCCTTTAACAGAGCGACAGTAATAACCTGATATGCCATCATTACTGAGATTAAACTACATTCTGGGTTATATTTGCACTCATCAAACAGAAACATAACTCTTGCAGCACGCATGAACAGATGCGTAATATTAGCTCACACATAAAATAGCACCATTGTGAATTAGCCTGTTGCTAACGTACATTCATAAATCCTACAAAACCTCGTCATCAGACTTACTTATTGATGCACGCACACAGTAGTATCCACAAAGTTAGTCCAATGAGGGGATAAAGGGAGGTTTGATAGTTTCACATTAACGCCTGTTCTCTCTCGCTTAAGACCGCTGTGTCCAAGCCGAGGTGCAGAGCATGGCCTTACCCCATGCTGATACGTTACTAGCAGGTAGAGCAAGCTGCTATACTGACAGGGAGAGAGAGAAACTGCATCACTACAAATAGGTTGCATGTAAGGGGGGAAGTAGCTTCCACTTAAGGGGCAACACAGCGCAAAGGCCCACGCGTGTGTCTTTGGTAGTTTAAGACCAATGCAGTTGTCAATTTCCGTCCACTAGGATTAGCGTGTGTCTGACAGGGGGGGGGTTCGGCATCACAATGGTGGTTCTCCCTTGTGATGCCAGTCAACCATCACAATGGGCCATCGGCTCAACCCTCTAAGTATATCAGATACACCGATGTGATTGGTGCAGCTTGGCTCCAAGGGCATGGGTAATGAGCATCATCACTCATTGCCAGAGGGACTTGCTGAGCTAATTCAAATTGTGCTTTCGCAGGAATTCTGGTTTTCCAGGATAAATGAAGTGATACATGGCTGTAAAACGAACTTTTGAGGTGTAACTGGGTGTTTTTTCTTCTCAGGATGACGGTGTAGACGGCATGAACAATGCGTGTGGTTCAGAACACCGCAGACGTCCGGAAATGAGCATGACGGCGTCCCAGCTGGACAGCAAGGAGCTGACTGTCAGCCAGCTCCTCCAGTCCCTGAGGAACGAGACGCAGCGCGCCGAGCAGCTGCAGGCCGAGCTGCAAACTTCTTCTGCCAGGTTAGAGGGCCTCAACTTAAAGGAGCAGTTCACCACTAAATAATCTTCTGCATATTTATCTGGGCTTACAATAACTTGTAGGGATGCCTAAAGCTTATAAACATACCTTTTTTGTGGTGCATACGGTACTAGGGAATTAAAATAATAATTGTTCATAAATATTATGTATCATGTTTTAATGTGAAACATACATTTAGCAGTATATCCTTAAAGCTTGCCTGTATCAGTGGGGTGCTATCTTACTTACAGGCCAGTAGCCTGTTATCAATGTTGGTCTCATGACATTTTTTAACTTTTTGGAAAACCTTTTTTATGATTAAACAATAACATGGGGCCTCCCCCACTGTAACTCTAAGGACCTAAGGGTCCCGAAACCCCTGTTGAAGATCTCTGATCTACTATCTTCACAGCAGTTGAAACAGTTTATAGCGACAGTAAACAGCAAGACAGGCTGTCAGTGGTACCTGGTTCTGTTTTCTTGTAAACTGGACCAAATAGTTTTTATTTTTTTGTTGAAGCACAATGTTTTCATAGTTTTTTATGTTTCATTCATTTTTTTGTACAGTGTTTTTCTGACATTTTTAACCTAATTGAAACAAACCATCCAACAGAATTATAGAGCTGGAAGCGAGGAAGTCTAATGTGGAGGAATCAACACAGACCCAAGCAGAGACCAAGGAGGATTCTGGGAAAGAGGAAAAGGTATCTACACAAAAGTGAACTAAACTAAACGCAGTGTATTGTAGTGAAAGAATAAGATAATTCTGACAGGAAGTTTAACTATAGCATTGCAATATGAGATTCTGACGACCGGTTGTTGTTAAAGTGACACACATTTAAAAAACCTAATTTTGAAGTTTACTGTTGGTAATCTCTGACCTAACAATTACCATAACTGGCAGATGGTGCTCTAATGTTTTTAATGTTTATTAAATATATTTCAGGCAGAATCTGAGGTGGAGAATCTGAAGTGTCAGATGAGAACGCTGTTTAAAGAACTGCAGCAGGCCCAGAGCAAGCTGGATGACGCAGAAGGCATGAAGAAGAACCTGCAGGACAGGTTAGGCCTCCACACATACATATACAGTAGGCCCACACCATCCATTTAGTGAAGGGGCCAACAAGAACAAAACACGGCAACCTATAACGTGCTCCGACAATTAAGGCTGCATTCACATACACTCAGGTGGTAGATAAAGGAACTATAACTACAAATAGTAGTTGTAGTAGTTCATGGCATAGCAGGGCGTTACAGCACGTAGCAGGGTACAGCAGAGCATAGCAGGGCGTTACATCACGTAGCAGGGTACAGCAGAGCATAGCAGGGCGTTACATCACGTAGCAGGGTACAGCAGAGCATAGCAGGGGGTTATATCACGTAGCAGGGTACAGCAGAGCATAGCAGGACGTAGCAGGGTGTTGCAGGGTACAGCAGAGCGTAGCAGGGCATTACAGCACGTAGCAGCGTACAACAGAGCATAGCAGGGTGTTACAGCACGTAGCAAGGTACAGCGGAGCATGGCAGGTAGTAGCAGGACATAGCAGGGTACAGCAGAGCATAGCAGGACGTAGCAGGGCGTTGCAGGGTACAGCAGAGCGTAGCAGGGCATTACAGCACGTAGCAGGGTACAGCAGAGCATAGCAGGACGTAGCAGGGCACTGCAGAGCTTAGCTGGGTGCAACAGGACATAGTAGGGTACGGACCAGGACCACTGGGACAGCTGCAGAGAAGCTCAGTGTGTCAAAGGAATCCCCTGGGAGTCTAAAACTATAACAGCATAATTAGGAGAGACAGGTTAAGGAGAGGAGCCTGGTCGGATCGGGCTGTACTCCCTCCCCTCTACTATGATTATAACATAAAGACAACAGAAACTTAATACAGTTTGGGAGAGTGCAGAGTGTTTACAGGAAAATAAGGTTGAAAAGAGCAGAGAGGGCTTTAATGAAACTTGAAAATAGTATTAAAAATTATGTTTACAGCAAATAACAAAAGGAAGTTTTCAAACAAAATTTGTCATTTTTTCGGGGTCTTTTGAAAATTAAAACATTGCTCATTTATTTGATCATTTAAACAAATTCTGGCCTGAAGGGCTTCAAGTATTTGACACACTTAGTCCAAAGTTAAATAAAAATATTTTTCTCAATACAAAGAGAGAAGGTATTTTAATATTTCTTCTCTTTATGTTTATTATGTTGTGTAAACATGTGTCTTCTACTTTTCCTCTTATTTCTTGCTGCTGAAACAGGGGGAATTTCCCCATTGTGGAATTAATATAGGATTTCAATCTTGAATCTTATCGTCTCCATACCAGACGTTATCATGTACTACATCTACCCACTACTGTATTGTGGAGTGTTTTTTATTTTACCAGCGGGTGTCAGAATACCAAACAAAGACTCATCAGACCGTCTCCCATTGACAGGCGTTTCCTAAAAATAATGTAGAGAACTGGAGCGGTACATTTTGTGAAGGTGTTATGACTGGGCAGCCCCAGTATATATTCCAGTGATTGGCCTCTTTAAGTCTGCACTGTCTCCAATATATGTCCTCCATCAATATGTACCTTCTGTTTCGGTGTAATAAAAAATCATTTAAGACAGTTCTTACCAAACCCCCGCTGTATGTGGGAGTTGGTACATTTCCACTGAAATTTACATACATCAAGCTAGAGCTTGGTATAAGTAAGATTACTCTGTTTTCCCCAATTGTCTTTAAAGCTTTAGCGTATAACTTTTTGATATTAAGGAACGTCACAGGGAGGAGCCAGAAAAAGACAGCCGCAGCCTGCAACAAAAAGATGAGACAAATACAACTTTTAGAGAAACCCGACGTCGCCCTGTGGTGGCCAATCATGTAACCTGTGATCAGACTTGACAGTAAACAGTAACATCACTGCCTCTGTCGCTGCCACAACAACGTTTTAGAACACGATGAGGGTAAAAAAACAAGTTTGTTTGGAGATTGTGTAACAGCTGACTGTTTCCTGCAACAAGCTCCAGCACAAAGCACAGTCCCTTTGGCTCTTTTTCTCTCTCTTTCTCCATGAAATAAAGCTACATTCAAGTACAGTTCGAACTGTCAATATCTGTAAACAATCTGATAGAAAACAATAATTGTGAAGTATAAAGTCTACTTGTGCTTCATTGGGGCGAATGAAGCACAAGTAAAGAACACAATGGGCCATTTGGTGACGCTCCCACACCAGCGCACAACGTGCGTTAAATTGCAGGATTGCTTTTGTTGTTCTAAGGCACCCGTTATGCGTTCTACAGCACACCTGAACTGTGTGAACAAGGTTTTTTCTCTTTTAATCGCTAAGCTTAAACTTGACCCATACATATTCTTGTTTTTCCATTATGTCTAGATGTCGGGAGGTGGAGCAGGACGTGGTCACTCTGAAGGCTCAGCTGGTGGAGAAGCAGGCTGTTCAGTCGGAGAACGACCGGCTCAAGCTGCAGGTGGACAGCATGCAGGCTCAGGGCCAGATGGAGCAGAGGAAGGCTGGGGAGGAGAGGTCAGAGCCCACACATATAAACGGGCATTAATGTGGATTTGAGCTGCTTTTCCTCTCCAGAAAAATAAGATTTTTTTTTTTGATTTTTGACTGTACAGTAAACATATTTATGGAAATGATTTGCACTGGAACAGAGTCCCCATCATAGTCTATTTCCCAGTAGGGATTAACATGCACAAACAGAGACATAGAGTAGTTTATATCCACTACATTTCCACTTCTGTATTGTTCAGGTGCCTTCAGGAAATTCTATTGATTTTTGTCAGCCAAATGTGATACAATTGTAACTGATTTAAAGAAATGCCAAGAAACCAAAACATGTTTTTTCCCATTCTGTAAATCACCACAGAGCTGTGGAGGAAGGTCTGGCAATGTGAGACTACTGGTAACCCCCTTTCTTTCTCTCCTCACAGGAACAACCTGGCCCAGCTAAAGGACGCCTACACCAAGCTGTTTGAAGACTACAATGAACTCAAAGAGGAGAAGAAGAAGAGAGAAGTTAGTTCATATTGGATAATGAGAACCCTTTTCGCAATTTACTTTTATCTTATTTCCACCAAACCTATGCAGTTAAAAGAATAAACAATTAGAAATGTGAGCTGGACGTGTTTGACCTTTGCCCTCTGGCTGTGCAGTCTCAGCTGGTGCAGAAGGAGGTGGTGGAGCAGCTACAGGAGCGCCTGACTGCCGCTGAAGAGGCCTTGGCAGGTAAACAGAACCAAATCGATCAGATGAAGCAGGAGATCTACAAGAAGGAGGAGGAGCTGCAGACCATATCTGTGTTCCAGGCTCAGGTCAGTGACTGTAAAAAATATTGTTTAGTTAACCCTAGCATTGGATCCTAAGTATCAGAAGTCCACATAACCAACATGGCTCCCTTCAGTTTGTGCTTTTTTTCTACTCTGTGTGCAGGCAGAGGTCTACTCCTCAGACTTCTACGCAGAGCGAGCAGCGAGGGAGAAGCTCCACGAAGAGAGGGAGCGTCTGGCTGCTCAGCTGGAGTATGTAAAGAAGCAGAACAACCACCTGCAGGAGGAGATGGAATCCCTGGGCAGGTATAGAATCAAACACATAACCAAGTTTGCTTTTACACCTGGAGCTTAGTTCATTGAAAAAGATGCAGTGCTTTGTTCCTAAGTGCGTAACAATATCTATTTCATTAAATCATTTAATGATCAACGATGCAATATCATCGATGCAAAGTGAAAATATTGACACGTATTATCATTTTGATGTGCTTATTATTTGGAAAGACCCACTTTATATTGTCTATATACACTCACCGGCCACTTTATTAGGTACACCTGTCCAACTGCTCGTTAACACTTAATTTCTAAGCAGCC
>NC_048429.1:14627994-14683255 GCF_013103735.1 Etheostoma cragini | reverse complement strand
CAGTTCTGAAGGCAAAAGGGGGTCCAACCCGTTACTAGCATGGGGTACCTAATAAAGTGGCCGGTGAGTGTACATGTCTGGAAGAGCTTAGTTATAAATTGTCAAATCATATTTTAGCTACTTTTTGGATTGGTATAATATAGGATTGAGAACTGTTGATTTACACCTCTATTGTCAGTCATTGATTGGACAGTGTTGGGGATGTCACCCTGCATCATCAGTGGCACATGAACCCCTGTAGAGAAACCTGTACTGCATAAGTGTTACAACAATTATCATAAATAGATAGATATTTATGGACCCCTAGAAAAATGGGAATTTACGGTGTTGCAGCAACAAAATCAGTCACACAGCACAGAATATAAATATGAATGAAATACTAGGAAAAATGTACATACACACAATATACATGAAATAATAATAACAGGAATAAAATAAAATAAAAAAATATTTGAATATATACAGGATGGGAAAACAAAATGTGCAACTGCTTAAATAGTATGCTAAAATATTATATGTATAAATATCATACATTGTACATGTGCCACTTATACATGTATGTAAAATACATGTCTGTATATGAGCCATTATACACATACATGTATTTTGCTTATACAAGATTGCATTCACAAACAGCAATTAGATATAATAGTAGTTTAGCTTTTGACACGAATGAATACTATAAATGAACTGCACGAGAATTAGTTTGGAAGCGGTCTGAGACGCCTCTTTTTCTTGTTTCTCCACAGGCGTTCGCTGAACGAGATGCAGAGGAGACATGTGCCACCGGGAGGAAATGCAGGAGCTGGCGCTAGTCTGATTGGAAGAGGTACGCATGGGTTTTTATGTCCTGAGCGTAGCCTTCCAGGCATACTTCCTTTCAGGCTGTATCCAAATTCAATGTCTTTTACCTGACTGGATATAGCCTTTAAAAGAATAGTTTGTCATTTTGGGAAATACGCTTAGTTATTTATTTATTTATTGCTAAGGTGGAGAAGAAGATCAATACCATTTTCATGTCTGTACAATACATATCCTAGAGCAAGGAGACAGTTAGCTTAGTCTAACACAATGACGTGAAGCAGGGCAAAACACCAAGCTGGAACTATTTCTTGGAATTGATGCAGCCAAGGTTTTACACTGGGCAAGTCAGGATCACAAGACTTGAGGGAGACACTGACCTGCCTAAAAATATATATATTTCCAGAACATAACTCCACAAAAACCACACAGTTTTTGCATTTTAGTTTTTGTATGTATTGAACAAGCATGATATAACATGCTAGTGTAACTATAGTCAGTTCAGTGTTACTGGAACATCTGTCCAGCATGTTCAGGTTGTGATCAGTGTCTCTGACTCTCAGGTACTGACTGGCAGCATCAGGGGAACATTCCCGAACACGCCTGTCCCAAGTGCAATGAGATCCTGCCGGACCTGGACTCCCTGCAGATCCACATCATGGACTGCATCAACTAGACCTCCATCATTACAAGCATCCATGACAACAACCACTATGCTAGCACCTTAATCTGAGTCTTCCTCTGCTTTAATCTTTACCTGAGACAGCTCATCACTGTTCCACGATAAACTCAGTTACATTTATTCTTGGATGGGAACACTTTGCTTTAAAATAATTTTATTGGGGAGATTTTAAAGCTGCATTGAGGGTTCTTTTGAAAATAATTGGTCTTCTAGTAGTTTGTTTGATTTGAGAATTGCTTGTACATATTTTGGATATAACGTAACATTTGGGGAAAAGAATTGAAAAATGAAGATTAACTTCTTCAAGGAATAACTGAAAAGCCTTTCATGTGCACATTAAATAAGTGCAGCATTCACAAGTTGCATTTGTTTACCAAGTATTTGGTTGCTGAAGGCTATTTTTATTTTTTGGGGGTTTCCCCGAGAAACTCCTTTTATATTTCTTGATTGAAAAGTATATTTTGGCTAATGACTGGGTTATTGGTGTGGGGGTGGTAAAAGGAGCATGCACCATGTAGGCACTTTAATATGAAGATACATTTTTTATTTTGACTGTGATGCAGATGATACTTGGTAATTAGAATATAAGATATTTAACTTGTAAATCAACCGATCCCTGTATACGACAGCCTTTGTATTTGTATGTGCAGGAAGCTCCAACACCCTGCTCATGATGTAATCTGCAGATTATAAATGACTTCTGAGTTCATGTTGTAATTCTGTGAATGAAAATAAAATGATTGCAAATTTCTGTCTGCTTTTAGTCATATTGTGACATAAATAAACTGGAAGATTATTTCTCCAACAAAGTATTTGAAAAACAGTTGAGTTTGAATTAATCCTTCTTCCTTTAATAATATCTTGTGTCAACATTACCAAAATAGCTTAGTTTTACAGTTGGTGTTCATCAGTAAAAATTACATGACTCGAAGCCTTGTTTTGACAGTGTATGCCACAGAATAAGGTGTTGTGGTGTGTGACTTTGGCGACAACTAGTGGTAGTATTGAAGTATAAGTATAACATACAATGAAATCAAAACTATGACATGACCCCTCAACCCATTGCATCGCAATCAATTTCAGCAGAAAAGTGGGTTCAATAGTATTTGTCACAATCGTATTTACTTTGAATTCATTCAATCCGTAAACGCCATTCTGTGACATAGAATTTTCTTTTCAGTTAGGCAGATCTTTGGGCAGCTACCAGAACTTTAACAACACAGCAGGGTCCTTCGTTTAGCGCCAGTTTAGATTTTCTCCCCTTGTTCCGAATGTAGGTAGTTAGGGCTACAAGATTAATATCTTGATTTTAATCAAATAAAACCCATGACTTGTACATGACTACGCGCAGTGCTAATTATTGGGGAACAAATAACACATTGACAGGTTGAAAGTAGTTGAAAAGTCCGTCAAAGTGGCAGTTTAGAGCTCGCAAAGGACACAAAGCTGTAACGGTAGCTCTAGAACCAGAGGTAAGTTGGCTACTAGCTATTATCTTTGAGTAACGTGAAACATGCAAATACATGGACAGTTTATTTGAAAGCTAACCTTTTATTTTGCTTTTCATTTTGATATTTGTAGAAGAAGAAAAAGCGAAATTCATACCCTCAAATGTTGACGTGTAGCTAGTTTAACTTGCAATATTGAACTGTCTGTCAGTTTAAAGGGGTCCTGTGAAGCAGGCCACATAATAAAGCCTCTCCTGACAGAGGCTGAACCTGAATTTCAATAATTCACTCATCTTTTTTAAATAGAAGTTCCTTTACACTATAGTCAGCCTGTGTTTTGCCTGCACAACGTTTTGGTGCACTGGCCAGATAGGCCAGATGTTTGGAAGGCAGTTTTGTCTTATACACACTGTATATACACTAGAGCCCGACCGATGAAGGATTTTTTAAGGCCGATATTGATACGATATTATAAAAAAATCAGCCAATATATCAGGCAATATGTATTTTAAAAAAAATCCAGAAACACGTTACAAAACATAAACCGATTTCTCTAACATTAGTTATTTGTAATATTTATGAGTTCTTACTAAAATAATATAATAATAATTAGTTTTATTATCACAACATAACAGAGGAACATCAAAGTAGATTAAAGTTCTGATGAATAAAATGTATAAAAATACAAACTTAAGATATGATACTTAAAGTCCTTTGAACAAAAACACATTAACAAAAAAATAATCAGTGTTGCCAACAGGGACGATGTAGAGCACCCTCTGGTGGCCAAACTATGTAACGCCAGGACTCATGGTTGCACTCACATGCTTGACAATCCATCAATTTTTTTAATAGTAGTTTATCAGAATCATTTATTTGTCAGTATGAATGATTCTGATGAATGAATATTTAAAAACAAAGTTATTACTTTATATATCGGCCCGCCGAATATCGGTCAGGCTCTAATACACATTGGTTATGGTGCTTCCACAATGGTGACATTACTTTCCATTACATGATGAATGCCACTATGTGTGCTGTGTTTACACGAAAATACTTTACCGGTGTGGATACACAGCCAACTTTTAGTGCAAGTAATTTTTAATTATCAAAATAAAGTATTCTCAAGGCAGGACTTTACCTATGTACAAATACATTATAGTGTTATACTATTTTGTACAGTGTAATGTAGTGTGACACTGGTTGAATGAAATATTTGCCCATGTAAACAACATTTGAATTAGTTAAGGGTGAAAGGTAAACTTCTATCCACATTCCGACTTGCATCAGAGCATTGGAATGTACGTACAGTAGCATCTGCGTTAAACATGACACAAAAATGCACAGAAACTGCAACTAAATGTTGAACTGATAAAGTCATTACGCAGTACTGTTTAACAACATTATGCAAAATGAGAATAAATAAGGAAATGTTGTCATTGTTGCAGCAGATAAGAGAGGACAGATATGCTACAATTGATACTAAGCTGACCCAAGAAAACACAGTAAACAACACACAGTGACACATTTAAATTATATTTCCAAACATTTTCTCTAGAAATAAAGCATGCCACTGTGGCCAGGCATACAGATCCAGTCTTATTTTCTTAGGTCTTTAAACAATGTTATTTTAAGAGCTGCCAAATTAGTCTATTCTTCACTCCACACAATAATATCAGTGTCTGCCTTCTTGTAGGTCACCAGTTCTTCTAAAATCAGCACGAACATTCTCATCTCTAAAATGGAAAGTAAGTACAGCATCAATGGATTCAAAACACATTGAAGTACAACGTTATTAATAGATCACATCATAAGTCAGTTTATGTCTTCTCTGTCCAGGTGAGGATGATCTGGACATTCTGACGGCGCTGCTGGCTGAGAGCGAGGGAGTCGATGAAGAACAGGGCGGCCAGGAGCAGGCAGACAACTTGGACGACCTGTTTGACGCCGACAATGATGAGGAAGAGGACTACAAAGAGGGTGTCGAGGAGGAAGGGCGAGATGTGTCGGATCACTTTGGAGATGTGGCAGACATTGAAACTGAAGAGGAAGACACTAAAAGAAAAGAAAGTGGTGGAGAAGCCTGTGAGAGCCTGGACAGGTCCAAGGAAGATTTACAAGGTTTGTGCCCCTAAAATCTCTCCTCTCGTCCAATTTATGGTCCTGCGTTGAATCTAAGGCGTAGGTACATGCGCAGGTACGCGTAGATTCAGGTCCAACGCCGTAGTCTGACAGGCACCTCCCAAAAGATTTAGCTACACATCGTGCCGATCCAAACCGCAACAACTGATTGGTCCTTTTGGCCGTGGCTTGGTAGCATTGCATTCACCATTGCTCATTTCCAGGTTCTCCTTCTCTCCTCTGTAAACAACAAAACATCAGGTTAGTGTGCACAGGGGAGACAACAGAGTTGGTCCTTGCTCCGAAGCTAATCCCTGTCCCTCTCACACTTGCTCTACCACACACTCCCCAGCATACACACATGCCGGCCCTACTATTCTCTCAAAGACATAGGCTAGTATAAATAAGTATAAACTTCAGGCCACTTACGTAGGCTCTGCGTACATTCTACAATCAACCATAAATCCACCTTAATTTGCTTTTAGTTGATGTACAATGTAATGTTTGTGTTTACCAGTGTTATGTCTTCCTTCCTCAGATGAGCTGAGGCGCATGCAGGAGCAGATGCAGCGGTTGCAGCAGCAGCTGGAAGCAAGCCAGAAGGTTTCCACATCATCTTCCACTCCGGTCACGGCTGCAGGGAGCACGAGCGTCCCAAAACCAATGCACGAGCGTCCCAAACCCATGACTCCCAAACCGACACCCACTCCACGGCCAACCGCCAAACCGGCCCAGGCCAAAGCAGCCTCTACCACAGCAAACACCAAGGCACAGTCAGGTAAACATTTAGTTGTTCACCAGCCACACTGGTTGACACATTCAGTCCAATGGCCACTTTTGTTATTTGATTTTACACATAATGTGCAGAATATATTGATAAAGACCCAAACAAATGCAAATGACTTCAGTTGCAACAAAAGTCAATTGTGTTTCTGTTTTCTCCTTGTCTTTTGACAGCAGAAACGTCTTCCCCTGCTCCAGTCAGAGGAGGAGGTCTCAAGCTCCAGGAGTCCACTGACTTTTTTGATCAGCTGAACAATGCGGACTCCTTCAAACGTAAACCCAGGCTAGCTCATAATCCCAAACCAAGCACATCGTCAGGTAAAACCTATCCTTACGCAAAGCATTTACATAAACCAGAATTACTGGAAGCGTTTTGTCATGGAATTTAGTCATGGTATATTAATGAATAAATGAAATTATACTTGTGCATTTATTTGAGTGTATTTCACTTTTTTCTCACCAGAAGACAGAGGACCGCTGGTGGAGATAAAGATTGGCAGCTCCTTCCAGCCAGTAGAGAGCACCAGTCAGGTTTTCAAACCTGTGCGTTCACCTCCAGCCTCTCAGAGCAAACCTGCATCGGCTGCATCAGCAGGACAGCCCAAGCCTTCTTCTCTTCCTCCCCTTCCTAAGGATGTGGGGGTTGAGAAATACTCAGGACTGCGGCTAAGGTGAGGACACTGATAAGAGATGATAACACAGGCCTTTTCTTAAAAATCTGAAGTGAAAAAAAGTCTCATGCCGGGCTCTTTTCCGATTCAGAAAGCCGCGTGTTTCCTCCAGCGAGATGGACCGCAAGATGGCCGATCGCCGTCTTATCCGTCTATCCCAGGTACCGGAGCGCTTGGCCCGGGAGAAGCTGGAGGATAGCGACTGGGTGACCTTCGCTGTGTTGGTCAACAAAGTCACACAACAAAGCAGCAGCAGTGTAGGTCTATGCTCAAGCCTCCCATCTATGGTTGTAACCCTCTGTGTTTGGCTCAGAACTGTGACATGTAAAAGGTTTCAAATCACAAAACACATCTCAAAGTTGTTGTGATTTAAAGACTTTTTTAGCATACTTAACAATAATACTGAATGTTTTTTATGCTGTGGAGTTTTGCTATTTTGCTGTTTCTACTAACTTTTGTGAAGCAAGGATACAAAAACATCCATGGCATGTAAAAATTCACCATGTAAAATATATATATTTCACCCGCTGTCTGTCAGCTGCTCACATTGTTTGCCTTTTGCTAAAATATTAGAAAACACTAAAGCAGAACCAGAAAACCCAATCCGTTATGAATTTGGTTTTGCTCCATTATTTCTGAGACCAATTGTTGCCAAATTTCAGATATTCGATCCAATAAACTAGGGACCGTTTTGATTGTGTGACATTTTTTTACAGTATGTGGTATGTGAAAGCAAACCAAACCAAATGAAAAAAGCAACAATGTTGCAACTTCACCCCTGAATTGCACTGAGTCCAACGAACTAGAGGTGTGAAAGTGGCTTAAGTTCTGTTCCATACAGACACATCTATTCAAGAATAGAGGCAGTATATCTTTGGTAGAATGACTTGTAGCCAGTGCAATTCAGTAACAGATAACAGAATATTTGATGGAGTGCTTCCTCTCCTCAGGGCAAAACCTTTAGCATCTGGAAACTGAACGACCTGCATAACCTGGAAGTGTTTGTGTCCCTGCTCCTGTTCGGCGAAGTTCACAAAGAGCACTGGAAGACGGAGCCGGGCACCGTCATCGGACTCCTCAACCCAAACCCCATGAAGCAGAAAGAAGGATATGACGGGGTGAGTGGACAGTCTGAACTGAATACAACGTACACACAGCTGGGAGTCTTCTGAATGTAGAAACCAGGGTTTGGTTTCAGTACCTTCACATTGATGCAATCTTTTTACAGCTGTCAGTGTTGAGAGCCTCAAGTCACTTCCACCAATCAGAAGTTACATTTTACTGTGGATCCTAACCTTCTTGAACACTGCTGATTTTACAAAAAAAGATGAACTATGCATAGATGTTAATAGAGCGGAAGGATTTAAAGTCTAAATCGTGTAACAAAAAAATAGGTTTTAAATTAAAAATTTAATTAAAAATTGCATGTCACTGTTAGCTCATTGCCCTCAAAAACTGAAAAGCTTCACTAAAGTAAAGTGATAACCTTGTTTTATTGATGTTTTAATGAATTGGTTTCAAGACTTTTTTTTTGTCATTGACTGGTCTGGCAGCTAAAGCGTTGGCCAATAAAAGCCTAAAACAGACTGGTGGTTTTGGGTGAAAAAAGCCAGTAAGGATGTCAGCATTGCATGCAAAAAAAGGTGTTAAGAGAGGAATGTGGCGACAAAAGCCCAAGCTGTTAACACACACACACACACCCGAACACACACACACACACACACACACACACACACACACACACACACACGCTCTCTCACTCTCTCTCACTCACTCTCATCCACCCTTATGGCAGTTTGGGTTGGCAGTCTCTCATCTCAGACGAGACTATATCTTATTTTTGAAGCCTAGTTCAGACCAAAGATTCGCGGCAAGACGGCAAGAGAGATTGGCACGGGGTACTTTCCATAAAATCATCTCTCAATGCAAATCAAGCCAGCAAACTGATATCAAACCATGTGACTCTGTAGGTATGGTGAAGGGTGTGTGATGATGGGGCGGCATTTTAATTCCAAAGGCCGAGGGAACTTTATCAGGATGCATAGTATTCTGGATCCATGAAAAAGCTGGCCTTTAAAAATGAAAATCTGCTTCTTCTCCTTCCTCTTTTTAGTCAACTTTAGCACGGTTGTGTAAACTTATGAGCAACACTGTATGTGTGGTGCCCAAGAGGGCAAATCAATACTTTTTGCAAGTTTTACCAGTTAAACAAACAAACAATAAGCCATATAACAAGTGTTGGTGGCATTGGATCAGGCCAAGGTGGCGTTTTCTGCGTGACGTGGGGGGATGCAGACGCTCCGTATATTTCTTCTGCTTCTACAGAAGTTGTAACTGATTTATTTTCCCTCTCTTTTCAAATTTCACCCCATGTTCAGTCCTTGTTTTGTATTAATCTGTCCCTGTGTATTTTATTGTTGTTAAAGTGTAATCTGTTTACACTTGTTTTTATTATGTGAAGCACTTTGAACTGCTCTAGCGCACGAATTGTGCCATATAAATAAAAAAATTGCTTGTAGTTTTTCTTCAAAAAGGACTGAAACGATTAAATTGCCATCTAAATTACGGCACATTAGTTTTCTGTTGATGAACTCATCGATACATTGACTAATTGTAACTGAGTAAAATAACGACAGCATATTATAAATCTGTAAAACAAACATATCAAGTACAAAATGAGTCCCAGCCACAAGGAGAAGAAAATAAAAGAGAGACAAGGCAACCCAGGAAAAGAGCTGATTTGTAGCGTATCGTATGCGTCTGTTATACTTTATGATTTCAATGTTCATCAGTTGTTTTTACTGCAAGCTGTTTCCCCTTTCAGATATTAAAGCTTGTGTTGAATGTGTGCAGGTGAGCCTGACGGTGGACAACCCCCAGAAGGTGTTGCTGATGGGCGAAGCTCAGGACTATAGCAACTGCAAAGGGATGAAGAAGAACGGAGACCCCTGCTCTCAGATCGTCAACATGGTGGGCCCATCTTCTCCGTGTGTGTGTGTTTAGCTGTGTTCGAACCCGTTCACTCATTGTACATGAAATAGTGAACGTTATACTAGGTTATTTGCGATAACGTTGTTGAATATCGCGATAACCATAGATATATATATGTTCTATATCTGTGGTGACAATGATATTAGTTGCGATAAACTAACAGATATTAGATAAAACATTGAGCAAATTAAACATTGAATTGACAATGATAGGCACTACTACAAAAGAATGACATACAGTATACTCTTTAAAGTGCAGTTTTCTGCTGATAGTTTCTGTCAACTAACGCAAACAATCTTGTAGTGTCTATCGTGATATGTCGCAACCTTTCGCGATACGTATATTGTGTTAATATTGCGATTACGATTTAAAAAAAACAATGTGTTGTGCAGCCCTGCTGTATAGAGAACAACCAAACAAGATTTTGGATACTCACTGAAAACATGTTGGCGTCAGTAGCTGCTCCGGTTATTTGCGTGATGGAGACGCGACATTCCCTTTTAAAACTTCCCATAAACAAACCGAGCACTCAGGAGAATGGTAAAAGGTTGTATATATGTTCCATGTTACATTTTCCAATTTAGAAAGGAAAGCCTGCTCCATTTTACCAGTTTTTGCGGTGACTTCTGTTTCTCTGGGAAAACACGGCCGTGTTGCATTATGGGGTACAGGAGTAAACTTGAGGCTACGTCGTATGTACACTCAAATTAGTTGTGCATTTTGGGTATTTTACAATGGACTAAAAACTGAATAAAATTGGCAAACACACTAAATATTGCACTACTTCCGTGATAGGGAACGGTTTTGAACATAGTTTTTGTGTCAGGGATCAGGATTCCATCATATCTTTTTTTTTTTTATTATTGATTCAACCTTTATTTACACAAGATCAATGAGGGGGGAAGCCCTCATTTTCAGTGACATCGAGTCAGTTACAAAGAAAACAACACAGCAAAGGAAGCAACACAACCATTAGTATTTTTATTTTTTAAAGATTATTTTTTTGGGGCTTTTCATTTTGTTATAGTAGTGACAGTGGATAGACATGAAACGGGGAGAGACATGGGGGAGGACACCCGGGCCGTTGCAGGACTCAGCCTACCTGGGGCAAATGCTCGTACTGGCTTAGCTAGAGGCCGCCCCTCAACACCAGCATTAGAACATAGACACTAAAACTTTCTGAGATGGAAAAAAAATGATAAACAGACCAGGACAACCAGGATGCAAAATAAATACAACTATGTAAAGCAACTACAAGGAGATGTCCAAAATCTAATTTCTAAAATGTCCAATAGGCACAATTGAGTTGATTTTTTTTTTTTTTTTTTTTTTTTTTTTTACTTGTCTCTGTGTGTCTGTTTGATTACAGTACGAGTGCCAGTACTGTCAGTATCACGTCAAGGCCCAGTATAAGCAGATGAGCTCGAAGAGGTCCGAGTTGCAGTCGGCTTTTTCTGGAAAGGCTCCCAACAGGTTGAAGGGGAAGGGCGGCAGCCTGAAGGAGCGGCTGTGTCAGGACGGCTTCCACTACGGCGGTGTGTCCTCAGCCGCCTGCGCCGCCTCACTGTGAGTGATGTTGGATGTTGTCGTTTCATTGTATATTCCTTTAAATGCTTGTTTTTTTTCCTGGCCAGTTTTCTACAAACCTTCTGTTTAATGCACAGTATCTGTTGAATTCAAATAATAAACCTTATACTACTATTACTACTTAATACATTTTAAAATTCAACTGACAGAAGACAGTGATGCATATCGAGGCCACAACCCTGTACAATATGGATTCTGGCAGGAAATGTGTTTGTATTTTTACAGTGTGTGTTGAAGTCAGTTTGTGCAGGCCAACTGCAAGTTCTGAACCAAGGAGCTCTGTGTGGGACTGGGCAGAATCTAAGCAGCTGGGCATTTTCAGTAAAAGGTCTGTGTGTTGCAGAACGGCGTCCAAACCGAACAAACCCGCCCAGACGACTCTGAGCAAGCTGTTTGTGAAAGGCTCGGCTAAGCTCGTGGATCAGGCCAAGAGGCTGGGTAAGGACCAATCGTCTCTCTCTCTCTCTCTCTCTCTCTCTCTCTCTCTCTCTCTCTCTCTCTCTCTCTCTCTCTCTCTCTCTCTCTCTCTCTCTCTCTCTCTCTCTCTCTTACACACACTCATGCACACAAACACAAAGGCTGCCAGTTAACCTTGGCTAGTTTTCTCTTTTGAATATATAGAAATATTTATTATCAATCAGTTATTTATATATGTGTGTGTGTGTGTGTGTCTGTCTGTCTGTCTTTCTGTCTGTCTGTCTGTCTGTCTGTCTTTCTTTCTTTCTTTTCTAGCCATGAGTTCTGGTGAAGTTTCAGGTTGTTCAAATGAATTTAAGAGCCTGCTGTCAACGCCAACCCCCGGAGCTCTGCAGCTAAAGAAGCACTTGGCACAGGGCGGCCACTCAGGTACACCACCTGGAAATACGTATCTCTGTGCCTGTTCACCACTTTAGCTGAGAATAAATGAAAAGTTTAATGCCATTTGAGTGCCATCAAAGGGCCCATACCTCATTGGATTACAAGACACATTTAATCATCCATATCTAATTTTGAATTGGACCCCATGTGATCTGATAAAAAGCAACAGTTGCCAACTCTTACTGGTATATTTTCTTCATGAACTCCCATGCATTCCCTAAATATGATGCCAATTTGAAGGTCTCTTTTCAAACAACCATTTCAGACAATGTGAGTCATTCATATCTATCTACTCACTTGTGGTCTTTAACTCATTATTTAAAAAATTTCACAACATTAAGAGTTAAGTAAGAAAAATAAAATGATACTCAGTTTCTATTTCTCTCAGATGACACACTGGACACATTCCATTATTCTTCCACAGCAGCTTACCAACACATTTAAATATGAAGAGGAAGTATGTCAGCTTTAATTTGAGCACAAAAAGACTAGATTACGGTATTCGAACATAAGAAGTCCATTTGAATCTCAAAGCAATTTAGAATTTAGTCCAGTGATGTTCATTTTCTATGTCAATATATTCAAGTCCGCCCTTTTTTTATTTACCTTTTTATTATCCATCTTCAGTCTCCAAAGATGCTGGGGGAGCTGCAGTTCAGTCCATCTCAGCCTCAGACCTGCTGAAGCAGCAGAAACAGAGGCAGCGGGAGTTTCTGCAGAACCGGCGGCGGCGGGCAGACGAGATCCAGAAGAGGGGGCTGCATAGCTCAGCGGGGCCCAGACCCGGGTCTACATCCTCACTGGGCCGAGATGGTCTGAAGTCCCCCAAAGCAGCTTCTGAGGTCCCCAAGGCCAGCCAAAGCCCCGCAGCTCCCCACGCTCCCACCCTGGGCCGTGGCTTCTCTGAGGGGGAAGACATCCTCTTCTTTGAGAACGGTCCGCCTCCGTTGCCCGCCCCCAGCGCTCTCAGCCTATCAACCGCCAAGCTGGCTGCTCTGAAGAAGCTGAGAAACAAAGGGGCGGGGCTTGAAAAGGAAGACCCCAACGCTGTGAAGAGGAAGAGGAGTAACGGCAGTGAGATCAGCGCCCGAGTGGAGAAGAATCTGACCTCACCCAATGGTACACAGTCGCAGCACACTGAGCTCTTACAGCCACCGTATGTCTCCAACGTACACCTAGCTGAGTTTAGACATTTAACTTGGTAGCAGCTCACATAAGAAAAGAAATTCATGACAGATGACAAAGAGCTCACTAATGAATGTAAAGACATTTGAGCACTTGATTTGATTATTGAAATATAGAATTTTGCTCCCAGTAAAGTTGCGTATAAAATGAGTTGTTATAACCGCTCCTTTAACCCACTGTGCAGGTGAATCGTCCAATAATGACGAAGAGGAGCCGGCCCAGAAGAAGAAGCGAGAGCAGCTCCTCTACATCCAGTCAGAGGAATTTCAAAAGATTCTGAATGCCAAATCTCTCCACGGAGCTGCACTACAGGCGGTACGACCAGTGGCACTTTACCATGTGCTATATCTGTTAAGACTTGTTTTGCTTAGACCATTTTGATTGACATCTTTTACACGTAGATACATAAGGTAGATCTGCGGTCTCAGCAGCTGCATTTCTACATGAAAAATATTGTAAATTGTGCATGACTTTTTGGTCTAAATCTTCTCTCTCTCTCTCTCTCTCTCTCTCTCTCTCTCTCAGGCTGAGTACCAACTGCAAGAGAAGTACTTTGATCCACTGGTGAAGAAGGAGCAGATGGAGGAGAAGATGAAGGGCATCAGAGAAATGAAGTGTTGTGCTGTATCCTGTAAAAAGGTACAGAGTTAAATTGACACCCATTTAGTTCAGATATAGTAGTATATAGTAGTACTATATAGTAGTAGTATATAGTAGTATTTGTGTACGATATAGTACACAAAGTACAGTATGTATACTGTTTAATACGTCAACAGATCGCATATAGACATATACACATACAGTCTATTTCGGGGATGACTCCCGGGATTGATCCTGTGCCGTTGGATACTCCACTGGATGCATGTCTTTTTATCAGATGTCAATTTCCTTCCGCTTTCTTTGTGTTGCCATTCTAAACTCCGGTGGATTTCTGAGGACTATGGACTACTGCTCCTCAGATCTCTGCTGGGTAAATCTAGACAGCTAGCTAGACTATCTGTCCAGTTTTCTGTTGCATGACTCCTTACATACAACGTACTTACTTACAAGGTACACATATAAACAGACACATTGAAACAACCACATTTACTACAACAACAACTGATATATCAAAGTAAGCAAGATAATTTGTTCAGCAGTACAGAGTCCTTCTGCACCTCCGAGACCTGTAGATATAAAGGGTGGTTGGTGTCATTGACAATAGTTAGGACAAGGCGTGAGATGGCTCCATCGTTCAGGTCTGAGATGTCGGGTGTAGGGGAGCTGATCATTTGTGTGTGAGTTTGTTCTTGTTAGAAAACGGGGGAACTGTACAGCATGATGGGTTGACTGTGTCTCAGTTAGAAGAAGGAAAAGTAAGCTGTTATTTCTGTTCCTATGTTTCCAGTGTGGTTACACATACTTCAAGCCGGCGGATCGTTGTGTGGAGGAGAATCATGACCTGCGGTGGCACGATGCCCTAAAACGTTTCTTTAAATGCCCCTGTGGACAGAGAGCCATCGCTCTGGACAGACTGCCAAACAAACACTGCAGGTACGTTAAATACATATTTCTCAAGCTCTATGTCTTTCCTTCAATAGTTTGGCCAGTAAATGATATGTACATTAACTAATGTTTTACCATTTCAGTAACTGTGGTCTGTTTAAATGGGAGCGTGATGGGATGCTGAAGGTAAAATCTCTCTCTGACTCATGGATTACCTCTACTGGTTCTCTCTCATTGAAAGGAAACAGACCTGATGTTGCTCTTTACGTTTTTTATTGCAGGAGAAAAAGGGGCCAAAGATTGCCGGAGAGCTTCTGCAGCCTCGAGGAGAGGAGCACGGCAAGTTCCTCAACAGCATGCAAGTGAACGCACCAGGGTTTTTAAAATAATTTTTGTAAATTAAGTTTCTTTGTAGCCTTTTTACATATGTATGAATTATGTTTTTAAAGCTTGATGTTGTGTAATTGTTTATGGAGATTTGAAAGTCTTTGATTATATTGGAGATGGAAATAAGATGATTAAAGCAATCGTTTGCATGATTTTATGTCAAATGTCCGTTTCACTGAAAAAGCTGAGTACACAGATTCTGGTGTGGATCCAAAATCCTAAAATATATAATAGTGTGTAGCAAACATTTTTGAACTTAATTCAGCAACATTAAAGAGCCCCTATTATATTCCTTTTAAGCGTCATATTTGTACTCTTGGGGTCTTGGGCTGCTTAATTAATTGAAATTGTATCAAAATCGCAATAAGGACTAGTGCAATATCCAAATTGCAAGGAGGGGAGGGGCGCAGCATTTGTTAAAGGCAAAATATGTGTCAAACCATTCTGAATGAAGTATTGTGGCGCTGCAGAGACGTCCCGTCCAACAAATCGTTTGTTTGGTACAGATTGTTACAAAAATCACACTGTAATAATTTTATTTTCTTTCAATGTTAATAATTTTGAATAAAAATGAGAATAATGATACAAAAATGATTATTTCCTCCATTATCGTGAATCATATTGCAATCACATTATCAGTCAAATTAATTGCAAGTATATTTTTTCCTCATATCGTGCTTTTTGCTTAGATGTTCAAAGAAATATCTTGTGTTTCTCATACTGCCCATAGCTGCAGCGTCTCTGTCTGCTCTGATTGGTCGGCTGGACCACTCTGTTGTTATTGGTCAACCAAATTCAATTTTGTATTCAAATTTTATAGTAGCCGCGGTGTTCTGGCACAAGAGCCGTGAAATGACGTCACCATGCCAGTCGTGGACAGGACAGATGATGACAGGAAAGGGGAGAGGGAGGGAGAAAACCCCCACACATGCGCGCCTGCTCTACCAACTGAGCTATCTGGGCGCCCACCTCAAGACTAGCGTAGCAGGTTCGCCTGAACAAATGTCTGTGTGATCTGCTTTTCTTTAATACCCCTCTCTTCTTCTCTACTACTTCTTACTTATTCACAGATCATTTTGTTTGTACGCCCTCTAATGTTTAGGAGAATACTACAACTAACAAAGCGTTTAACACAAACGTATATCTGAAGCTTAAGGCAGCACCAATGGGCAGCACACATGAAAAACTGGTCTGGCATTCTCAATCAGTGGTATCACTAACTAAGGAACGTAAGAATACTTTTTAAGACAATTGAGGAAAAAGTGCTCCCTGTGGAAAAGAAAGCTCCATCTATTACATACACAAAATACTCACTAAAAGATGAAAGAAAGCATAATAGGGGCTTTTAAAACCTACTTATACAATTTGTGACTAAATAGTATCAATTGCCTTATAGTCCTTTTTTTTTTTACAGAGCAAGTTTTGACATGTTGGAACAATTAGGAAAAACACAGGTGTAGATGATAAAAGGAATAATGGCGGAATTCCTGACATAATGTGCATGCTTGCTCACTCAGGACACACAGATCCATCATCATCATTATTATTATTATTAGTAACAGCTGTGCTTTTCCCAACGCGTCTACTGCCTCTGTCCTAGATACAAGCTTAAACAAACTTCTTTTTCTTTTCAAATACTCCTTGCCTTTTAATGTATATAATGTCTGTTGCTACTGTACTGGTTGTGATGTTTTGGTTTATTTGTGTAGTGTGTAGTGGTGGTTGGAAAGTATTCCTACTGTGTAAGTTGAGCAACAGAAAATCTAAAGTGGGTCTCACCATATGGCTATGTCATCTGAAAAAAAGAGCATTTCCTCAAAGGTAGGTAACTTACAGTATTTATAAGTTGTTTATACTTGTAAAAATGTAATGTAATGCAAATGTATCTGCTGCAAAATGTAAAAAAAAAAAGAATCTTAAAGGCCTTCCTTTTTACATGTTAGCATTGCCATACAATGAAGAACTTTTTAAATGTTTTTTTTTTTAATTTACTGCACAACTAGATTGTTTCTATTGTTTCCAGCTGCAACTGTCTGAGGGCAGAAATCCCTTTTAAATCATCAGTTTAGATTGCAATTTATATAATGCAACACAATGCATCCACCTGTATAATTTAAAGCACCTGCAAGGCAGGTTGAGTAGTGGCGTGAGGTTATCATCACAGACATGTGTCTAAATCCACGAGGTTCCACTTCCAGGATTGCTCAGGTGCTGCCGGAGATTCCACCAAAGCGGGACATCCTGCCGAAGCATTTTAATGCCTCTGCTGCTCGGGTTGTTTAAAGGTACCCTGGGAAATATAGGAAATGAACTATAGAGATGCCATGTTATGTAATTTATATAAGCCAGGTTGCTTATATAAATGCACTTCTTTATTATATCAGTAGGGAGACATTACATAACCGCCTTTGAAGAAACTTGTTTACTGTTTTATATTGCATAGGGACTGAACCAGTCTCCAGTATGGACACAATCACACTCTATGTGTTGGAGGTTTGACTACTGAGGCCAGCTGGCGCTCACACAAGTCTGCGAGCCAATCCACATGGCCGTGGAGAGAAAAGGTCTGCGGTGGAATCACAGTGTAGAGGTAAATTAAGGCTTTTTGGATTCACAGATTTGTGAGTACAGAGTGCCATGTCACATTGAGGGTTTGAGTTGTTAAGTTTCTACTGTTTTTTTCTCTCTCTCTCTCTCTCTCTCTCTCTCTTTCTGTCTCTGCCTTGTCCGTTTCTCCTTTGCCCAGTTTGTGTCTAATATTTCCACTGTGGAATGTGGAATTCATTTCAGCCTGATGACTTCTGCAGCTCACTTCATCCTCTTTTATTCCACACCGCCTCCCTCCTTTTAAATACTCCAAATACCAGACGGTGCTACCGTAAGTTAAAACACATCAGTGGAGTCGGAATCAGGAAACTCTTCTTCATATGAAGTCAGATTCTTTGCAAAAAATAAAACTGCAGATAAAATCAGTTGTTAATGTACAGGGTGGTTTTTATTGCGGCTAACGCCACAGGCTGACATTGTGTAGCTTATGTACATGTTCAAAAGGGAGTAAAAACAAGCATGCAAAACATTTAATAGGATATAAAGTTGAGCATAGAATACAAAAAACTGCACTTTTAATACATTTTACAGTTTGATGTGGAGACATATTGAACACTTGTTTTTATAAAAAAAGAATGTGACAGAGTACGCTCAGTGGAACCAGTAGTAGCGAGGCTGGAGGCCGTCGTAGTGATACTCTCTGTACTGCTCATTCGTCTCCCTCGATCTCTCATTTTGCTCTGTGGACAAAAAAATTGGTTAAATGAAAGTGATTAATAATTTCCAAATTGTCAAAGGCACGACTCCTTAAATGTGATGTGTCAATCTTAGTGAAGATCATAGTGAGAATTATCACCGGTCTTTGCAGTTTGCCTCGGCTCTGCGGGGCTCCATATAGTCTTTGACCTCATTGAGTTCATTTATTAATTAAGCTTAATGCTAATTCTCTAAATTGTTAGCATTTAGCTAAGTGTATGCTTTTAAATTTGCGTTTCCTAGGATGGCTGAGGAATCTTCCCCTCTCTCTACTCACATAAACACACACACACACACACACACACACACACTCTCTGCCTTACACGCCTCTGATTAACTTAGTTTAGCCTGGTGTTCTTGCCCTAACCAATCTCACTCATGCCTAAACCAAATCAGAGGCAGAGCATATTCCTTCCATCCTTGGAAACGCCGCAAATTTGCTTATGTCGCATACACATGTTAACAAATAGACCTTAAGTCGCTATTGATGTTAGTTGTAGTTGTAATTCTGAGAGATATCTCGGATTTGTATTAGCTATGTCTCACTATTCAATTGGTTATACCACCTACAAGTGCATCAACAAACAAACTGCTGACAAAATGGCAGCAAAGACACTATCGTTGGAAGCTACACCAAATATTAACAAAAATTCAATGAATGCAGCTAATAAACTCTGTCTCGATCTGCTTTCAATTGTTAATGACACGGTACAATTATGTAACATGATAAAAAGTAGGTAATTTCCTGGAGGTAGCTGTTCTTCCCCTTTGTACTGACTTGTGTAATATGAACAATAAGCCAGTATCTACAAAACCTTAGTGTGTACCATGGCCTGGTGGATATCTTTTTTTGTTTTCCAACACAGTGTATCTTAAAACCACTCACATCTTTATGGGTAACAGTTCTTAGTTTAGAAACTGTCACTGCAACTATGTCACACCAGACACACAGCCGCAGGAAAGATTGTCAGCTTGGGGTCGACCACAAATAGACACTTTGATTTGTTGAGAAGTCTCCGGGACTCCACTGTGGCTCAGAGGCTCGTGGGGGCCGAGAGGTTTGTTCAAGATCCAAACTCTATTGTGCTTCCGTGTGTTTTCTCTTGTGAGCCCTTTTGTGACAACAAGCATTCAAGTAAATCTAATGTTTTTCGCAAGGATGTGTTTACTGATACGAAGTCTCTATGCTTCATCTTCATGTTTCATTCATTGTATCAGAACAGTGATTTTAAGATACACGTACTGATACATTTATTTTTCATTGTTGTTGGAAGGGGTGAAACGCAGGGTTTGATGGAGGGTTATTTCTCTATTATTTCACAGAAGTTGGAAGTGGTTTTGCTGATTGTAACCTCAATTCGAGGAAAGACAAGAGTGTCAAGAGGAAAGCATTTAACATGGAAGAAAGAAGCCGCATCCGTGTCTCACCATCGCGCTCCTCCTTGACATAGTGTTCGTACTCATCTCTTTGCTCTTCATTGTTCTCCCTCCACCGCTCGTTCGCAGCAATCTTCACTCTCTGCTCGACTGTAGAGAGAAAAGTGAAAAATAAATTCCAGAGGATGAGCCGTAATGACTTTAGTGGTTCCATGATATTTCACTCTAGCCTCATTAGCAGGTCAAAGTTTTCATTTGTCCTGTGACATCTACCAGATATTATTTATAGGACCCAGAGAAAGGAAACCTGTTTACTTTGATAATCCCCTGGCATAACAACTACTGAATGGATTGGCACCATCATCGGGTCAAATTGTTTACTTGCAATACGTTGGTTTATAGCTAAAACCAAAGCAAATATCTGACAGCCTCATTTGCACTTAGTTGTTATTGCTAAGTAGCACATGTTAGCATGCTAACACATTAATGGTCCCATGCATGAAAATTTCACTTTTTGAGTTTTTTAACATTAATATGAGTTACCCCGGCCTGCCTATGGTCCCACATTGGCTAGAAATGGTGATAGGTGTAAACCGAGCCCTGGGTATCCTGCTCTGCCTTTGAGAAAATGAAAGCTCAGATGGGCCCATCTGGAATCTTGCCCCTTATGAGGTCATAAGGATACCTTTCTTTTCTCTGCTTTGCCTGCACAGAAGCTTTTGACCCACCCATAAGAGAGAGACATCATGGCTTTCAAACGAGCAAAGTGAAATTTGGTCAAGGCCTCCACCTTAACTTTCCTAAAGATGTTTTCTGTCATTTTAGGTGGTTCTTCTAATCGCACTGATGATTATGGAAGTATTTAGTTTTTTGATCAGTTTGGTTTTTATTAGTTATCCTATTTGATGCTGCAAAAATGGGGTGAAATGTTAGATGATTGACTGCTGTGATTGACTTGTGATTGGTTGGGCGCGTGTATTGTCTTAGGACAATAGACACCCGGCTCGACCATATGTATAGGCTCCACCGCCCAATCACTACCGCGTAGACTCTGGCAGCAAAATTACAAGATGGAGGCGCCCATAGCAGGGATATGTTTATTTAAAAAAAAAACATGATCAACATTACACCTGTTAGCATGTTAGCGTTTAGCTCATACCAACACTGTGCCTGAGTACAGCCACATAGAGCAGCTAACATGGCTATCTTGTTACCCGTTAGACACATTGGAGAATCGTAAACAGAGTCATTTAAACTCTTATAAGCCAATGTAAAGACAACAAATTTGTGTTAAAACAAAAAAATTTCGGTAGGGTTAACCCATATCAATCACTGTAGTGAATTAGAAATGGGTCTAAAAACTTACAGCTCCCTTACTGTACAAAACCACAGTCACTTTTGCTCTGTGCGGAGCTTAGCGCCGCCCATGACTTTGGTTTAAAGAAATGCCAATAAACCAAAGCTTTTTTTTTTCTCGCAACAGGGGCATGACTAAGTATCGTTCTGGGCCCTCTTCTTAGCTGGGTGTTAGATTATTGGTGTTCTTTGTTGAGAATTCAATAAACAGAACCTGAACTTATTTACCTATTTTCTCATTAGCATTTAGCTTACTGTTATTGAACATGGGTGCTAAAGTTGCAGCATAAAACTTACTCTAATTAGAAGACTATTATGTAAATGGGACAACAACTTTTACAATTAGGAAGAAATAATTGCCTTTTGTCTTTTCTATTCCTGTCCTTGACCTCAGAATAAAAGATTGCATACAAAAATAAAAGTATAAAGGAGGGGGGGACTCATAAGAAGTTAGAAAAATAGCCATGCTATAAAAAAAGGGGACTGAAGTCCCATTTGGTTACGCAATCATCCAAATATTTCCTTTCCCCGATTTGTACGTTGTCCTTTGAAAATTGTCGCAATGCAACAAGGAATACATTTCTCTTAATGCATTTTTTATCTTGGACTAAATCAGGTTAAAAAGATGATGTGAAATAATGAAAGTGATAAAAATAAAGCCGGCTACTCCTATTCCTACACAACCTTTGCATCACTTTTTGGCAACAAAAAAAAGGCCCTAAAATCCCTCACTCTGCCCCCTAAAGTTCTCATGAGCCAAGCTGGCAAGAGACATAAGTGTCTGTTTCTTTCCAAGAATGTGGGCCTGTTACTCCAGAGATGAGGCCTCGTACGGTGCTCTGATGGGTGGGCAAGGGAAAATGACACACAGCATGTCTCAGGACTTCTCTAATGGGTTTTCCACCATAAGAAGACAAATTAACAAGGACATACTTTAGTGAAAGGATGAATATCACTGATGTCAGCAGCATTTTAGCAAGTCTGGTTATGTTTATGCTTTTAACTTAGAGCCAAAGGAAGACAGGAATCCTGTTTGTATTTGTTTGGTGAGGGAGTAGTATGACAACAAGTTGCGTTGTGTTTGCAGGATTGTCCTGGAACACCTTCAATCCGTGTTTGTCCATTTGGTTTAAGGTGTGTTGGCATTTTGTATCTTACTGATGCTGGGAGTGGAAGAATGAGCTTACTGTACTGAGAAACTGAGCAAGAGCCTGCTCCTTGCTCCATACTATCCTGTGACTCCTTCTGCAGGCGTGTGTGTGCGTGTGTGTGTGTGAGAGAGAGAGAGAGAGAGAGAGAGAGAGAGAGAGAGAGAGATTGAAGAGCCAGGACTGTATAGAACGACACCTGCTCCAGTTTCCATTACTCTCTTTCTATTTCTCTCTTGAACTTTCAAATCTTGCAGTCAAAACCTCAAACAAATCATCCTCAGAGTCCAACTACAAACCAATAAACCAACACTCACACTAACTCACACATGCAGTCATTTATCTATGGGCGGACAAACTTGCCATATTTGAGACTGTCCACAGCGTGGCCACATCAACCACACATACCACCAAATATAAATACTACCCCCATGTTCAGACTATCCACTTTACTCATGATCCTGCTGGTTTTCTGCCAGCGAGATGCAAACAGCCCTTAGGCTAACAGAGCAAAACAAATTTCTTCCAAGCAGATAACCGCAGCCAACTACCTTTCTCTTTGCTTTTTTACAGATGTTAATGAACTTACCTTGGAACTCATAGTATCGGGTTGAACGGCGACCACGGCGTTTGAGGAAGTTGGAGGCGTCTGACTCGGGCGTAAACACCTTCCGTGCTGAGCCAAAAAATCAGAGGCCAGAAGGTTAGACTCATACACCTTTGGAGCAAGGTTATGTGAATTAGTTAAAAGGGTTGAACATGTATCACCTTTAGAATCTGCTGCTTTTGTGTTGCCACGCACTGCTGCACTTCTCACCAGACTACAAACTTAAAGAAAAAGGAGAAATAACAATGGCCTGTCCTTACACTACTGCATGTATATGGGGACAATGTTATTAGTAAATCCATGGAGAGATTTCTGAAACTGTATTTCAAATTATTTTTTTGTTGCCCAGTCAGACGTGGAAATTTTAACAAGATATATAAATACATACTTTACAAAATATAACTTTATTTATGACTATTTGGCTTAAAAAGCTGGAAAACAAAATTGATATGTGTTTATTTCTAGATCCAAGTGACAAAGTGGACCATGGAGATGCCATGTACAAACTAGATCCCAAACTTCTCTGCAGGGGCACCAGCTCATTACACTGCTAGCCTCCTACGGTGTTTGATGTTTGTGCCAAAAAAGACTTATAAACTGTATCACACGTATTATGAAGTTATTGTTTCAGTTTACAGTTGCAAAGACGATACAAAAAATAAATCAAAACTGAAATTGCAGAAAGTGGCCCATAATTAACCCTTTACAAATGATCATTGTGAAAGATCGAACGAGGATTAAAATAGCCATAACCATAATCTTTTCATAATTACCATAAGTCGTTAGAAGTCTTGCCTTTCACTGACATCTACCAAATTTCACTTATCTGTGGTCTGGTAAGGCTCAGTTCAAATTAGTGTTGCTGATTGTCATCTATACCACGACAGTGGAAACCAAGCTTGTTAAATTCAGGCTTTCCTCTGAAGGAGTACTGAACATTTTCAGGCAAAATCCCAGCTTTTTTCTTTGGTTGTGTGTTTATAAATATATAAACATACAGTAGTTACTTTCTTTACTTGCCTGTACCCTTTACTGAAAATATGACTTAAAACTTTGATGCGAAAAGAGTCAATTGACATTTACAACTTTTACAAAGGTTTTAAAAATTGATTCACATTGAGCCCAATTGCCCCTAAATCAGATTATACAAATGGCGTGCTATCTTTACAATGAAATTTGAAAAGAAATTTCCACACAGCAGATTCAAACGCTGATGCTTACAGTATATCTAAGGTCCTGTTTGAGGCAATAAAATGCTGCTTTTCCATACTAAAGGAGGACCGCACATATCAATGCTTTATACCCTCAAAACTATTCTGCTTATCTCCTCTGAGGATGTATAATTAAAAAAACTGTCCCAAACTTTTTTCCCCAACCACCCAGACAAGGTACTCACAGGTGAGGATGAGGAGGGTTGTGAGCAAAGTGAGCACGAAGACTCGAGTCCAGGACATCTTGAGAGAGAAAAGCAAAAACTCTACTGGACTTAACAGCACATCTAACTGAACTGAGAAAAGGATGAGGGAGGGAAGGTGGGAGAGGCAGGGAGAGTGGGAGGAGAAAGAAGAAAAGAGAGGCTCAGGGAGGGGATGAAAGCTGCTGGAAAATCAGTTGTCAAAGGGAGAAAAAGAGGAAAAAAGCAAGGAGTGATGGGGTGAGGTGAATTAAAAGAAGAGGGCAGCAGAATGGAAACCAACATTAGATGGAAGTCAAAGTCTGTGTAAATTCCCTTTTTTAAAGAGAAAAGGCAAGAATATGGATATGGGTGATACACTGCCATGGGTGAGAACTGTCTTTTCACCACTGGTCAATAAGATATCAAAGATTCACCCTGGATGTCAGCGGCCCTTTAACAGTTTCAGTTCATACAGACTTCTAGGACAACTTTTTGTTGATGCTGTGTTTTTCTTTGTATCACAGGTTAAATTTAAAGTGACCATATTTTGCTCATTTTCAGGTTCATTTTGTATTTAGAGGTTGTACCCGAATTGGATTTATATGGTTTAATTTCTATGAAAAAAAAACACCACGTATTTGTTGTACTGAACGTTGCTGCAGCTCATCCTTTCACCCTGTATGTTGAGCTCTCTGTTTTAGCTAGAGAGATTTTTTTTTTTGTATGTGTTTATATGTGTCCGTGTACATATGCATACATATTTTTTTTTAAAAGAGTAAATTGTATCGGTGATTGGAAGTATTGGATTGCATATTTCCAATAAAAACGTTTAAAAAAAAATGTGTATATATGAACAGGAGTCAATGAGATAATAATTCATTTTTTGGTGCAGTTTGAATTGTGCCATGTATGTCACAAACTTAGTGTACATTTAAAAGATAATTTTACATTTACATTTGTTATCCAAGGCACAAGTCGATCAGGACCTGAAAATAGTTTGTCTTTTGCCATTGACCACAGTTTTTTTTTTCAATTTTGGAAGATAGGTCCCATGAAGGTAAACGGAACTTTGGCTCTCTATAACGTGTGTTACAAATTGAAGCGGTTCGTCACCCAGGTAAAGGCTGGACTATAATAGAGCTGTTTGGAGCAGTTTGTGAACAGTGCTTTCTGTTGGATGATGGTGAGTTTTTTGTACTTTTCACTTGTAAACCTATAACATGCACAAAACGGATATATAACATTAAAAGAAATGGAAAAAGCATGATATGAGCACTTCAAGTTTGCTGCTCACTAAGCTATGTCCATTTTAAATTTTTCATTTTTAAGTCAGCAAAGTTAAAAGCCAAAATCCCCTCAAAAGAAGATTTGGTATCCTGTATAGGTCTGTTATAAGTATTATAAATGTGTACGAATTACAAAATAATCCCACTTTAAACCACTATTTATGAACAGTAAACCTTTTTTGGGCTTTATGTCTATCCCTAATGTACTTCTATATGAACGATTATATATATATATATATATATATATATATATATACATATATATATATTCCTTGCAGGTTGAGTGTGCACAGGTGGGAGCATCTTGAAACTATACTGACCCCACTGATTATCATTCCAGGTATGAGTGATCTAGTTTCAGCATGCCACATTGCACCAACCCTGGGTTAATGCTACAATATGCTGCGAGCTATTGAATTGTATGTGAGGAGTGTTGCTTAAATGGAGAGAAGCAAAGTACATGAGTTAATGTGGATTTGTCCTTTGACGGTGTGTGATGTAATGAAATCTAAAATTTGTTTCAGTTCCCTCCACAGAAAACTAGAGATAAGGTGCAGTTTTGCTCAGAAAAGAGCCGGCAGTTAGACCTGTGTGGGAGAGACTATTTGCTGTGTGTGCATCTGCACGTTTGTGTGTGTGTGTGTGTGTCTGTGTGTGTGTGGCCCCGAATGAGCATTCAGATGCTCATATCATTCAGAAAACAGCTCAAATTCAACCCTGAGCCAGGGAGCAGTGGATTGGAGCTTTGATAATTCGATTTTCCTGCAGTTGTAGAGTAACCTAAAGTAGGCCTAATGTGAAACACGTACATCACAGAGTGGAGTTCAAGTATCCTATTTAACACCATTTAAGAAATGTCTTGGTATATGATAGAATTCTTTTGTAATCACTCCACAATTATTTTATTAATTAATTACTTATTAATAATTAGTAATTAATAATTACTTTAATTATTAATTACTAATTTGACTCTAGATGTCAAGCTGAAGTTTGTTATATCATTATACCAAAACAACATTGATTACAATCATATGATTTATTGATTATTCCCTAAACAAAAAGTAAACTGATAATTGATCTTAACCAAATAATTCAAGTTTCTACAAAACATTTTTTGATAGATATTCTTGTGCATTTTATACTATAACCGGTGTATGATGCCGTTTAACCTTGTTTCTAGAGATTATATTTTAATCTTCATTGCCTTTACAAACATTTTAAAGCATTTACTCACCCTAAAACTCTGAATTCCAGCTGTGTTTGAAAGGCTACGTCACTAAATCAACCTGTTGGGTCTTTAAAGCTACGTGAGACTTGAGGTAAACCTGCAAAATGTCCCTTAAAGAAATGCCCCTGTGTTTTTGATTTAATTCTTTTCATAGGATGACCAACTAGTACCTCCAGACAAAAAAACTACATTTAGTATATTATAGTTAACATATAAAATAATTTAGGCCAACCTATATTTTTGGGGCTTTAGGATGCAAATGAGAACTCATGAGTGTTAGTCCCCTGAGGTATACATCAAACTAAGCATTTCATATTACACATCTCTGTAGTGCAACTTACCATTTTAAACACACCAACAAACATAACATAAAATGTTTTCTTAAGAGCAGCCATGATGTTCTTGTTGTTTTGGTCCTGCATCTCCAGCTGGGCTCTATGGGAAGCCTGTTCTCTCTTCCAGTATCTTCTTTGCCTCTTCCTCCTGTTTTAGGAGAGCTTCCTTCATCATTCTGCTGCTCCTGAGCGTAATTTGCGGTTCAAACTCTTTGAGTTGAATTCCATGTTTTCCAGCTTTGTATTCTGCTGGACCAGTGTTTATCTCCTCTGAGGGAATTTGTGTCAGAACTAAACTGACACAGCGGCAACTTTTCCCTGCAAAGTTCTACAACGGTTTGGTCTCGCCGAGAATCTTTGGTCTGCACTAAGCTTAAGAAATAAATTATAGATGCCTTTGCACCAGAGCAGTCTGCACTCTCGGAGTCATTGCAGCCAGGGAATGACTGTAACGGCCCTGTAGCGGCACTTACTATGTTTAGTGTAGTTGTAACACTCACTACCACATGGAAATCCTGACGGCTCAGTTTCTGACCTGTTTATTATCCAAAAAAGATATGGAAATCTCATTTCTCACAATATGGGACCTTTAAACACATGTTATGTATAATAGTTTTGGGGAAGTACCTATCACTGGATTAACAAATCTACACATGAATTAGATCAGTGTATGTGATTAATAAATACAGCCTGAGCATTTCAAGATTTATCATACATTATTGGCACTTAATTATGTTGTAAACCTATGTAATAATTTATAATTGTGACATAACTGGCTGTTAAATTAAAAGGAAATGAAACAAGGTTGTATTAATATATTTGATCTATACATTTTTATTGTTATGTTACTAAAACATGATCCTAGAAAACAAAAACAAACATTATCACCATTATCAAAATTACATTTATAGACATTTATAAGGCAGTTTAGGGCAATGCCTCTGTTTGGGTTAAGAGCTGCAATCAACACTGATTATTCCCACATTTCTACTGAAATATCATCTTTTATTACTCTCTCTTTTCTCTTACTTTGTCTCTCTCTCAACATCTATACCTCCCCGGTCACTCATAAGGATTACTTTTCTTAATCAACATGCCATAAATTATCATTAACATCCCTTTTTAATAAAGTTCTGGTAAATCAAAACAGTTTCATTGACAGTTAAATGATGCGTTCAATCTATTCTACTGATTTGCTTGTTCAGCAAGTAGCAAGTAGTAGGAGGTGTACTCCATTCCATTTTACTGTGTACTGATTCGCTCACGAGGTATCTAATATTTTCTATTTAAATAGTGTTTCCTGTCTTTATATTCCAAACAAAACAAAATGCTCTAGAAGTACATTTCATCCACAGCTTCTGAAGCCTTAATTAAATAAACAGTACATTATCTATGAATGACATTCCTGCGTTGGTAAAGGAAAATCGGGATTGCACGATAAGAACACTCAGCACTGTTCAGCTTATTCAAAACCGTATAAATCTGTTCTGATTTCAGCCCAGCGGTCTTCACCCTGCATCGGTGTGGGGTCTGTTCGTAGCGGCCTGTGGGAGCTTTTATAGTGAAGTCCTCTCTCCCTGCACCAGCCGGCCTCGGAGAGCCCAGATGTCCTGTAAGGGAAACAAAGGTAAAGGCTTAGTTCGACCTTACCAAACCTTTTTTTCCGGATTTTCTTTTCCTTTTTTTCCCTTTTACCAGGTTATCTATATAACTACATGATGTCCCAAAGCTAATCCTTAAAAATTTTTGTGAGCATGTTTATACGGGGCCCCTAAGAAGGTGTGAGCAAAAGAGTTCTAAAGTTAATTTTCATGTGCTCACGTGAACTTCCATGTGCACACATGAGCACATAAAAGTTTATGTTGCTGCGGTATATTGATGTAGCCTAGTGGGCCATAATGGAGACAGTGACAGCTAGAGAATGACTACAGTACAGGAGTCAGTTGCACAAAATTTTAAATCTAGGTCTTCATTATAAGGACATTTATTCTCCTTGCATTTTGTGTCCCACCCATATCCATGAGTTGGCCAGATGTTTGTTCATAAATAAAAGTAATTGCCCGATCCAAATTGCTAAAACCTTGCTCCGGAACAGATAACAAAACTTTAAAATCTGTTTTGTCGTATCAAAACAACATAATGGTGATGACTTGCCCGCAAAGCAGCAATGTCCTTATAATGAAGACCTGGATTAGAATTGAGTGTAACTGACTCCTGTACAGTAGTCGTTTTCTAGCTGTCACTGTCTCCATTATGGTCCAGCTAGGCTACATCCATATATGGCAGCAATATAAACTTTCATGTGCGCACATGAAAGTCCAGTGCAGCTTCAAGGTTGTTATCACTACTGTCTGATTTCACTTAGCTTTAAAGGGAAAACACTCTGCGTGCTGGCAATCATTAAAATTCTTTATCTATGTGAATTGTCATGAATAATTATTAAGAATCTAAAGCTAGGTCAGGCCGCACGATCTCATTGCATAGTTTTTTGTTTTACCAGCCTCACCTGCATCCACCTGTAGGGTCTGATTCTAGGTGTCCCCGGGAAAATATCTTCACCCCGGCCTCTCATTGTGCTAAGCTTTAAAGTGTATGCTTGCAACAATGGACACATTTAGAAACTACAAGCCAAATATCAACAACGTACAGTACATGCTGCCATTCGTTTTCACATGTCTGTAGCTTTAAAAAGGGAAGGTTTCACACAGATAAATGTAATGTACTGTAAATGTGAATGTCTCACCTTTAGGGCAACTTCGTCCAAACCATACTTTCTGATTGCGATGTCCTTTACCTCGTTCTCTATGTTTTCCTGTGAGGTTCCCTTCACATCGATGTAATAACAGTCAGCGCTGGCATAGTGGCAGGAGATGGCCTGGAAACACATACCCATGTTCATAAACTATTTTTCCTTAAAAAAAAAAAATGTTTACATATATTTTAATTTTTGTGACTCATGCATATAAGGGCATTAAAAGAAACCTGGGAGCTGATGAAGCATGGAGTTAGTTTGTTTAAGGTAATGTCTAGAAACCAGGTGGATTATGGGTCTCGTACCTTGCGGAAGCCCTGCGTCCTGTTCATGCCAGAGCCGTGGATCAGCAGCGGATGGAAGAAGACGGTGTCCCCCTTCTCCATCTCCAGGTGCACCCTTGGGTGCTTCGGATCATAGTCACGCACTCCATGGTACATCTTGTTTACGCCACCCTGAGGACACACAAGACAGTGTATACAGTATGTGTGTGTGTGTACCTCCCAGCAGGTGTTATCATGCTTTCTGGAGAATTTCAAATGTGTATGCACAGACTGTTAATATTAAAGGAACGTGCCACCATTTGTTGAAATAGGGCTTATCACGGTCCCCCCTAGCTGTAGATGGGTGGGCCAACGCATTTTTTGTCTCATTTTGTCTCTTCATGCATTGTTTTAGTCCGGTGCAACACCGGCAGCGCAGCCGCTAGTTAGCTTAGCATGGTGAATGGAAGTTGGCATGTTGTGGGTAAAAGTGAGCCAAAAAAAAAAAAAAAACTAATTGCTTCTTGTGGCCTACATATTCCACGAGTACAAATAATATTGCATATTAAGACTAGATGGTTTCCTAGGCAGATACTGAATTGGGAATACATCGGGTGGAAGCACAGCCAGGGAACTGGTGCCCCCTGGTGGCTTGCTGCCATATAGGTAATACCCCCCCCCCCCCCCCCTTATCTCATTTTTATCTCATTTTTGTTGTTCAAGTGTTCATTTTTCAGATAAGTTTGTTTTATTAGTTATTTGATCCTATACAAACTGGGTAAAACTACATGATTTACAGCTGTGATTGATCGGGAGGGTGTATGGGCGGGACTTTTGATACAGCGGCTCCATCACCCGACTACTACTACTCATACTTTGGCTACTACGCATACTTTGGCTAAAAAAATTATAAGATAGCAGCGCCCCTATCCTGGATATTTTGGCTGCACTTTTGTGCAGTGGGAGGAAGCTGAGACGCGCTGTCCATCTTTATATACAGTCAGTGGTTTTTACCTCCCATTCTGGGTAGTCATGCTCCTGCAGTGTGCCGGTGTGTGATCCCGGCAGCACCACCAGGCAGCCGTTCTGCCTGTCCACTTTCTCCATTGCCGTCCAAGCGCAGACGATACTGTCTGTTGGGCGGAACGGGAAGTAATGCAGATCTTGATGCATCGGGTGACGAGACGTCTTCTTACCTGAAACAATTTGAAAGGGGAAAAATTGATGCTTTAATACAGCACTACCGACATTGCAGTCCCTGGATCTGTAAGGGGTTTGTCATGGTTCTGCAAACAACTGAAAACCAATTTATTGTAAATGATATTGAACTGCTCCATACCTGCATCAGGAGGCTTGTTGATCAGCATTGTGTGCATGGCCATGATGTTGGGTCCAGTGAAACACTCCACATAGTTCAGAATCTAACATAGAAAAGCACAATTTTTTTTTAAATTATTTCAACTTTTTTTTCAGTTCAAACTAAGTTACTTTTCAAACATAAATAGGAGAGTTTATTCTTTTGGTATACGTATTTCGTTTGTGGCACAATTACATATCCTGGTAAAGTCGGTACGGTCTATGTGCTGTAATGCTTTCAGCCCTATCTTCTCAGTCTGGGTCAAATCTGTTTTTTTGATGCTATACAAAGTGGCTTTATAAAACAACAACTCATTTAACATACATATATAGGGGCTGGGTGTTTTATCTCTGACACACTGCATCTTTGAGTATTAATACAAAGACGTTCTGAGAAAAAGGACCTGCTGTTACCACTTGTGTGTGTTGTACCTGTGGTAAGGTGCAGTACCGGAACAGTTCAGGATCTTCCTGGAAATCCTGGAGTTTGGAAACCGCTCTCTCATCAGAAACAAACTCTGACTTAACAATTGCCACGTCCCTCATCACCAGCAGACCAGGAACATTCACTTCCTGTCGACAGATCCGTTCAAACGCCTTCCTGAAGAACGCACGTGCAGAGTGTGTATAAAGTGATGTTTTTATAATTATATGCTGGGAGAAAAGTTCTCTTTTCTTTGCAGTTGTCAGAATTTCTGATGTTCACCTGAACCTGTCGATGTCCTCTTCAGACACCAGATTCTTGATGAGGATGAAGCCATTTTTCTCATAGAAGAATTGCTGTTCTGGGGTCAGCAGGTTGGTATCATGAATGTATCTACCAAAAGAAGTGATAACACACAACTAAATCACTATGCTGGTTACTTTAATGCAGGGGTCTTCCATGTTTTTTTAACCAAATCCCCTTAACTGAAAAAGAGATTAACTTTATCTGTGAATTGCTTTATGACAACCTCGCCTATGGGTCAGTAAGCCTGTCATTATTGTTTGTTTATGTTTGTATATGTTGGATTCATGTTAAGACATCTTAATTTTTGAACAAACTTTTAAGCAATACCTCCCCCCCCTGAAGTAACTCTGAGGACCCCTGTTGAAGCCCTGTGCTTTAATGTTTAGCTGAACATACGAATGTTGGATTCAAGTCATATTTGATTTGCAGGAACTTACATTAGCTTGCTTTCTTTTAACCCTTGTGTTGTCTTCCCGTTGAAATTGAAAATCAACACTTTTGTTGATGCTTTTTATCAATGTTTGTAACTTTTTCTTACGATTTTGTACCATTTTTCAACACATTTGATTATTTTTTCCACCAGATGTTTGTCACTTATTTGACACTTTCAACACTACATAACTCTAACTTTAGTTTTACATTATTATTCAAGGATTAATTGTTACAGCATAGTATCGTGATATTTTCCGTGGCAATACTGTATCGATACACAGATGCCAAGTATCAATCTTTTATTATGTTTTGGTCAGTTTGTCTGCTCGACAATCTCATTTTGCAGCAATAAAATTTAAGTAAGAGAAATGTATCTTTTTAGATGAAACAAATGTTGAAAGATGAAAGTTTCCTTTTGGGGACATCATTTGAAATTGGGAAAAATTTGAAGTCAACAGGTGACACATTGCAATATATTGCAGAATATTTGCATTACGTATTTGTACCCTTCTGGTGATTCCCATCCCTAACAGTTACCACTAAAGGGGACTGTCTGTGAACATACCTCAGTGTCTGTGGCCGACTGGTGAAGGTCTGAGCGGAAGTTGGTACAGCATTCTGAAAAAGGAGAAGTCAAGGAAACGACACAAGTGTTTCAGCCGCATTATCCAGGAGTGCTCTCTGGGTCGGTGAACAAAAAGTACAAAAAGTACAGGGAGAGCCAGACAAGGTCCAGACTATATTGATTTATGGTGATTTTATCTTTGAACAACAAAACCTTCAAATAGACCGCTTAAAATGATTTTCCAAAGAAAAGAAACAACACAATTGAAAGCCCATACGACCTCTTTATGTACAGTCTGCGGTGACCACGATTTGAAAAGTAAAAACATATTAATGCGTTGTTAATACACATGCTCAAGACCTATTCAAGCACAAATGGGGAGATGTGGGTGCTGGACCAGCACCCTAAGCGGTTGGGGGGGGGGGTACAGTGCCTTGTTCGAGAGCACCTGGCAGCACCCAGGAGGTGAACTGGTCTATACTGAGACTTGAACCAGCAACCCTTCAGTACCTGACCCAACTCCGTACACGCCTGAGCTATTAGGTAACTTTACCAAAAACAAGGAAGAATACTATTAAAATAATGGTCATATAGAGCAATGCAAGTAGGACACAAGAAAGCAGTAAAATCTGATTTAAACTTAAGAAATGTCTTTTGAAGTTGAGTTGACACAGGAACTACATTGGTTGAGGTTAAACAAAATATGAATGTGAGACGTGTCCTGACAATGGTAGACAGATGTATGACGACAGCTTGATGTAACTGCCCTACAAAGTGTTATACAATATGGAATGCCCTATGGCCGCACTGGTGGCGCAGTCTGTCTGGGGCTGTCGTTATGTGTGTATTTTGTTATTATCCTACGAGTTGTGTCATGAAATGATAGTGTATGTTTAGTATCTATCTTATAATTTCCTGTTATGTATTGTTTAGGATGTTAGAGACGAGGATCTATATAGATCCTATATCTTATATCTCATATATGGTAGGATATATAGCTGGATGAAAAACCATAATTCGCATATGGATGCAACACAATTTCACAAACGAACAATAACATTTTTCCAATTTTTCCTGTACAAACAAAAAAGCTTAGATTATACGAACTGAGAAAGCTTTGCAAAATGTTTAAAGTTTTTTTGCTTGGTTTTGCTTGTTGTATAGTAACCCCCTGACTCGTTTAGCACGTAGGCTATAGCCTACATAAGATGTTTCCCACTGTTGGCTATGTCTACATTCTTCAATAAATCTTTTTTTCAAAGAAGCAAAATGCCGTAAATAACGCATAATAGTTAGCATTAAATTACTTCTGTATTGCTCCTCCTTTTCCAAAGGCCTGCGGTCTACCGCGGGACCCCGGTCTAGCCCACCAGAGCTGTCCGCCGTTAGGTGCGCAGCGGTCGGATAACGTGCTAGCCTGTTCCGCTCTGTGCAGCCCGGAAGCCCCTGATGAGCCAACATTAAACCAAGCAGAACACAAGGATACAATCGTGGCAGATGATCGATCAAGGTGATTGATCATCAGTCTGAGTCTTTCCGCAGCCCGAGACATATTTTCCTGTCAGGTTGTATCCCGGCTTAATCCCGTCCACACGGATAACGAGATAAAGAGGTTTACGTCTCTTATAGACTACAAGTTACAAGGGTTAGTCAGGGGCAAAGAGCGCACACGCACGCACACACGCGCAGACACACACACACACACAAACACGGGGGTGGGGGAGGTTTTTTGTATGACCTATGGTTGAAAGCAGATAATTAAGAGATGGATAACTCAAAACCTGCTTCAATAAAAAACGGAATATAAGCAGGGTCTAAGGGGTAAATGCTAACACACTGTAGCCCAATAACGTTTAGTGAATTGCTAACACTGTAAAAGCGGACTCAAACGAGTTGCAGCTTTGTTCCAGCAGGTGGCGTCATCAATCAAAATATTAAACCTAGTGTTAGTTTTTTTAAGTTGTCTGCTAAACGTACTGTATATATATGTCCCATTTTCCCATGTGTGCTTAGACCATATAGGCTAGCGATTGATATTAATACTCACTCTTTTAAAAAATACATTTAATACACAATTCACATTTGGGAAGGAGAAATTAAATACAACTTCTGACAGTAACGCCGAAAAAATCATCTTTTCCAATTGAAATGCAGTAAATTCCTTAAAAATTAATTGTATTTGTTAGTTTATGATCGATTGTGGAAGGTTACTGAAAATGGACAGCAATCAAACCACCAATTTCAATTTGTTTTCTAATATTTTTTCATTTTTAAAAAGTTGTTGTACAATGTTGTTACATTGTTAGACCGCTGAAATGCTGCTGTGTTGCAATGTTAAAAGGGATACATTACAAGAAACCGTAGAAAGGATCTGTTCAAATAAAGATCGCGTTCATTATCTGCGTTTCCCAACGCTTCCATTTGCTGATAGAGCGGAGTTATTTATTAGCCTACGTTGAAATATGTCACAACACAGCCTTAAATAAGAATCTATGTACACACGCATGTAACTATCTACATAGGCTGTCTAGATAATTTAGAAAAAAAGTTTTGTCACTTTTATTTTTGAAAACTATGACTGGAACTGTGAACCGCGTTGTTGGTGCTTTTGTTTTGAAAGTTATAGGAAATTACATAGGTCCCGCTGATTGGATTTATTTTGAAATGGTACAGGAAGCCCCCACAGCGTGGTGTTTGATGGCAGCTAGCTTGCACCCCTCCCGTCTCCTGTGTCGACAGCAGGTCCTCCTCCAGCCTCTTTAAACTGCTTTCACCGCCACACTAACGACATTTTGGGGGTTCGGTCTCAAGCTCTTCGTCCTCACACCCCTCATAGCTCCCCGTGAGTTTCGGAGGATATTTCTTTTCTAACGTAGCGTTTGGAATCGAAACCAAACACAGACGGAGCTGTGTTTTAGCCTACTTCAGTGGGCGGATAAAGCGGAGGAGGGCATCCGGGCCTGGCTGCTCCGGAGAGTTGGCTTGAAACCAGGCAATTCACCATTTTCAGGTAAATTGGCTCAAATTGTCATTTCTGGACACACACAGCCTGTCCGATAATAGACTCCGTGGCGTTACATTTTGTCCGAACGCTTAGGACGAAGACTGCACAGCGGTGTGTGGAAATGTCAACACAGACGAAACGGCAGCTGAAGAATAATTCAGCCAGACTCATCATATTTAGCTGTTCATCATATTTAACAACTACCGTATCGCACATATTTGAACACATAACATCTCTTATTTTGTTATATCGGGTGTAAATACGAGTCTGGTTTGTTTACCTAACGTAGGCTATGTATTGACAGCACCCCCCACCTGCGACATAACACTATATGTATTGTAGAAAGATCACAGACAAACTGTAGGTACCAACGTAAAATATAATTATGCCTATTGAAATTAAGAGCAAGAGTAACATTACTGCATTATTGTGATTTCTGGGCAAGCATTTGTTTGCAGGAATCTAAAAAATAAATACATGTAATATGTAACACTGTAGACACGATTTTCAAGCAATAGTAAACATCTTCATTATTAATCTTTGCCTACAGTCACAGATTCATGACTAGTTTACTTTTAACATGTGTCAATAACAGGGATAGTTTGTTTTCAGATGCAAAGTAGCAACGTTCCTTTTTACCGTGGAAATGTAGATAATTGATTACCTCTAGCATCTGCTTGTATTTTGACGTACCTTTTCCTGATATGACATCATATAAATCTATGAACATTTTGTTCATAGACTTTGTTCTGCTGTTGGAGGTGCCTTTAGTTCTGCTTGTGCCACATTCAATGCATATGCAAAAAAAATGGAAGAACCAGCTGAAGACATTTCCTCCTGCTAACTTGAAAACATCCTTTTGCTTGACACAATTCCTCCTTTGAAATGATTTGTGTTCATGAATTTGAAATGACTTCACAATAACAGTGACTTTGAAATGGCTGTTGATTGTTGTTTTGATGCTTGTTTTACCAGTTTTTAGCGAGTTCTGTTGAAGATGCTTTTGCGATTCGTAACTTCAGGTGGAAGATATTAGGCTAAGTGAATTGTTGGTAGATAAACTCTCTGGATTCCTAAACACATCTAAAAATGCTTCATATTCCATTTTACGGACATTACAGTTAGGGTGCACTTGGCAATTGTCAATCATATCATAAAAGCCCCATATCATCACTGTTTGAATCAATAGCAGATGGTATCCGGTCATATCGACCACCTATAATTCATTTCTGCAGCAGAGCATCCGTGATGCATGTAGGCTCTAGAGCCCGACCGATAAATTGGCCGATATTAGGCATTTCCCAAATTATCGGTATCGGCAGTTATAATGGATGTTAAAATTTTAAATATTCATTCATCGGAATCATTTATGACAAATAAATGGTTTTGATAAATAATTATTCAAAAAATAAGATAAAAACGGCCTGTCAACCATGTTATGTTTTTTTCCGCTATAGTGTTTTTGTTCAAAGGGCTTTAAGTTTCATATCTTAAATTTGTGTTTTTATACATTTTTATTTATCAGAGCTTTAATATATTTTGATCTTCCTCTGTTCTGTTGTGACAAAATTAATCCTCATATTATTTTAGTGAGATCTCATAAATAACTACAAATAACTGTATGTTAACTGTATGTTAGGGAAATCTTTTATGTTTTGATACGCTTTTCTGGATTTTTTAAAATATGTGTATATATATTGGCCGATATCGGATTTTTAAATAACCAAATGTTTGTGTCGGTATCTGCATCGGCCTATAAAATCCTTATCGGTTGGGCTGTAGGCTCTTTTACCCTTCCTGTTTGACCTGGATTTACTTCCACTGTCCTTCATCTGTAGTGTGTGTGTGTGTGTGTGTGTGTGTGTGTATATGTGTGTGTGTGTTGACCCACATTCAAATCTAGGCTGTTAGCTGGGAGAGTGATACACCCCCAGAGAACAAAGTAATTACCCTGACAGTCTCCTCCCCATGTCTGTGGGCCATATAGCTTGCATCGATCTGTCTCTGCATTATGTCACATTACAGCAGGAACATGACATCTGAGAGTGTGTGCAATGGGACACACACACTCTTTCTCACTTTTTTTTTTCACCTGGGACTGACTGATGAGAATAGGTACAGTAAAGCCGACTGTCTCCCAGCAGATTGAAGTTGTGAGATGTGTGATTGGTTCCAGTTTGAGGAAATTTAAGTGCTGCCATGTGGCTATTTTAGAAAGGTGGCTGTAATCTGGGTAGAGGCTTCAAGTCAACTCATTCTCCATTGACTGTTAAAAGTGGCATGCTACCATTTTAATGAATCCATTTATTTTAGCCCAGTTAACTAGCCGTTGCGAGTACATTTCTACCTGTAAAAATAGCCTTCTGTGGCTCTGGAAGTCTGATAACGTAACCCTGACGTTCGGGTTGCCTTACTTTGGGTTTGGGGACTGCAGATTTATAGTCATGGCCTCGTCCTCTGCTGCTTTGATTTGGTCTCCTGTGAGTCCCCCAACCTTATGGAAGTCCCAACATGACATCATGACATGGCATAAACATACACACCGACTTTCTTAAGCCGAGTGGCGTGTTATCTGTACGCATTTTTAAACTATCCGTGTGTATATCTACGCTGTATACAGCGGGCGTAAATGCACACGCCACTTGGCGTGTTATGTTTATTCCTATTATTATTTCATCTTTATTGTATGTGTGTATGTATGTATATTGTGTGCTAGTATGTCATTATATTTATATTCTGTTCTGTGTGACTGATTTCGCTGCCGTAACACTGTATTTTCCTGTTTTATTGGATCAATAAATCTATCTCTGTATCTGTCTATCTATTTAATCATGAGAAGAAAGCAACGGTTAAGTTTAGAAAACGTGACACGCGGGAAACAATCCCCGGGCTCCTGGGTGAAAGTCCTGTGTTTACCCGTCCACCAACCTGACCAACCTCCCTCTGCAGATTTTCGGCCTTTCGTACTACGCACTTTGGAGTAAATTCACACGCTATCGCAAGGTAATGTAGGTCAATGGAGGATAAACGTCCCAAAATGCGAGTATGCTTCTTGATAACACGCCAATAATGGCATATGAATTGTCGTGTAATACATACGCCATTTCATAAGATCAGTCTGGAAGTCCAGTGGTAAATCATTGGAGGGGCCCTTAAACTGAAGAGGCAGGAACAGATATCAGACTTGTTAAAAAAAAAAAAAAAAAAAAAAAAATCAGTGAAATGTGGTTGATGACATGACAGCGTGGTGAGCCAAACAGCTTGCTGTCAGCTGAAACGTTGGGGTGTCCCACACTGTAGCAGTTTGTCTAAAGCTGGGGTGCCTGTCAGAATCAGGGCGGCGTGGTCACCATGTTGTTTTTTTATGTTATAGCTCAACATAACTCAATTATAAAGTACAGTAAGTATTAAACTGTGTTATAAAATGTTTCTGTACATAGGCTGATCAAAAAAAAACAAAAAAAAACTCGAGGTGCAATGCATGGTGATATCCCTGCATGCTTAGCAGTCTGACTGCTCTTATTCATGATCAGCCTCCAAAACACTGTTGCTAGTGACAACCAGGCCGGCAGCTTGCAATCTCCCTCTTCTTCTCTCCCGTTTATGTAACCCCAACTTGTGTGATGTTTTATTGATCAGATAGAGGTGTTTATCGTCTTGTGTGTGTGTGTGTGTGAACGTGTGTGTGTGTGTGTGTGTGTGTGTGTGTGTGACATAGAGCATGTTAACCTCCTTCTATTAGCCAAATATCTCCCTGTTATTTCCTTTTATCAGAGTTATAGCCGATGAACACATTTTGATGGTGAAAAGTAAACTTCATTAGCGGTTACATCTTTTTGATTATTAATGAGTGTTTTTCATTTCAAGGTTCAACTACATGCTTATTCAGTGGACCAGTAAGTGTTCTCCACACTCCCAGACTTTCATATTTCATGCTTCTTTACATTGAAAGCAAAACAGGTTGTAATGGCATATGAAACCGCTGTTCCGACCTGGATGTAACTCCATGTATTTTAAAGTAAATGAACAAATATCTGTGTTTGTACAATTATTTATGTAAGTGAGACATGGAAAAGCAGGTTTAGAAAGATAAAATTATATTTGGGCCAACCAGGTATAGGGGGTTGAGTTTTCCCATGTCATCCTATGGAGACGCACGGGCTGTGGGGCGTTATTTGGATGTCCAGTGGTCTAACCTACGTTAAAAAGCTAGTGCAACGACATTTTCCACAGTAGAAAACATGATATAAATGGAAAAACCTACTGTTCTAGCTATAAAAATGGCAGAATCATCCACGGTACATGGATGATTTCCCTAACCACTTCATACACGCTTCAGGATGATGGCAATGAGTTGTTAACAGTCAATCACAAAGACGTATCGCCCTGCAACAATCTATCTAAAGTAACACCTTTTGGAAGTACCATTCATGATGTATAGAAAAAAACTAAAGTTGTGGGAAGTTTTTATGGCTTAAACTATATGTTTTATTTTTCCCCCCATGCTGTTTCATTCGTCCTGTCCAGAAGGGACCGATGAAACATTATGCACATCCCACTTTTGCTGTAATAACTCCTGAATGGTTTTGTTCAAAGCTGGAAATGCAACTGTATTTGACAGATGACACGTGTAGGCTGGTGGTGACAAACTATTAGTTTTCAGTGCGATACGACCGCTTTGTAAATTATGTTTGATTAAAATGTGTTTCAACTGTCCCGGCTCTCCCCTACTCCCCTTCCCTTTTTTGTTGGTAAGAGCTGTTGAGTGCTGTCTAACACCTGAGGAAGAACAGAACATGTGAAAAACCCTAGAATGTAACTACATGTGAGAGAAGGACTTGCTAACAGCCCTTGGGGCTGATGGGAAATGTCTTCCTGCCATTGCACTGCCACAGGGTGGGCATTATGTTGGTGAAGTAGTAATTATTGGGCTTTTTTGGGGTCTAACTAATTCTAGGGCTCCAGAATGAATACAATTAGTGTGGGCTGGGTGCAGCAAGAACACACAATTAGACACGTTCATAGCCATAGGAACACACACACACACACACACACAGACTGAGGGAAGTTATGTGAGCCATGCAAGGAATCTGAAGTGCTGCAAGTCCATTCTTTCTGTATCTCACACACAACTTTTTCTACCTCAAAGGTAAAAGATGTTGGTTGTGTGTGTGTGTGTGTGTGTGTGTGTGTAACAAAGCCAGCTCATAATACTGGTGTGGTCATCTTGTATGAATGTTACTGGGTGTCAGAAGGCATGTGTGGTCAACTATGTGTGTCACATAGTTGTGTAAGAAAATGGACGAGTGTGTTAGCCTAGTCTTTGTTCTCTCTCTCAGACAAACACACACACACATTGCACACTGACACACACATTGTGCTGAAAAACACCAACCCACGCACGCACACACACTGTCTTACCATTATTTCCGATGTGTTTTGCCATCATAACCTGTCCAATTGCACCCAGGATAACTATCCCATCATGCTTTGCCAGGTGTGTGTGTATGGAAGGTTTAGTTGGGTGGCTGACATTGGCTCATAATCTGAAGAATAACCGAGGGCAATGTTTGTTAGAACAGCATCAGACAGGGATTACATGATGCACACAGACACATGCAGAGGTCACGCTGTAAAACAGAGTTCTTAAAATGGGCTCAATGACATGTCAGTGTTCTTTAAGAACGCTTTGTTATGCTGAGGATTTCCTCCTTGTAAAATATGTGTTTATTCCTAATGTGTAAGTAATCCGATTATTCAACACTTCACCTAATGAACCCAGAGTAACCTTAGCTTGACTTAATCCAACACTCTAAACTGCTTATTTGAAGGAATACAGCACAGACCAAAATGGCCTTCTGTTGTTAAAATATTCATACTCCTTTCACTTCAAGGTAGGACTGAACGATTTAAGGGTTAACTTCTAAATAACCATTTTTCTGACCACAATTGCGATTTTTAGATTGCGCTGACTTCAATCAAACTCCAAGCCTGTTTTGGTGGCCTGCATAATATGTGTATAAAATGATTTTCACAATACAAGATTCCAAAAGTAGATTTTATGTGCACACCAACAAGAGCTCGACCCATAAAGGATTTTTAAGGCCAACACGATTCAAATAATCCGATATACTTATTACTAATCCAGAAATGCGTAACAAAACAGATTTCCTTAACATTAGTTATTTGTGTTTTCACTAAAATAGTAAGATGATAATTTGTTTTACTGTCACAAAAAAACAGAGGAACATCAATATTAAATATATTAAAATTCTGATAAATAAAATGTACAAAAATATAAACTTAAGATATAAAACTTAAATTCCTTTTTGACAAAAACAAAATATTTAGTGTTGCCAACAGGGACACTGTAGATCGCCCTCTGGTGGACAAACTATGCAACACTCATAACACGGTTGACCGTCCGTTTTTATTTTTTATCGGTATCGGCATTTATGTTTTTTGTTCTTCATCATAATTATTTATGACGAATAAATGATTGTGATAAATTCCTATTTAAAATATATATTTTTTTAATCAGACATTATAAATGCGGATACCGATAGTTAGGGGAAATGCCTTATATTGGCACCTCTAAGAACACACACACACATAAGTGGCACGTTGTCAGTGCCAAGTACAGTCCGCTCTAGTCATTCTGCTGTTCAGGACATCCCGTCCTACACAACTCTTACCATCTGCTTGCTTCTCAAAAAACAATTTTCCTAACCCGTCTCACATTATCATCACATAATAACAATAACAAATCGTTCCATGTGCAGTAGAATATGGTGGACTTTACAGTAACATTTACTTTTTAGAGGAAGCTGTATTGTGTTAGTAGAAGTTGTACCTGTGAGCTCTGGGAGTTTTAAGACCGACTGTTCTGACTGCTTTCTCTTACTTTGCTGCCTCCTCTTACTTCTCTCAGTATAAAAGTGGGTTTCCTCGTTAATCTCAAGTATGAATCTGTATTTATCTCTCTTTTCTCCCTGGCGGGTTAATCATTGCCTCACACACAGGCGCTATCTGCAATCAGTGCCAAAAAAGTGCATCAAAAGTTCAGAGAACGCAGTCGCGAAAACACGATCCCTCACAAAGCCCGGAGAGAAAAGAGTCGCGCCTTGGCGCTTTTTTAGCCATTTGAAATGAATTCTTTTGCAGACATGTTGCTGTAAAAGCAGGAGGTTCCCAATATTCCTCTGAGATTGTATGTTTCTCAAGCTCATCACCGTGTTAGCACCGGTAAGCAACTCATTCATCATTATCTGAAAGGTCGGATCAGTATCGAGGTCAGTAACACTTTGTGCGTTTGCACTCACTAATAATCCGGTCTAATCAGATTAAAGCAGCACTCCTATATGTGCAGTGCAGTGATGGGCTGAACAGACTAAGAAACTACAACAACTCTGACTTTATCAACAGAAAGCCCACGGATGAAGAGATTAGAATACAGTCCTACGCCATTTGATTGACAGGAGATCTCTGTGAGGCACACCGCTGCCATGAGCACATGGCATCAAAGATAGAAATCCAGCAGGCGTCTCTTCTGAATGCAGAGTTGTAGTGAGGCAGAGAAATATATCATTGGCTCCGTCATGTTTCTTGGTCGTCCGCTGCAGGGAAAGAGAATTGGGAGTTAGCTGGTCCTTGGTTTGGTGAGGATGTGCGGTGTGATTGAAAAGTAACAACAGCAAAACAGATTTGAGACGCATCATTCGCTGTTTTTGGGAATAGACGAGAAGCAACTTCCACAATAATTGCACACGCAGTGAGATACTGAAATTGGACAGTACCATAGCTTGATAGGAATTCAGGGGACTTATGCCCCTGGCTTGCCTTAACACAAAGAATGGTAGTTGAGATGCACACTATGAGGGGTTATGTGCCAGCCTATTTCTTGCCGGGGCACAAACCCCTGTAAAACCCCACTTGTTTTATTCAACTTCATGTATTAATTAATGAGCTTTCGATGTCTTTGTAGACGGATTCTGATGCCTTTGGACGGAGTAAGGCTACCTGTTTTCCCAGGGTTTATTGTGTTTGTGCTAAGCTAACTGGCTGCTGGATGGCGTTATAGTGAGTGTAGACATTAAATGGGTTTCAATGTTATCATCTAACTCTCTTTAAGTAGGCAAGTAAGCATTAGAGCTCGACCGATATATCTGCTGGCCGATAACTATCGGGCAGTTTTTGTTTAAAAAAAATATTCATTTATTTTAAAATTAATATTTTAAAAATGAAATAAAAACGGTCAACCATGTTATGAGCGTTTGCGTTGCATAGTGTGTCCACCAGAGGGCGCTCTACAACGTCCTTGTTGCCCCAGTGTGTAAATGATTATGTTATTTTAGTAATAACTACAAATAATTGTTAGGGAAATCTGTTTTGCTACTAGTTTCTGGATTTTTGTTTTTTAAATATATATCAGATTTTTAAATGTCCAAATATTTGTATCGGTATTGGCGTTAAACATCCTTCATCGATCGGGCTCAAGTAAGCATATTTCTCAAAATGAATAATCCTTAAATGTAATGGTAACAAGTTCTTCTTCTTCTTCCAATTTCTTCCATTGCTTTGCTTACATTATCCGTTAGCCACTGGGTGTGGAAAACAAAGTCCGTGTAAATACTGAAACTTAGCAAAGAATGCCTGATAATATTTGTGTTATATTGTTCACTATTTAGTCTTCTGATTTCAAATACTTATTTAAAACTTATTTTAAGCTTATTATTTTACAACTAACCCCTTTGCAGCTTTTATCAAGAACATAATGCAACATTTGAGAATGTTGAAGACTTTTGTCAAATGAATACAGGGTCTCAAAGTAACTGTTTCCTCTAGAACTCTCTCTGGAAACTCTCTAGAAAAAATTCAAACAATACCTAGCTGCAGACATTCAAGATATTGTGTGCAATGGACAAACAAACATGTTGGAAATTAACATTTATTGTTTCTGTTGTCATAAACTCCAGCAATCATTTGTTCAATAAAGCTGTGTGCGTCACAGCAGCTGAAGTAGGCACAAAGATATTCTGTGGCCAGCAAATGTCTGATGTAATGAATAAATGGGAAATGTTGCGTCACTGTCTTGGGATGGGACGTCCCACCTGGCTTGGCATGAAGACAGGAAATAGCCCAGGCCAATGAGATATACACATACACACACACACACACACACACACACAAACAAAACAGGGCACCTCAGGGAGGGAAGTGAACACCTGTTCCCAGAGGCATCGGGGTGAGCGGAGATGGATTTGTTGACTGTGCTCAGGGGAGTGGTGGGGCGTGAGAAAAAGGATGCACGATGGAAAGCCGTAAAACAGACAGCGGAGGAGGAGGAGGAGAGTTGATAATAGAGGGAGGGAGGGAGGTTAAAGTCATGTTCCTTTGTGTAAGGCAACCAGCCATCCTTTGAGATCTCTCTCTGGTAGGGTGTTGTTTTTGTGTTGTTGGGTGTGGGCAACTGTTGATGTGTTGTTGCTATGATCTGACTTGAGCACATGTTAAAGCTGCAGTTGGCAACTTCGCATGTGGATGACCCCCAGCTGGCAACAAGAGCTCACGGATTCTTTCGGGATTTTATTTTCCATGCAGCTTTATAAATTAAAAGCATTGAAAGTTTTCAATATTTGGCTGAATATGCTCCATTCATAGGCTTTGTTTTAAGGATATTTTTTTAGTTAAGTGGGAAGAGGTTTATTGCCATGTTTGCAAAAGACTAATATTACTAATATTATATTATATTGTCTGCGTTGGCAAGGAAAGTTGGGACATCATGGGGGGGAGGGGTAATGTCAGTAAGTTCAAGTAAAATACAGACTTAGCTAATATCGTGTTCAGAAGTTTTGATGCAACTTTTTTTTCTCCTTTCAGCTTCTCTAACAAACATTTGTTTGTGTGCGTGTGTGTGTGTGTGTGTGTGCACTTAAGCTCCTATAATTCCCATCGCTCTCCACTGGAATGTGCCATCTTCAGCTGTGTGTTTGGATTCTCCAACCAAACATTCAGACAGGACAACACACTTTCTGAGTGTGTGCGTGTGTGTTGGACAGACCGGAAGCTTCTCATTAATCTGGTGTGGATGTAATAAGACAGACGAGTGTTATGTAACAGACGGAGTGGGTGTTGATTTCCCAAACACAACGGTGTGTGTGTGTGTGTGTGTGTGTGTGTGTGTGGGGGGGATGTCACAGAGAGGGTTAACAGCAGGTGGGTAATGTTTTCATATCCAAGTCGTTTACTTCCATAAAAGTATTGTCAATTTTTTCTTCTTCTGAGGACTATTTTTACATCCTAACATTAAATGCAAGCACATACTTCAATGAGCTTAGGCATGACTGTGTATTTATACCTTACTGTAAGACACCACAATCCACTTAGACCCAACAAAGTGAATTTGGAAGCTGCAGGTGGTAATTGTGTATGCCAGCGAGGCGTAACAATGACTTGCAGCGGTGCAAATCACTTGTTTATACAGTAAAAAGCTAGAATGAGGTCAGCAGGGCAACATGACCATCATTCATGTTCACTCCAACTCCTGCTGCAGATAGCTAACAGTCATGTGATAGCATGCTTAATAATTGTGTCATAGCTAATCGCCAGCTGGCCATACTTCCTATTTTAAAGCATTGTACATCTGTACACTGATAAGAGCAAATGTGGTGTAACCATGTATCCAGCTAATTTAAATAGCTCACGTTTCTGTAACAGTTAACTTCATTTAATATTGCATGTGGCGTTTTTCTTATGCGGGGTGAAAATGTTCCACCAAAACAAGTTTCTTCCCAAATCTATTTTGCTCCTCTGCGTCCGGAGCTTAGCACCGCCCAAGACAATTGTGATTGGTTTAAAGAAATGCAAACAACCCAGAGATTTTTTTTTTCTCTTCCTATCCAGGAGTGTGTGTTGTGTAGCCGGACCTACTGTGTCTCCACAGCGCTGTGGAGATAGGTTTGGCAATGCCAAACTAACAACCGATATAAGAGGATCATCTAACCTGCACCCTATCCCTGTTTTGTAATTGGAGATAGATGAAGTGTATTGCCTTTGGCATGACCTTAAGCTAACCCCCTCACACAAACGCTCCTACATATATTTATATATACACAGTCTGTTTGTTTCTTTCTAACCTCCCCCTCCCCTTGCTGCAAACACATGACACTGCATTGTGTGTGTGTGTGTGTGTGTGTGTGTGTGTGTGTGTGTGTGTGTGTGTGTGTGTGTGTGTGTGTGTGTGTGTGTGTGTGTGTGTGTGTGTGTGTGTGTGTGTGTGTGTGTGTGTGTGTGTGTGTGTGTGTGTGTGTGTGTGTGTGTGTGTGTGTGTGTTCGTTCAGCCTGGAGACATTGCAATCTTCATACCCAAAAATAAAATACCATCTTCCACCCAGCTCGCCCTCCCTTCAATCTTTATCTTCATTCTTTCCATCTCTCCCCATTAATCCCGACAATCTGTGTTCTTCTCCTTGTTGTTTTCTCTTCTGCTTCTGCATCATGTTTTTTTTATGTCTGTCCTTGGTGGATTATTTGTACATCTTTGATACTTTAGATGATGCACAGGTACGAGAGTCGAGAAACCTGCTCACAAAGTGGGATATTATTTGCCAGAGATATGAATGATTCCATGTTACCAATTAATACATTTGGACTAAATATTACTGCTCATTTAAATAAAATGTTTTTTATTTGATTTTCCTGAGGGTACCCTGCCACGGCTGTCGTTGCCTTGTGGGCAGGGGTGTCCTATAGGGGAGAAAGTTAGGACAATTCCAAGGACCCATGACTGACAAGGGCCCCAAAAAATAGGTTAAAACTAATCTAAAATTATTAATTTGCCCATTTATTTTTTTTTACATGGGGTCGGCACCCCTGCTTGTGGGCATTGTGTGTATGTGACGTAACGTTAGTCCAACGTGTTATTATGGCATCCAGGCAACTTCTAGGCATGACCCGCCCTTCAATAGCAATCACACGCTACTATTGGCCAAACATCCATGCTTACACAAGGTAACAGATTTGTTCAGGTCCTATCCCCTGACCATCCTAACCTTAAATACTCAACGTCAATGCCTAACCCTAACCAATGACAAGTCCCGCTGGGACTATTGCTAGTCTGCAGTTGTCATGGACAAAGTAACGCAGACATTTTTCCATGGGTAGTGAACCCACAGTAGTCAGTGTTTTATGTTTGCTGCAAAGACAAAATAAATCACCTGATTAATAAAGGGTCACATTGTCCCCCGGCCATTTTTCACTGCAGAGTTGCCAGAAAGCTGCTAGCAGCGAGGCTAAAGATAATACCAAGGGTTTCCGCAGGGACTTATAAAGTCTAAAATGTATCCTTATAACGTCTTAAAAACAGCCAGATTTTAATCCGAGGTCTTAGATTTCATTTAGTCAGGTCTTAAAAAGGTTTTACCCTTATTCCTTTCAAGAAACCCTTGCCGCAGAAAGAAACAGTATCAAGTTGTAGCCCCCAAAGAGCAGAACGCTGCCCTCAGAACGTTTCAGAACGTCACCGGATCGGTGTGTTGTAGTTCTTTCTAAAGGGATATTGGTGCTGGTACATGCGGTGATAAAACTACAAATCTCCTGATAAATTCAATACCTGCCCGCTAAATACATCTGTTAACGTTTGACTAGGGACTCTAACATCTGTCAATATGTGCAGGTCTTCACTGAGCGGACTTTTTAAAGACCATGTGACAGGCAGGTAACGTTAAAGGTTATCTGCTAGCCTACTCTTGAATTCCCCCTTGAGGATCAATAAAGTATCTATCTATCTATCTGAGCTGCAAGTAAATGCTGGACTGAGCTGTGGTTTTACTGCCGCAGGTATTCATGCACGACTGTTGGTGATTTACAGAGGTGGAAGACTCAAATTATGTACTGCAGTAAAAGCAGAGTTCGAGAGTTACAAATTACTTGTCAGTTACTAGTCCTGCATTCAACATCTTCTTTAAGTAACGGTACAGAAGTATTGTCAAAATATACTTAAAGTACCAAAAGTAATAGTGCTCATTATGCAGTGTAATATATCTTATTTTATTGAATTATATTATAATCGCAAACACATACCAGAGCCCCATATTTTACGTAAGAAGAGCAAACTATAATTCTACATAAATATGAAGAGGACAGACATGGTTTAACAGGTAAAACACAATACAGTCGCTGCTTCCTAAAACAGGAAGGGAAGCTGGCAAAACAAAAAGCAGACACTGGAAATGCATAAATCACAATGCTTATCATTACTTCCTCATCAGTTAGGCACAAGATCTGGCCATAATTACACTTGTCCTTTCCTTAATCTGTCGCTGCAACTCTGGCAGTGGGAAGTGATAATAAGTGAGTATAATTCGAACCCAAATGTGCATTGGCAACACATGGCTCAAGAAGCCGACAAATAGCTTATACATAATTCCCTAAGGCTGAAAATCTACATCTTTCATAAAAATACCCATCGGGGAATGTTAAAGGGTGTTGTCGGTCTTTAGATGTTTGTTTTTTTTGTGATCAATTTTTTTATACTGAGAAGAAAGCTAGGAGGGAGGGAGATAAAACTACACCTGCAGAAAAAGACAAACACGCACATAAAACGACACACACACAGACAGACACAAGACAAGGGACCAGTCACAATCACAGGTGACAGGTCATTCAGAATCAAGACCTTGCTAGTAACAAGCACAGTAACATTAATCAATGCATTTGGGATGCAATATTGTTCCAGAATTGACCAATGGGGGAGCACTCTGTTGATCTCTAAATGTTTTAAACTTTTCTGAGCGCACCACTCTCTCTGCTCACCGAGCTCCAGCTGATCTTCTAAGAACGTTGACGCTGTCACCAATTGAGCATTGATTGGTCAGTAGGGGGTTCTTTCACACTGGTTGATCTCTGATCTCCAACATAACCTTCTCCCGAACAGGTTTGGTGTTCAGCATAAGTTACCATGGCGATTTAACCCGGTAACAAGTGATCCACCGTCGTGATACACAAAACCCTGGGTTGAACCTGAAGTTGCCTCGTTAACGCCAAGTCTTGCTTCGTAGTACAGGCCTCTGGGCGTGTGGTGATTCTGGTGTCGGTTGTTGACCAATGACACGCAAAGTTGTCTCACTTCTCTTGAAATCTCTCACGTGAAAGCTCGTGAAACGGTTTTCACTCTTTGCCGTTCTTTTCCTACATCTCTTTATTACCCAAAGATCAAGGTCATTGTTCATATCTTGTTAGTATTCATATTGTAGCCTTTTTGTGCTCTTTTAGACATACACAGGGTTATTTCAACTCTCCCCTCTGGGTCGGTCATGCTGGAGCTCCTTTTTTTTTTTGTTAGTTTATCTCAAGCAAAACAAAGGGTCTTTCAGTGGAAAGCGCCCACTGCGCTGGGCAGTGGCACTGATGCTCTGTTTGTGTGTGTTCTCATAGCTGCACAAACACATGCTTGTGACTGTACCCAGTAGGGTTCAGCTGAAATGGGCGCTTAAAGGCTGATGAAGTAGTTTTGATATGAGGATGAATGTAATTTGGGTTGATACTTAGAATTCTTAGGTTTAATTTTTAGCATGTCAAAAATAACTAAAATGTTCTACCGACTCTAGACACTAATAGGACATGGAAACTAGAGTAATTCATAATTCATCTATTGGGTTTAGAGCTGGAAAACTAGACTGGGTAAACCTAGTCAGATGGTGGACTAAAGGCCAAAGAAGAGAGCCTGTGACCGGGAGGTCGCCAGTTCAATCTCCAGATCAACCGGATTAAATCTGGTTCGGGAAAGTGAAAGAATGTCCCCCCCCCCCCCCCCCCCCCCCCCCCCCCCCCCCCCCCCCCCCCCCCCCCCCCCCCCACCCCCACCCCCCTCATTACCATCATTACCATGCTCTTGAGCAGGGCTCTTAACCTCCCATCCGCCCCAGGCAGGCTTCAAAGTTTTGGTAGGTGACAGATTCATGGTTTTTTTAAGTCTTTGTGTATGACAGACAGATGTAGGACAGACAGTGGTGCTTTCATTGTAATGTATACGTTCAGAATGAGGGGAACTCCCTGCCTGTGGGATCTCTATATGATTGCAGTGATGGAAGTTGCCTTTGATCCTGTAACCAGACATTTTAAAGGAGGACAAATCAATAGTGAACACCTGCGAGAGTTCAGGTTTTGCCTTCTAGCGTTTCCTTAAAAGTTGTTCATCTACACTGCTTTGATTAGTTTTTCTCAAACTTTCGGAGTGCATGTTGGCAGCGGGCAGGCTGTGAATACTAAGTAATTGGTTTAATGAAAAAATTCACAAAGAAAGTAAATGTTGAATTAATTGGCAGATTTTTCATTTTTCATTTCATTTCAATCAACCAAAAACAAGAAAAAAACTAGGGCAAGGGCTACAAACAAAACCCACCTGATCAGACGCAAACGCCACAGGGCATTCTGACTCAATATGCAGTTAGGGTTGAACCACAAATAAATTTCAAACATTGATCAATAGATCTGTTTGACATGCAAGCTCTTTTTTTTTGTTGCTTCGGGCCCTGTTCTGTCCCGGCTTCTTCGTGTCCGCTGTTCAAAGGAGAATGATTTTTGTTCTCGTTCTATTTTAAAGTAGTTGTGAGTCCCATATGAGCAGGTCTATTTCGAGCAACAGTTTAAACAGCTATGTCATTTGTGTCCTTTTGAGAAGTGGCAACTGTTCAGCCTTCCTCTCAACTCTGCCTCTGTTCTTTGTTTTGCTTGATTTCGTCGTCAGCTTAAGTTTTTTTATTTTATTTTTATTTTTTTTATTTTATTTTTTTTAAATATAGAACTGACAGAAGTATTAATGAGAGTTTTTGAATAAGATGGTACAAGTTTGTTCTGGGTACTGATATTAGTGGTTGGGTTTTGGATATTGTGGTCAGAGGTAGAATACTATATTATAGAAAATCAATACAGTATTGTATCGCAATACTTTCTGTGGCAATACTGTATCGATACACAGGCGCCAAGTATGGATCTTTTATTATGTGTGTTGGTCAGTTTGTCTGCCTGACAATCCTATTTTGCAGCAATAAAGTTGGAGTGAGATGAACGCAGAGAGAAATGTATCTTTTTAGATAAAACTGATGTTGACAAGGTTTCCTTTTGGGAACATCATTTGAAGTTGGGAATAAATAATAAAATTTGCAATAAATCGCAGAAAGGCCTCTGGTGATTCCCACCCCTAATTTCTGAATAATTATTATTTTTTTTTTTCAATACGAAGATCAAACTAAACTTAATAATTTCTCTTTTTTGTTATTTTTATAAATAGTACCATATGTATTTAGGGAGCAAACACTGTTCCGAACACAGCTAATAATGGATTACATTTTGAGGAGCACACACACAGTTGATGCTTGGTTGGATGTTGGGAGTACACTACAAAACACCCACTACACAAGGGAACAAAAACAAAAGTATATTAAAAAGCATCTGCCTTTTATCCCGATGTAATGTAAGTGGGACACACTGTTTTGAATACTTGATGCGTTTGGATCAGCCCAATAGATTGTAATCAGCGTGATGACCACTTTTAGGAACGTGGGTTTGGGGAGGACTTACTTGACAACTCATTCAATTTTGAAAACATACATTTATTGAGTAATTACAAAGCGACCATGTACCTTAGGGTCCACTGGATTTGGGGAAAACTCGCACTTGATCGCTCAACTAAAACAAGTTAATGATTTTAATTCTCTGGAATCTGCTGTAAACACAAAAGCTACTCACTGAAACCAAACCTAATGTAGAGTTGAGCCACCTCCCCCTCCCTCTGTCTCTCTCTCTGTGTGTCTCTCTCTCTCTCTGACTCTGTGTCTCTTTGTCTTTCTCTGTGTGTCTGTCTCTCTCTTTCTGTGTCTTTTACTGTGTCTCTGTCTCGCTCTGTCTCTCTCTCTCTGTGTCTCTGTCTCTCTCTCTCTATGGCTCTGTCTATCTCTGTGTCTCTATCTATCTCTCTGTGTGTCTCTCTCTCTCTCTCTCTGTCTGACTCTGTGTCTCTCTCTCTCTGACTCTGTGTCTCTCTGTCTCTCTGTCTCCCCTTTTTGTTATAGATTTTTTAAATGTGTTTATTTTAATTAAACGTTCCTGTGTCCAGACATGTACCAATCAGAAAACAGAGTGACTGAAAGAGGACGGGATAATGGACAACAACTTAGAGTTTAGGCAAGAGTGCAGGAAAAATGCACAAAAAGGGCCAAAAGGACATGATCTAATAAGACAAACATAAGACAATCTACTGATGATCTACATTATCACATTCCATATGACCCCCTCATGTTTAATGTTCTCCACCTTTAAACCTGACGGAGCCTCTGACGTGGACTCTGACTCCGCATCTTTAAGGCTTCAGCATGGAATGACTACACAATAAAAACCTCAGTAAACAAAACATTTCGTTCAAACTTGTGGGTGACAAATATATGTCAAAATCAAACAAACTCAGATTTATATGTGTATTTTTAAAATCACACAGGATATTTACATGAAAAAAGTGGATTCATCGCGTGGCATCGATAACCGGTTTAGAATTGAATCCAAACCAGAGATTACTACCTCTATGAACTGCAGACGTTACGTGTTGTTGTGCTGGTACATGCGCTCACAGATCTCGCTGCTCACAACATTTTCTCCAAGTAGATGTTTCTTTTTTGTCTGATCGGAGAGCTCATCAAAATCTGGGAGTGTACATTTAATATTGGTAAAGAACAGAGTTGTGACGTCAGTAGCCTTAATGTGCTACAGTGAAGCGGGAAGTGTTGCTCTGTGAAGCAGGAAGTGATGCTCTGTCTCTGCGGTTTTCCACAGCCAGACTGTGTCCACTCAGCCTGGACCTGCTCAGAGTCTTTCTGAGTCTGTGGTAAAGTATGGTGCTCAAGTATTACAAGTAATACCTGAGTATTACTTAAGTAGTGTCTTCCCAGTAGGTCATGTATTTCTGTTTCTGTCTGCAGGTGATTTGGTTGGGCTGGATGGTTTCAATTTTAATTTGCTTTATTGGCATGACAAAAATCCATTTGTGTTGCCAAAGCATAAGAACAGACATACATATAAACAACAACAAGGAGTAGATACATCTCATATACAATAAACATACAAGTGAACAGAATAATGATAGAATTGTTGATGTAGACCTCTCTCCCTCTTTCTCCCCTTTCCTCTTCCCCCCCCCCCTCTCTCTCTCTCTCTCTCTCTCTCTCTTTCTCCCTCTCTCTCAGCAGCACTGTACATGCCTGCACATTTCATGGCTCTTAACCAAACACAAAGAGTCCATTATGGCTCCGTTCATTGTAATGAACTCACTTTCTCCTCTCCTCTCCTATTTCTTCCTCCTCCCAGTCTTCCTCTTCACATTCACACTTTCACCCACATCTCTGAGATTGGATGTGAAGCCAACTTTTCCGTTTCATTACCTCATTGTGATATCGGAGTTGGGAAAGAATAGAAGAAAACGAGTAGAAAGGAAGGAAGGCTATGACTAGAGGTAGGCAGGTGTATGTCTGTGTAATTATCAGTCCAGTAATTAGGCCGTATTGCCTGTTGTCTCCCCCATCGCTTGCCCTTTGAAGTTTCATCCACTGTACTACCCAGAATGCACTTGGAAGGCATTACGGAGGGAGCAGAGGAGGGATGAAGTGGGGGTTGTTGGGAATTTGGGTCAAAAAGTGTGAAAAATACTTTCTGGAGATGCTGATGATGAAAGAGACAGAATGAGTTTCGGGGGGTCTCATTTCTCCCTTTATTGTCCAACTTTCTTTATTGCATTTCACAACTTGATACACATCAATCATTAGTACAATGAAAACACAGTAGTTATATAGAAAAAAAAAGAAGTACAAGCTGATTTCTCCCAGAACCCAACCCACCCCAAACGCACCCCGTCCAGGTCCAAACACAAGACAAACAGCCTGCTGGGATCTAGTCCCTGTAGCAGTTTCTAGCAACACGACATGCACACACCTCCATTCACACACATTCAAAAGGAAACATGAAAAGAAATAAAGAAAAAATAATAATACTGATACTGAGTGAATAAATGAATATGTACTTAAGAATACATGTTAAGTTAAACAAGTATATAAATAAATTACAAATGAAGAAGGAAAGAA
>NC_048429.1:14588859-14623859 GCF_013103735.1 Etheostoma cragini | reverse complement strand
ATTATGAAGCACGGAAGTGATGAAGAGGGAACAAGTACAGTGTGTGTGTGTGTTAGTAACGGCTCTAATGGACTGAGTGAGTAGCTCTTTATCATGTTATGTAACAGGAATAAGAGCAAGGGAGCTACAAATAAAAACTGCTAGAAAGGCCATTTCCATTCAAATCAACGTAGCAGAATGGTCGGAGTAGCAACCAGGGACGTCACTAGGATTGAAAGACGGGGGGGGGCTTTAGCCCAATGACTATGCAAAACTGTCCCTTGCAAAAAACAGCTGCGTGGGGGGGACTTACTTAGGCCAGAGAGTGTGCTCATGCTGAGTTCTTCTTTAGGCTAAGACTTTCCGCTATCCTTCATTTTGAGTGTATTAATCAAATGACCACAGCAAACAGTCTAATGTCTTTTCATCCATTTTATTTCTATATGATCTACTTAACCACAGTCAACCCATACACACACACACGCACGCACGCACGCACGCACACACACACACACACACATGCACGCACACACTTTTCCTGACATCTCTGTTATGGATGACCGTACAGTTTGTCTTAAATGAGCTGCTGATGTAATAGACACATGAAAGTGATTGGCCGCCACTTGTGATTGGCGGCTGCCAGAATGAATAGACACGCACGTCCATCTTTACAGAAGGCTTCCCATCAGTAGTTTGTCTGTCACTCCCAATCAAGAAAGACTTACAATAAATTCAAGCAGAACAAGAAACTTTAGCTCCTGGCTACAAAAGAAAAAGCCCCAAGTATCCAGCAGTAATAGAGGTCAGAGGTCAGGACCTTCCTGTCTTTAAAATAATCACGTGGGTAATTAATAATGGTGCAAGAAGAAAATGTGAGAAACTGTAATCTTTCATATAAAGTCCACAGGTCTCCATTCTGATTGGTTAATGTTAATACTACCCATTTAGCCCTTTTTTAAAGGAATAGGTCGACATTTTTGGAAACTAGTTTTCGTGCCAAGAGTTTGATGAGGATATCAATACCACTTTCATTCCTGTTTGTTAGATAAGTAGCTGGAACTGGTTAGCTTAGCTTAGCCCAAAGACTGGAATTACTATAAGAGATAATAATTAGTTAGTTTGATTTTGTTACCTTAGCTAAGCTAACCGTCTGCTGGCCATAGCTTTATATTTAGCATACAGACATAAAATTGGAATTGATTTTTCATTGAACTCTTTTAGCAAGAATAGGCATATTAGTCTAAAATATCAAACTATTTCTTTACATGCTGTATTTTATAGTTCTTTTTTGAAAACCAGTGTAAGGTGTACATGTTTGAGTCTGACTGGCTAAGCACAATTCCGCCTTAAGCCCTGCTTTATAAGAATTATTAAAATGAAGTACTGCTTTAAATATCAACCAAGAACTCTTAAATTGAAATATGACAAATGTATCATATTTGCGGTCAATTGATGAAAAGCTTTCTATTCTCTGCTCATAAAAGCCTAAAAATCCAGACTAGCTCTGACATTTTTACTACCTTGTTAATATAATTCAGGCATGCTCATCTTGTAATTCTAAAAACGACTGACAAGCACCTGAGGGCAGTGTGAGGTTAATTTGTGAGGTTGGCATGTGGGAACACAGCACAGTCTGTGAGCTCAGAGTTTAAAAGGTCAGATGAACTACAGAAAGTTGGCAGGAGCAGAAAGATAAACCCACAAGATGCAAGAGCCTTGCGGCCTGTCTCATGCAGATCAGAATGGGACTATTTCAGACGGCTTTGTGCCAAAATATCTGCTTACAGGGTTTCTTTTCATAAATAAAGTGATTGATTATTTAGGCCTGTAAGTGAGGCTCATGTTTTGCTTATTGATAAAGTAACATCATTTGGATAACCCTTTAGCTATCAACTTTCCTACTGGTTTGTAGGCCTTGGCCTGTTACCAGGCTGTTTTTTGGCTGTTTGGGGATTATCTGTTGCTGCATTTGATTTGCCTGATAACCGATAAAGTTACTGAATTAAAAAATGCGCTACTTTGGCTCTGCTACACTTCTGTGTAGGGCTTGGCAATATATCGATGTTGTATTGTTTCACAATATGAGACTAGAGATCGTCTTAGATTTAGGATATTTGGTAATACCGTAATATTTACCATATTACCATATAACGTGTTGTCTTTACCTGGTTTTACAGGCTGCATTACAGTAAAGTGATGTCATTTCCTGAACTTACCAGACTGTTCCAGCTGTTCTATTATTTCCCTTTACCCACTAAGTCATTAAATCATTTCTGGAGAATCTTTATCAATAATCTCATTGTGTAAATAACATTTTGTCAAAGCACCAATAGCTAACTATACAATATTGTCAATATCAACATCGAGGTATTTGGTCAAAGATATTGGGATATTTTATTATCTCTATATTTCCTACCCTTACCTCTGTGTCTGTCCACTCCCCCTGAGTCTGTCTTAATGTCCCGCCAACAACACTATCTGACTCTCTTTTATTGGGTATTATGTAGATAGTTTATAATTTATTAAAATTGCCTCTAAGCATCTAAACAAAGTTTTGTGTTGGATTTTGACTGTAAATTCACATCAGTTTCAAATATTGGTTATTGTCATTTCTCACATTTTTCAGAGTCAAACCCGCAGCCATTGCATCAAGGCGTAATCCTTTATATATGTGCGCCTGCTCTACCAACTGAGCTAACCCCCCCCCTATTTATTTCTTACTTGAGTAGCAACAGTTCTCTGCTCATATTGAGTCCATTATTTAAACCCAACTAGCATTACATAACTTTGGAGAATATTTGATTTCCAGTTCTATTTATTTGTACATTTCGGCATGATTTAGCCTGACATTTGGTATTTTGGAAAAAACCTTGGTACTTGGACTGAAATGTCAAATAAAGTTGCGTAGGTAGCAAAGCTTGAAAGAAATGAAGAATGCGCTGCAATGGGTTGAAGAAGATAAGAGGTGATATTCTGCTCCCCGCGCTGGGGTTATTGGACATTTGTGATGCGGCCGCAGAGCCTCTGCTGAGGTTCAGAACATCAGGAATGCTGACAGTCATTGCTTTGTTGTGTTTCAGAGCCCTTCATGAGGAACGGCCGCCCCCCCACCTCCCACAGCATGCACTCCTTCCTGCACCAGTACACCGGTTCCTTCAAGAAGCCTCCGCTCCGCCGGCCCCACAGCGTCATCGGCGGCACCCTGGGGTCCTTCATGGCAATGCCACGCAGTGGTAGTCGTCTGGGTAAGACTCACACACACACACACACACCCACACACACACAAACACGCACAGAAGGAAGGAAATGAGTAGTGTGAGAGCAGATGGCATCCGGGAACAAACAGGAAATGTGTCACGGTCCTGATATTTCCGGCCTCTCATTCCCAAAAACCCGCGCCTTGCAAGAGTGACTGGGTGTCTTTCCCATTAGCACCTTCTCTCTTCGCATGGCCGTTTTTTTTCACCCGAGGGACAGCTGGTCAAACTTGATTTATCACACTGGATCCCAATTAGGGAGTTTCAGCCCAAAGGGCGATTAGATGATTCAGGGGACACTATGAAACAGAGGCCCAAAGTGCTGTGGGTATCAGAATCCACCCACCTCTGGACTTTTTGGTCGTTTTCACACAAGTGCCATGTTTTTGTTACATTGTATATATTCAATCCAGTAAGTTTTTTTTGGGGGGGGGGGTTTCACACTGCAGTAATGCAGGCGGACTAAAAATCTATACATGACAAAACTATGTCCTGACATCATCACATACGTGAGTTGCGTCTTCAAATACTTATAATTGATTGGTCTGTAGACGGGCATCCCCGTCCTCTTGTATCTTCTCTCTATATCTGGAGTTTTTTGTATCAGCAGATACTCAGTATTGGCTCCATCATTATAACTAATAACTTATCATGATCCACATTTATTTATGGAAGACTCATAGACACAGTGAAGGTGTCGTCCATTCAATGCTCCCCGCCTCTGTGTTGACTTTCCTCCTGGGCGTTGAGAGACTCGTTATTGATTTTACAACCTGTATGATCAGACACACTTCACTGTACCAGACAGATGCTACCTTAAACAAATTTTTTAACTGAATTTATTTTCTTTCCCCCACGCTGCCAGGCAGCTATAATCAGCATCTCTGCAGCCTGTTTGACTCAGTGTTTGAGGTTTTTCCATGTAGAGTTTCTGTTACAGTACTAATGGTTATGGTTAATTATTAAAGTAAATATGTGGACCATGATGAATGCTTCTCCAAGCTAATTTTTGTAAGTGGGTGACACACCAGAGGACAATTTTGAGTAGGACATTGATGTCCTGCATACTGCTGCTACACTCTGCGTTCTTATAAGCAAAGCTGCTCAAGACAGCAAAGAGAATAACCCAGATTTTTCCACTGGTTCTGTTTTCCGGTTCTGTTCGGTCCTCCACCATGCGTGATATCACACCGGGAACGCCTCAGATTAATTAAACTTCAATTAAACTATGTAAAGCATAGCAATTAAACTTCATCAGGCCTTCTCTATTTTGCTGTTGTCTGATCTGTGATGTCTTATGTTTTTCCTCCTCCAAGATAATCCCTGATGAGAGCACTTCTGCTTAGACGCTAACTACATTTCGTTGCTATGTATTTGTGACATGTGCAATGACCATAAAGTTGAATCTGAAGACGAATCTCGTCGTCCGGGTGTTGTATAGGAGACATATACTATATTGGGGGATGTGTTTCGGTAAATTGACTGGATGCTCTAAGTGTTTCGCTTCCTTTCCGGCTGTCCCAAGCTTGTGTCTTCACGCACGCTCCTGGGACGCGTTGCGGTTGGCTAAAAGGGGGGGAGCGCGACGCACTGGGAACACTGCGCAGACACGCCCCGTGGAAAATAAGGGTTAGTAGGGAGAAAGAAAGATCAGAAAGTCTCAACAAGTACAAAATAATCAGAAGAAAGTGAGGGAAGTGAAGGGAGGATGTGGGGAGATGATCAGGAAAGAAAGGGTGGAAAATCAGTCCTTCAAGGTTTCTGGAGAGAGGTAGAAGTGAGGCAAGAGAAGATTAGAGACATGTAAAAGCCAAAGATAACAATGTAGAAAGATGAGGTAACAACTTTTCGAGGAGGTGAAATGATGATGGTAGAAAGTGAAAATATTATTGTGAGTTTTTGGACAAGATGAGGAAAGACATAAAATACCAGAAGATAATGAAGAGGTAAATGAAAGGAAAAGAAAGTAGGACAGATGAGATCATTTGGAGGCTTTGGAGAAGAACAAGTTAGAAAAGTATAGGTAGTAGGCCTGCACGATATTGGAAAAAATCTGACATATCCATATGATATAATAATAATTTTACCGCCGTGATTTTGTAAGGAAGTGCATAGAAGATGAAAATGAAAAAGGATCTTTTCTAATGTGAACCAATATTTGTTAAATTTTAATGCTTTACAAACACCAAAGCAAGTAAGCGCTGTGACTAACGTTACTCTTCTGAAGTGATTTTGGAGAGGGATATTAGGTAGAAATACGCTGGTTGACTTGCATGACGCCATTGTATTCATATAATAATCAATCCAGGCTATCATGAGTGACAGTGACTGCATGTTGCTTTCTCTAAATTCCAGGTTGTAGTTGACTAGCGGGGCCAGCTTGTTAGTTTGATAAATTCACCCTTACTAGCAACAAACTCTGTATCCAAGAACAGTTAAATCAGTGTAAATGAAGTTAGATCAGACACAGACTTCTGTAGTAGATTAGTGTTACGTTTCCAGCTTTGCGGCTCCAAAGCGTAACGTTAGTTGTGACGGACGGACTCCTTGTTTCTTTAGGCTAGCTAAATTAGCTTTGGCTAATGCCTGGCTGGTTGCAGCTTTCTGCAGAGGAAAATGGCCGGAAGATGTTGTGATTATGTTGCATTAATCAGGTGAGTTAGTTTGTATTTGCAGCAAACATAAAACACTGACTACTGTAGCTTCACTGACTACCCATCAAACTATGCGCATCACTGTCAGCGGCAGCTGCTACCTACGGTACTTTTCTACACACAGATTCCCATATCAAACTCCGTGGGACTATTGTCACACACACACACACACACACACACACACACACACACACACACACGTTGCCCACATGGCTACCTGTCTTAAAGGGGAAGGGTCGGACGGTAATAATCATGTAAAAGGAGAACGGTGGAAGTTTACTTTTCTATAAAGCAGCAAGAAAGGATTATCACAACATCCTGAGATGTCACTATTGCGCATGCACACATAACGATGTTGATGCTAAAACACAATATTGTTCAGAAGGAATGTGCGGTAGCAACAGAAGGAGCCAGATTGGCTGCTGCCTGTGAAAATCCTGCAAAAGAGAAAACAAGATAGGAGCAGAGGAGAGATATGTAGAGTGAAAGGGAATGTTGAAGTGAGATCCTGCCAAGAAACATCCAAATGAGAGGCAGAGAAGTGACAGAATGAAGGGATTAGAGATAATTTGGTTTTCAAAGAAGAGACAAGTTGAAGGAGGAAAGTGGGGCAAGAACGAGTTGCATGCAAGGTGTTTTATAGAGAAAGTAACAATGTTAGGAGGAGGAAAAAGGGGAGAGAGAGAACGTTTCTAGAAGGTTTTAATCTTCTGGATCCTCTATACTGTGTGTGCGTTGGAGTGGCCTGTAAGAAACTAAATATTTAGATTTATCAAACAAGCATTCTCACACCTTTTAAGCAAGGGATAATGATATATCTCACCTGTTCTACACATGTGCATATGCATGTACAGGCATGTCTACGTAGAGAAACGGCACCTAGAACGCCGTAAAAGGTCATCTGTGAAGCAGCAGCAGTAGGAAATGTGGCCTCAGCAGCCTAGTAGTAGTTTAGTTTATTATTATGTTTAAGAATAAAAAGTTAAAAGAGAAGCAAGAAAAACAACAAAAACTAACTCTCTTTAGATGTAATTGTAATTGATTCAAATAAGGATTTCCACATTCAAAAAGGAGCAGAAAAACGTTTTTTAAAAACACTTTTGGATTCTTTAATTGTTTCTATATGGACAAATAAACATACATGCATATGCACATACTTACACGTACACATACACATGTATACCCATATACAGAAATGCAAACACACATACTTACATACACACATTTGCTTTGTTTTGCTTTTCCAACTATTACCTACCGGTGTCCATGTTTCATCTGTCAGTGAAATAAAAAAAAGCAACTAGCAACTGGCGACTTTCTGTAGAAAAGTCGTTGGTATTGTCCAACAAGCATGACATTTCTCTCCTGTGGACGCCAAAACAGTCTTCTGTTCTGTTAATGAGGAGCAGCCCCCAGGGGGACAGGGTGTTGGGCCAGTGCAGGTACGAGAGACAGCAGGACGCGACAGGAGTAAGACGCCGCTTTGCTGGCCTGGCCTTGGGCAATACAGTATGTACTATATAATACTAGATTAGCTTTAGCCAGTCAGGCAGCAGCTTTCTGCAGTGAAAAATGGCCGAGAGACGTGATAATGTTGCATTAATCAGGTGATTTAGTTTGTCTTTACAGAGAACAGATGCGGAACATTGTATGTTATTTCAGAAGTGAAAGAATGTCTTTTGTTGTTACTCTGCTTTTGTAAGAGCTCGAGGAGAGAATTTATTTGATCGTCTGAATTAGATCCACTCACGACAACGTAGCCGGCTGAGTCGCGGGATTGACTCACTTGCATGAGCGTTGACGACTCCCGAGCCCTTGATGACTCATGAGCCATTGCTGGCTCGTTGTTTCTCTGTCGAATCCCATGATCTGCAATCTTCTGCTTTGAGTCTGCGGGTTAGGGTTAGACTGTCTCTCTGCTCACTCATTCCTTAAGTTGACTTGTGGAGTTGTTGGTACCTATGAAATTGTAAGTTATAAAGCTTTTTGCAGCTAAAATGGCTAGGACTAGTAGTAGCTAATGTTACAAGAGGTGTGTTTGGCGCTGTTATCATTTTAGATTGAATTGTAGTAGGACTCAACTGATACGAGTTAATGATACTAGAGACTTGCAATTCGTGATCAATTTGAAGACTCCGAGGGAATCATGACTCAACCAGGTTTATTATCAAGTTCTTCCACAAAACCAAAGAACTGACTGAGAAGAAGCAGAGAAACCTCACCCCACCAAAAAAAGGAAAGAAACAGCGTGACAAGCTGAGTGGACAGTACAGCTCCAAGAGGAAAGTCCTGAAAACAGTTTAGTTTCTAAAAGTGGATCATCATTTCCTTTCACCTGAGGAGACTAGTTTTTCAACCAGATCACCACAGACCGGTTCACATTCTGGGGCAAAGTGTTCTTCAGGGCTGTAATGAAGTAGGAGTTCATGAAAGGAAATTTTTCAATAAGGTGCAAGAAGTGAATCAAGTAAGAGTTTTGTTAGGGTGCAAAACTACAATCAATCTGTCCTCAAAATCTAGACTCTTTGGTGAGATATTTGATGAAATATATAAAGATCCGGATTAACACGTTTGAAGTAATTAAAACCTGTTAATCTCCATCGATTAAGGAGTTCCTCTTTCTCCTCCTGTTTTTCTTTTCTTCCCTGTCAAAAATCTGTCATTTCTTCTTGCTTGCTGAATCAATCTTTCCTGCTTTGTAACATCCGGGCTCTCTTAATTTTTCTGTCGCTTCAGAATTAATCTGATTTGTCACAGCAGACAGGGAAACCACAGGTGGAACTAATAACATTAACCATGCCTCTGCTCTGGCGGTTAATGCAGTCTAACGCAGCAATTCATAATGTTGTTAGTGACGCCTGTTTGACAGGTCAAAATGACTGCTGTTAAATGGAGCTTACCCACTGGTAGTACCAACTCTACTCGGCTCGACCGCGGTGCCCACCCTTCCTTTTCCATTGCAGATTTAGTACCGCCTCGTGTGTGAGCCAAGCGTGGCTGGTTGTCATAGCGAGGCTGCAAGAAACTGCCATGACCTTACACGACACACACACAGAACGTCTGCCGCTAGCAATGATGACGCAGTGATTAGTGACGCTTCTCTCCGACCAATCCGTAGTCTACAGGTTTACACGTCACCTTTTGGTATCGCCTCAGCTCGCTTGGAACCTCAACAGAGGTGGTACTAAATAAAGTACCTGTAAGCAAGTACCAGGGACTTTTTTTCATTACAGAAAACCAAAAAAGGCGAGTAGAGTAGAGCCGAGTTGAGCAGGTACCATTTAAAGGAAAACGTCAAAAAGTATTACTTCAACTTAACACATTCCCGAGTGGACCAGTTTTTACAGTGTGTTCTGGGGACAGGCAGCTAGCAGATAGTGAGGAGACGTTTTTTACAGTGTGTTCTGGGGACAGGCAGCTAGCAGGTAGTGAGAAGATGTTTTCTGCACTATGAGACAACAAATGTAGCCTGACACACGCGTGACATTGAGCACCTTTAAAGCGGAGTTTTGAGCCAAACGCGATCGCTGTGCACACTAGTGTTATTTGCTCCTACAGAAGAACTAATCTCTGTTTAAACTGACACGCCCACACCGCATATCTCATGAAGATTCTTGGGTTACACTTTAATTGAAGTTTTCAACATAACGGTGACATTAAACTGTCATGAACGTGTCAAAAAACATTATAAATAAGTCATAAACGGTTATGACGTAACGCCTTTTTAGTAAGTGTCATTCGGTTTTGTCGTGACAAGTTATGGTTATTGTTAGGGTTGGGGTTCATGTGTCATGACAGTGTCATGTACATAAGAGTGACATGACACTTTTCATTGAAAACTTCTAGCAAAGTTTTACCAATTTTTGTATACTGGGCATGCTTGTGCCAAGCTTTCCTGTAACTTGACTTCATGCCTTCTCTATTCTGTCATATTATGTTTTTCCACCTCTAAGATGAGCCTCTCGTCATCTGTGGTGTTGTAGAGGAGACATGTACGATATTGGGGGGTGTCTTTTGGTAATTTGACTGACTACTTTCACTGTATACTGTTTCACAAAATATCTTCACAATGAGATTTAAGATGAATAATTTTCAGTAATGTAGATATGAGTATGAGGGTAAAGGTAAAAATAATAGCAGAGCTAGAACAGTCTAGTAACACGGAAAATGACATCACTTCACTGTAATGCTGCCTTTAAAACCAGGAAAAGACAACACTTAAGCAATTTATGATATCACAATTTCCCAAATCTAAGACCATATCTAGTCTCATATTATGATATCACTGTAATATTGATAAATTGCCCATCTCTACCCGGGGCTCGCTCAAAAATATCAGTAGACCTGGCGCATATCTTTAGCGGAGCGGAGAGCCACTTCACACACTTCTGGGACGCGGTGCGGTCTAGTCTCAGAGAAAGACACGTCAAGACCCAATCAGGCGAAAAATTGTTGCCAAAGGTCTCAGTTTTCAGCCGTTTCCAAACCATAACAGGGTCAGTGTTTTCAAATGTCTCCGTTTAGATGTTGTTTAGAGGCTCTGAAACACCACAGCAGTGTGAATGAGGGGTTTAAACGAAGCAAAATAATATTCTTTTCCTTCTTTCTTTTTTTAAACCAAACTAAAAATCAAACATTCTCTGGTTCCACCTTCTCAAATGTGAAGATGTGCTAAAAATGTGTATTTTGAGGAATTGCCTTAGGCTTTAAGAAGTTGTGATGTGGGAGTTTGGACTATCTGACATTTTATAGATCAAAGGATGGATGAATTCATTGGAAAAAATAATCAGTAGTTCAGGAGCCTTAAGCATTTCTACCCCCAAATCCCCCTTTTTAAGAATTTTTAATCAGAAGATAAATATTTAATGGTTTAAAAATCATTATAAGTTACTCATGAAATATTTATAGAGCGCTTTAAATAGGGGACTTGAAGTAAAGTGTTCTGTAATATCAATCAAACTACTGCAACCTATCTGGATCTGGACTGGACCTGGTGATTTATAACAAAGGCATGTGCACTGAGTTCTCCAATGCCACTTTGTACCCTGTTGGAAACTATCCAAAATAATCCAGGTAATTTGGTGTCTTTCTGCAGTTATGTAATTTATTTTATCATTCTCATTCTGTCTTAGACATTGTGCACGAGAACCTGAAGATGGGGTCAGATGGGGAAAGCGACCAGGCCTCAGGAACGTCTTCAGACGAGGTGCAATCTCCGACTGGCGTCTGTCTGAGGAACCGCATGCACCGGCGGATCTCCATGGAGGTGAGACGCACCCCCACACACCCACACAGCCAACACGCACACTAGGGCTGCACAATATGAGGAAACTATGCAATGCGCGATTACATTGTTGAATATCGCAATAGCAATATAACTAAAGATGAATGAACAGATATTAGTGTACCCAGTACTGCCTTTCTGTTGCTTTTAGTATTCTGCTAAAATACAACAAATTGCTGGTTGAAATTAAAACAAATAACAGGAAATCATTTCTAAGATTCTGTTATTGAACATTAAATTGACAATAAAGGGCACTACTAAATAAGAGCGACAGTTACTTTAGAGTGCAGTTTTTCACTCATACTTTCTTTCAACTAATACGATAAATCTCTTGAGTGTCTTTCACAATATGATACATAGTATGTTGTGCCAGTTGATATTGCGATAATGTTAATTAAAAAACTCAATATTCACACACACACACAGACAGGCACATGCGCACAGCAACTGCAAAAATGGCTTACGTGGTAACATTCCACACCTCACCCTTCACCTCCTCTCCTTCTGCTCTGCTTTGCTCTTCACCCCCCTCCTCTTCCTCCTATCCGCCTCGGTCTCATGGGAGATCTGATTTGGATGGATGTGTGTGTGTGTGTGTGTGTGTGTGTGTAGGGGGGGGGGGGTTTGTCAGGGGTGGATTGTTGTCTCCTAATGGGCTTTTTCAGTGTCTAAGTGTCATGATATTGATAGCAGTCCCACTCCCTGAGGACCACAGCAGCGGCTGGTTAAGGGATGCGGTGTGATGATCTGTTCTGTAACCACAGAGACTTTCTACACGTCAGCCTCATCCTACGGCTCCACAGCATGCTGGGAAAGGAGTCTCCTTTGTTCCTCTTGCGAGGATGGACAGTATCTACTGAAGTTGTGCCATTCAAAATGAAAAATGGATGAAATCTTTTTTAGAATGATAACAATATAAATATATTATACACTTTATGTATGGATAAACATTTTTAAACTAATAACAAAAAAAGAAAATGTGTAACAAAAATTTCAACATAACACTCAAACCGTTCTAAAGGGATAGGTTAAAGCCCTAGGCTTATCAGGTCCTACCCCCAGTCTTCACCACACCTAAATCCCGATCCAACATCTTCCTCAGGACTTTCTCACCTTATAACATTTTTTGCCATTTTTAACTTTTTAATTTACACTTTTGTTTGATCGATTTGTTCAGACTGTTCCACATCTAAACACCTGTTCCACATCAGAACACCAGTCCTACTTTGTTATCCTTCCAAATCAAACTGAAATGATCTTTTATTTGCCAGTGCCTTTTTTTTAACTGAAATCTGGAATGATACATTGGCAGACAAAACAAATATTGTATTTGGAGTAGAATTGTACTACTAGAAATAAGGCACAGGTGTAAGAGAAGACTCAATCCCCCACAATCTTCCATAATTTGTCATGTCCATGTTTTCTGCGTTGTTTTCTAAAAGCTGTTTGATCAACCAGAGCAAGCTTTTTAAATTCTCACGGAGTCAAAGAGGATAAATTGGCTTCGATGGCCCACAGGCTACACTAGACAGTCACTTACACTATCTCAGCAAATAAGAAGTGAACAGGATAAATGGGGAGGGGGGGTCCTCATGATTATCAGGGGACCTTTTTCTGCCTGCAATGGAACTTTATTTCACCGTGTTTTTGTATAAATTGTTTGGACTTTCGATTTTTGCTGCAAGCCACTATTAATGTCTTAGGCATCCCCTTTTATATCGTTTCCCACCATGAGCTGGAAAGGGTGGTTAACTTCTCTTCTGCGAATCAATAAATGCAGGCGTTCCAAATAAATCATCTTTGCCTTTGTAAATAATGAACCTGGGGGAAGTTTTATTCTGAAACAGACGAGCGTCTCAGACTGGAGGCCTCCTGCCCCCTGCTGGCAGGGGAGCCTGTTTGACAAAAACCAAACCTCCAAAACATCCTTGATGTTTTGTCTTTCTTACACCCACGTGCACACACACACACACACACACACACACACACACACACACACACACACACAAGGTGACCTATTTTTCACTCGCTTTGAGTGTTTTTCTCATTTGTAGGTGCACACACACAAACCTAGGCTCTGTTACATGAGCGGAAGTGTGCTGCTCTTCTTGTGGCTCTTAAGATTCTGCCTCAAGTTTTTTAATTAAGTTGTTTTGTTTCAGTAGAAAGGTTAAGGACACAGTGTACGCTCGCTTACTGACAGTAGTGTCGTGCTGCTACAGATGGAGAATTCAGCAAATCAACAAAACAATCACTTGAATAAATGATTAAATATATTATTGCATTGTTAGGGCAACCAATATAATAATAATAATAATAATAATAATAATAATAATAATACTAATACTAATACTAATACTAATAATAATAATAATAATAATAATAATATCAATAATAATTATTTCTAAAGCACCTTTAATACAAATAAAAACCGCTCAAAGTGTGTTAAGACCGCACTTTGAAAAACCGCTCAACAGTGTGATATGACAAAAACAAAACTCAAAACTTGGGTGCATGAACGCACCCTCAGCAATACCAATGTAAGATTGGTACTGCCCATTTTCTTCAATATGCACAGTGTAACGTAGGCCTTGTGTGTTCATGTTATTTGTAAAACAAACATATTGATTACAACTTGTCACTTTCAGTTTACTTATTTGAGTGGATTTATTCAAATGTGTGGTATATTGTGTTAATTTGATCATGAAAATAATCATTTTTAGTTAGTGCAACTGCAGATTGGCATTTGTTAACATTTGAAATCCACATGGGCTTTGAGATGAGGCAGCACTGATCGCATTTAAATAACAGATAAAGTATGCATGCAAGCACGGCTTCAACTAACCGATACTTTCCTTTTGGATTCATCATTTGGAGTTTTGTCTGGGCAACAGTCCAACACACTATAGGTAACGAATTTGAAACCGTATAAAACCGAGACAAGCAGCAGATCTTCACATTTGACAAGCTGGACCCAGAAAATACATATGGAATCTTTTGTTGACCGCTTGAACCATGAAATGATTATGAATTTGTTAGCCATTCATTTTTTTTTAAAGATTACTTTTTGGGGCTTTTCCCTTTTATTATTGTGACAGTGGATAGACATTAAAGGGGGAGAGATGGGGGGATTACACGCATCAAAGGTCCGCAGGTCGGATTCGAACCCGGGCCGCTGCAGGACTCAGCCTACATGGGGCAGAACTGACTAATCGATTCAATCTTTCAACACTATATAGAAGTATTTGCACTTTCAACAATTTGTTTAAGCCAGGGTGGCCGAGTGCTTCGCAAACGCGAAGCACGAGCGGACAACGTCAACCTGAAGATAATAATAATAATATTAATAATAATAATAATAATAATAATAATACCTAAAGATAATAATAAGATGGCATGCTGAGAAGACGAACACAATATGTTGTAGACTGACATTAAAGGGGTTTTACGTAAGACACCAGGTTACATCAGAGAAAAAGCAGAACGTATCACATTATATAACACTTCCTCTCTTCAAGGCACCAATATGTTCTCTGTAATTTGAGCTTTTATTTGAACTGTGAGTTTAACTGGCATCTTCTCTGAGCTGCATTGTCAGAAAGGACAAAGCACTGCAGTGATGAAACGAGAGCGGAGGACTTGATGGTATTTGTGGAAAGGCCAAACTCAAAAGACCGTATGATAAGCAAACAGATCCAGCTTCTTCTCTCACTGTATTTTTTTACTCCAGTAACCAATGTTTGTCCCACAGCAGTCACCATTATGTCAGTTCATCGCTTCTCTATCTCATGTGGTCCTTTTTTTTTTTTTTTTTTTTTTTTTTTCAGAAAAAATCCGAGAATAGATGTGTTCAGTTGTCCGCACAACAGGTTTGAGCCCAGTGACACAATGACAGTGACAGGCCCCTGTGTGAATACAGACTGAGAATAAGAGCTGGAAACAATAATACATTTGTTTTTTTAGTGGTGTCTGGTTTTCTCACGGTCTTTTTTGCAGGTGTGTGTTTTTTTAATCGCAACCAGATTAGTGGTTTGGAAGGTTTTGCTGTTGAGCCGCAGTCATGCTTTGACACGCCGCCTCTTATTTTTACCCTCCATAATATGTGACTGGCCTGATTTCTGTCTTCTGTCTCTGGGAGTGGGAGGCAGATGAGAGCTAGTTATTTCAGACCGTGCGTGTGCATGCGTGCGTGTGTGTGTGTGTGCGCACACACAGTTGCCTACATTGTCTTGTGCTGCTTGCTGCTGAGACATGACCCACGTTACATATAAGTACAAGGCATGTGGCAGTAAATTATTTTCTCAAGGTGTGCTGTGATTGCATAAAAGCAACAACTATAAAGTTGTGTGGTAGAATTACAGATATAGCAATAGTATTTGATCCCGAGAGGGTTTTCGCTTTAAATAGATGCTCCCCCCGAAAAACTCCTGCTCCACTACACGATTGTCAAAGCTAAAGCTATAGTTTTAATTTAAAACACTTTACGCATTTTTTTCTTCCTCTCTCTTTGTCTGTGTGTGCGTGCGTGCGTGTGTGTGTGTGTGTGTGTGTGTGTGTGTGTGTGTGTGTGTGTGTGTGTGTGTAGGATCTCAACAAGCGCCTGTCGCTGCCTGCTGACATCCGGATCCCCGATGGTTACTTAGAGAAGCTGCAGCTCAGCAGCCCGCCCTTTGACCAGCCGCTCAGCCGACGCTCCCGCAGAGCCTCGCTGGTCAGTGTCTGCGTGATTTTTTTACCTTTTCTTTAGAATTTGTATTGCTTTGCGACGCAGACTCCCTCTGCGCAAGTTACCATGGCAACTGGTGCAGTGTGATACCCAGGATGGATTCATCTGAAGGCCCACGTGCTCACCTCCTGCCTTTTAGCCCAGCAAATTAGATCATAATTCTCAGCTGTGGTGTGACCATGCAGATTTATCACTGGACTGTCAGTGACATGAAGGTTTGTGTGTATCAGAAGTTTGGATGCCAGCTCAGGATATTTGCCAAGTAGCTGCAATGGAGGATGAAAATAAAACTTGTTTTGTTTATCAAGACAGGAGTTTTCAAAGTCTGTTAGCCCCTACTCAGACTAAATCAAGAAGACGTTATGCAGAATTATCCATGGCACTTTCTGTTTACCCATGAATGTACTGTACAGACAACTGCTGTATCATTCTGTTACGTTGATACCTTCTATGATTTCTTAGCGGATTTATGGATGTTCAATCACAAATGACGTCAAAGATATCCTCGAAAAGTGCAAGACAAACTCAATCTGAAAATATGTATATCATGCCTGTGTATTGTCAATCCTTCTGAAGTTTTTGCAATCATTCAACACTAATACACAGAGAAATTCATCATGGAAGAGGCATTTCTACACTAGAAAGTGTAGAACAGATAGAACAGAAACATGAGCCAGAAGACAACACACCTGCAATACGTTTTGAGTTTATATTGGGGGGCATTTAGAGATTTTCTTTTGTTGAAAAGAGCTATATTCCGGTGTTGCAGGAACAGTTAATCCACAGATTGGGCATATTGCAGAATACAAAGTGGGAGTGGTTTTATTAGTGGTCCTTAAACTTAATTTGTTGCTCAATTCTGTCTTTGCCCTCTGTCTTTTCCTCAGTCAGAGATTGGTTTCGGCAAGTTGGAGACGTACATTAAGCTGGACAAACTGGGAGAGGTGAGGAATGCCTGATATCCCATCTGATACTTTCATGAAGGAAACAAGTTTTACAGCTCACGGGAATTCAGTAATATTAAACCAGCGTTGTGTGTTGCATTCAGGGAACCTACGCCACAGTATTTAAAGGACGTAGTAAACTGACGGACAACCTGGTGGCACTGAAAGAGATCCGGCTGGAGCACGAGGAGGGAGCGCCTTGCACCGCCATCAGAGAAGGTAATCAGCATCTGCAACAAACCTCAGGTTCCACTGGGCCTGTAGCAACTATTACAACATTTTAATTAATCTGTTTTGTTAATAATCAATGCTTTGTTTTTTATCAAAGATTATGAGGATACATGTTCTATTGTCAATTTTGTTCGTTTAATGTGCTCATATTATGCCTTTTAGCTTATTCCCTTTTATTGTGTTATATATATATTTTTTGTTTTTTGTGCATGTTTTTTTTTTTAAAGTGGTTTAAAAAGTGAAAAAGCCCAAAGTCCCCCCCCAAAGGGACTTACCATCACGGAAAACACTGTTCACAAACTGCTCCAAACAGCTCTATTGTAGTCCAGCCTTTACTTATGTGACAAACGTGTGTCACATTGTAACACACGTTATAATGCTCGCATAGCTGCTAGCGTGGCACGCCCTCGTACTCGGCTTCCAACTGGGTAGCTGTCTTTACCTAGGTGCTGTGCATGTGCAACTCCCAACAAAGATGGAACAGAAGTGAGATGCCTCACTCTGTAGCTAAAACAGAGAGCTCAACACACAGGGTGAAAAGAGGAGAATATGATATAACCTCATACAATTATGAACCTAAAAATTACTATACTAGGAGAACTTTAAGAAAGAACATACAGTGTTTTATGATAAAGAAGAGGTGGGGTTTACTTCATAGGGTGTATGCGCATCTGTCTTACTAAATTATCTGGGTCACATAACAACGATATATCCAAAACGTTTATCCTGGGATTCATTCAAAACTTGAAATAAGTAATAAATACATTTAAAAAATATATATAATTAATTTGATTGAAAAAGACACTTATATTGTTAATCACAATTATTCCCGGGATAATTAATTGTACAGCAACATTTGGAATTGTTCCAAGTTTAGGTTCCTCATTTTGATGCCACATGGAGCCTTGTTAATAATGTAATAATCCCAGACTGGAGGATGAACTGTAATTTATCCTGCACAATCATTTCAAACACAACGCCTTTCCAAAAATAATTACATGATAACATTTGTCTATTAAATGCTTTTTTTTAATCAAAGTCATGGGACATTTTTTTATTAAAATGTGTCCCACGTGTCTCTTTTTTTTGTCAACATCTATCTGTCTTTGTCTCTGTCCGTAGTGTCGTTGCTGAAGGACCTCAAACACGCTAACATCGTGACGCTTCATGACATCGTCCACACCGACAAGAGCCTCACGCTCGTCTTCGAGTACCTGGTAAGAGTCACTGCTTTCCCATCTTCTCAATGTGTGATGAGTTCAGCCAACCCTCTCAGGTTAATTTATTCCTGTTTAGTCCCAAACAGCATAAACAAACATAATAACAACTCCAAAAACAATTGGGGATGAGAGGTTGTCCTGTTTTTCTAAATTGTAGTGAGAGAGAGACAGAGAAAATAAAAGGTCCATCTAAGGAGGTGCATTATAAATAAACTGTGGTGTGTGACAAGGGTCTATGCTACATACATGTCCCTATACTGTACAAATAAACATATACTGTATATTATCAGGTTGTCATCGTCACGTTGCATAAATAAAATCCTAATTTCCTAAAATCCTAATTGCGAGTTTTTTAGCAGATATTGCGATTACGATTCAGTGTGCGATTATTTTTTTAAACTGTTTAGCTAAAGTTCAATATTCGCTGCGTAACAGATAAAACATGTCATGGAGCATTATAACATGAGACACCATCCCAACTGCTCTATATTCTTTTACTAATATAAGGATAAGAACACTGATACATATTTCCTGCATTTCCAGAAGTGTTTTTCTTTTCTTTCCATTATAAAGAAAAAAATAACTTTTTCTGGAATTTAGGGTGTTATTTGTGTCTTTGGTGCTTCTACACGCAGACAAACTTGGAATAAAAACATCCATGCTGTTCTGAGTGAGATACATGTTTCTGAATGTCCTCTGCCTTCAGTCTCCGGGTGATCTGTTCAAAATCTCCACGGCTTTTTACATAACTAGCCGAGACAAGGTGGCTAACTGTATTATGCTAGCTTGTTCTCAATGGCAAAACACTGCTACAACACACACTAGTTGACCATAATCTCCCAGCTAATCCTGCCTCGTACTGACCAAAGTTGGAGAAAGAGTTATATAGCTGATGGGATCTTACCTAGCTACTGAGCATGTGCCACTCCCAACAAAGATAGTATATAAGTGAGATGTCTCACTCTGTTGCTAAAACAAAGACCTGAACACACAGGGTTAAAACAGGATCTGCAGCAATGTGCAGGACAACAAAAGTATGGTGTTTTTTGAAAATGAATCCTTGTAAAACTATTCTAATACTACCTCAAAATACATATATGAACCTGAAAATGGGCATAATACAGGCACTTTAATAAGCATGGAACATTGAATCTGTGATATGCAACATTATTCCAGCATTAACTAACAATAAATACAATGATAAAAAAAAGTTAAACCAAACATATTTCACGTTCAATAAATCGTGGCCTTCACGATTGGCTAATCGCATTTTGTCAAGTCGCGATTTTGATTTAAAAAAGGATTAATTGTTCAGCCCTACGTTACATATTCCGAAACTATTTCACACAACAGGATGTGTGAAATAGCAGATTGATGAGTCAGAAAGATGCGGTGAAATGCATGTGGAAAAGAGAGTTAAAGAAAATTAAAGAAAGATCTTTAGGTGTGATTGTATCTACTTCCTGTCTGTTGTAGGATAAGGACCTGAAGCAGTACATGGATGACTGTGGTAACATAATGAGCATGCACAATGTGAAGGTGAGGACTTTTATAATCTTTCACTTTTATAATTCTTTTCATTTTATACTTTATTTTAATTGTGCTCATTCATTTTCAGACCACTACTTGATGTATGCTTTTATGCATTGTTGCTATGTTATTCCAAAAATAAAATAAAATAAAATCTGATTGATAAAAATGAGAGATGAGAGAGCTTTTGGAAGGACCAATTGTTTGATCTAAAGTTGCACCAATTAATGGCAAAATAGTTACAGGGACTTGACTTAGGGACTAAAAGTCTCTTTTGCTCTTTTATTTTGCTATTACATCCCATCTGAAGAAATTAGATGTAAAAAGGATTTTTTTTTATAAAGAAGAAAATGATTGGATAGTTGACGAATTGGATGTTTGGGATGCAGTTTTTGGATGTGGTTTTATTTACATCACGTTTTTTAAACCAATCTTTCCAGATCTTCCTGTTCCAGATTTTGCGAGGACTGTCGTATTGTCATAAGAGGAAAGTTCTCCACAGGGACCTGAAGCCCCAAAACCTCCTTATAAATGAGAATGGAGAACTTAAACTGGCTGACTTTGGTAAGCAGAACCACAGCAGCGGCAGCTGATATTTACGTCAGAACAGCAGGAAATGGAGGAGCAGGAGTATTCCTGTTGTACTTGCAGTACTCAGGAATTCAAGTTTAAAAACTTGTATGAACATGCGTTTGACCATTTCCATTTCTGCTCTATACAGATGTAATGCTACTCTCTTGTTTAAACAACCCTAATGTGTGTTTTTGTCTTTGGTGGGCTGGCAGGTCTGGCGAGGGCCAAATCTGTCCCGACTAAAACCTACTCCAACGAGGTGGTGACTCTTTGGTACCGGCCCCCAGATGTCCTACTGGGATCCTCTGAGTATTCAACACAGATCGACATGTGGTACGAGCCTCACAAGAACTCTCCTGCTCACACCACTGATACTTATGTAAAGGCATGACTAGTCCATCAATCCAGGTGTTGATCAGTGAAAAATAATCATTTTGATATCCATTTAATAAAGGGCCCCAACATAAAGGGCCCCAAACAGCTATAGATTTATTATGATGTTTAGATATAAAAAATAACTATGTTGCTATTTTAACTCATTGTACCATCCCAAAATAACTCATGAAAGGTCCCAAAAGCACTTAAAAATAGGCAACTCAACTTGGGACTTACTGTGTACTTCTTCTTCAGAGGAACACATAATACTACTACATTTACCCGACAGAGAAATGTTACTGGTTACGTTGCCAAGAGAGTTTACTCACAAAATGTCACAAAATTAAAATATGATGCATTATTATTCAAGAAAGTAGACATCATTAAATTGGAGTTGAAAGCTCCACCTCAAACAGAGGTTAGGAAAAGTAAGAAGTAAGTACATTGTGCTAATCACAACCCTCTTTTCACTTGAAATAAAAGTTTGAATGCAGGATTTGTACGGTTTGGTATTAATAGTTTCTTATCAGGGAAAAAAAAACGTTTTAAGAACTTCTACCAGTGCCAATACTAACATTCTCAATTTGAGAAAGGCTAAAAAGTAAAGGAAGGCGCTGTTTGCCTGAGGCTGTGAAATCATTAAATGTGCCCCTAAAAAACACACCAAGTTGTAGCTACTCGCAGTCCGAAACACCAGTGAACACACACTTAGCGAAGGTATTCATTGCTAAAAAGGCACATTAGTTGCTTGCTTTTACATAACCACCGTGGTTATAAAGGTATTAAAAAAACATAGCGGTATTTTGGCGGCTGTAATGTTGCAAGTAAGGCTGGCCCCTGAAAGCCTGATATTCTACTCATTAGTCGCTGACCCTCAGTCGACTGATTCTTTAAATTGATCATTCGTTTTTGTTTTGTCAGTCAGTGTACAACAACTTCTGGGAGCATTTCGGCCACCAGATGTACTTCCTTGCTTTATATATAAATATTATACATGCAGGTCTGACAGACAAATTGACGGAGAGATAGATTCATATGTGTATTTTGTGGACTAAACTTTGTTTTAAGAGTAATTTATAAGAAGATTAATCCTTTATGAAAACAGTCAGTAGTTGCAGCCCTAGAAATAAATGCGTGTGTGTGTGTGTGTGTGTGTGTGTGTGTCTTCTCTCTCTCTCTCTCTCTCTCTCTGCAGGGGTGTTGGATGTATATTCTATGAGATGGCTGCAGGTCGGCCGCTGTTCCCCGGCTCCACCGTGGAGGACGAGCTCCACCTCATCTTCAGGTTACTGGGTGAGTGACTTCTGTCAGGCCGGCCTGATCACCATAGTAACCCAAAAGTTTCACCACCACATGTTTCACCTGACCTACTGTGTAAATGAGCGGCTGTGATTCTGTGATTTCAGGAACACCCACGGAGGAGAAGTGGCCGGGAATCTCCTCCATCGAAGAATTTAAATCCTACAACTTCCCCAAATACAAACCACAGCCGTTAATCAACCACGCTCCCAGGTATGGCCGTGTGTGTGTCTGTGTGGGTGGGTGGGTGTGTGTGTTTAACTACATTTGTGGGGCCCATAAACCGGGAATACAGTATACTTGTGGGGTCCCGACAGCTTTGTGGGGCCAGAGTGCTGGACCCCACAACTTTAAAGGGCTGTATGAGGGTTAAGACTTTGTTTTAGGATTAGGTTAGAATTAAGTTTGGCTGAGGGTAAGGGTTAAGGTTAGGCATTTAGTTGCGATGGTTAAGGGGTAAGGGAATACATTATGTCAATGACTGGTCCCCACAAAGATAGTGCCACGCTGTCTGTCTGTCTTTGTGTGTGTGTGTGTGTGTGTGTGTACGTGCGCAGGAAGTCCTGGAACATTTCACAGACGGCCATCCTCTTCCTTCCTCCTGAGCCCCCTTTCCTGTCGGCCCGTGCTGCAGGCGGACAGTAAACTGTTGCTCTTCCTTTTGTCTCCTCTAGGCTGGACAGCGAAGGCATCGAGCTGCTGCTGGCTTTCCTCAGAGTGAGTGTTTTACTTCTTGCATAATACCCACAATGCAATTCCCAAAATAATTTCTTGGTTCACACCTACGCTTTTGTTTTCATACTTGTGTTAATTTTGCTTTTATAATCCATACATAAAAAATAATGTATTGTTATAATATTTTTGAGTTTCATTAATATAAGAATCATTACTTGTATGTTAATAAACATGCTGTATGAAACTGCTTATGCTTGATTTGTTCTTAAAATGTATGCATGTTCATTGTTGGGATGATAAGAATCCATTCTCTTTCTCCCATCATTAGATTTCATTTGGGAAATGAATCCCTTTAGTACCAGTTGTAGACAGCAGGCGGCATTAGCACTTTCAGTGTTTTTCAGTCCTACTGGGTTCCTGTTTCTGATCTTGTTTAGTTTATCTCATTTTATCAGAATGTATTACTGATTGCAGACATAACAGCCGCGGCCTAATCTGCTAGAAATCACGTGATGGTTAATATTTCCTGTTTCTGCCTCCACAGTACGAATCTAAGAAGAGGAATTCAGCTGAAGAGGCTATGAAACATTCCTACTTCAGGCAGCTTGGGATAAGAGTTCAGACGCTGCCCGAGAGTGAGTACACACACACACACACACCCACGCGCACACTCAAACACACACACACACACACACTAAAATCGAAATAAAGCTGCAATCTGTCTTTCTTACTGCATTATTTGTCTTCTGTCCTGCTATGAGGTGTAGACTTAAGCTGTCCCCTGTGTTGTAGGTGCATCGATATTCACATTAAAAGAAGTGCAGCTGCAGAGGGACCCTGGCTACCGGAACTCCTCCTACTCAGAGTCAGGTAGGTGGGGAACACATCCAGCGTTGAACTTTGTTAGATCATATGACAAAGAAAAAAAAAATTCTAACCTAATATCTGTTCATGTTGCAACCATCATAAAGGAGGTAAAGTGAGACTAATTAACTGATAAAGGTTGACAGGCTTCTCAGAGATGGCCTTGTTTGAATATGACAATTAAAGATACTCCAGTGATCAAGTATTACCTTTTCATAAAGTTGGGAGATTCACAAGAGACAGATTAATACAAGTATGGTCCAAACTAATATCCCAACTTGTAGTTCTGGTATGGGTCAAGCTTCATAACATATCTTTTCCATAATGCAACTGGGGTAAAATGTTTTGGAGCCTCCCTCCTAAGTGACCACTTCTTTCAATCTACACATCACACAGGACCTTTTAAAATGAACTACTATAACATGGTTGGTGCCACTTTAAACTATATAATCTATTGACAAAGGCTATTTACAGCATATTTAATGTAAATCTGGTTGTGTGAACATTTCTGGCTCAATGGTGTTTTAAGCCCCCAACAGCGACTTCCAGGCAGCGCTGTGCCTCGATGACAAGGCACTTAACCCTAACCATTGCCTCATCCTAGTGCCTACCAAGTAGCTTTGCCTGGAAGGTGACGTTGGGGGCTTAAAACACCAAACACCACATTTCTGTTTCTCAAAGTCTGCAAATCTGCCAAATTCTGCTCTGAGTGTCAAGTAATTATAGCTTGAAAACTGTTTCTCATCTTTTTGGTTTGGCGGACCCAAAACAAAAATTTGCCTTGAGTTTGACACATGTGATGTAAAGCAAAGACATTATGGGTACTTTTTTTTTAGTTTTTTTTTACTTTTCTTCCAGGTAATGGCAAGATCAACAGGAGGCAGAGCATGCTCTTTTAATGGAGAGGATGAAGAGAAATGGTCTACTGCCCAGCTTCATCATCACTTCCCACGAACCTCTCGCATGAGCCCACCTCCCCCTTACCTGTACACACACACACACACACACACATAAACATGCACACACACCTCTCTGAGCGAGTGACTCTGGGTTGAATCTTTTTGGAGACAGAGTATTTGGAGTGTTTATTTATTTGGGGGTTATTTTGGGGTTGAACTTTTTGCTGCTAAACTACTACTGTCTGTATTTAACACACTGTGTGTGTGTGTGTGTGTGTGTGTGTGTGTGTGTGTGTGTGTGTGTGTGTGTGTGTGTGTGTGTGTGTGTGTGTGTGTGTGTGTGTGTGTGTGTGTGTGTGATGTGAACTCAAGACGCCACGCACAGTTAAGCAGTCAGAAAGACTACTATTGTTTTTCTTCTGACTACGATTCTCCGGCTTCGTTTGAGTTATAATTCCACTGATGTTGATGTCAACGCTGTGATCCAAGTTGTTGTTCTCGTTGTCGTGCTTGGAGACTGATCGCTTCAGTTTCTTCACATTGTTTTTTTTTTATAAATATGTATATCTATATATATATTTGTAATTTATGTTTTGTTTTGTTTTGTTTTCTTCGAGCTTCCGTGACTGAACTCTACAATATTTCCAGTTTTGGAAAGACTGGGACAGGTGGGGAAAAGGGGTGATTGACTGATTTTGGTAACAGTTTTAAACTGAGGGTTAAACAAAGCACACATAGAGCCAACTTTTTGTTCTTTTTGACCATTCTGTCTCAGCAATGGGACCAAAACTGAGGAGTAAGGGGAGGCAAACAGAAAGGCACCGAAAAACACAGTTGAAAGAGGAGAAATACTGGAGCTGAACAGGAAGTTATGTGATGTCCCACAGGAAGCCAGCAAGCCTTCCCTAAAACCCCTCACTAAACTGCCAGGACTTAAGTGCTTTAAAAAAAGAAATATGCACGCTACACTGTCTCGCTCTGTGTGCATTGAGATCTCACTGCAGTGAGTCTTTGTTTTTAACTTGCACTTCAGTGTGGTTTTTTTGGAATCAGGGACCCGTGCCTGGACAAGGACGAGTTTACCCAACAGTATTAAGGTGTGTTCTTTGTGTCTGTGACCTTTGACCTCTCCTTGTGAAACAACAGTGTCATTGTGGCATGTTTTTGCAGACGGTTCAGGGTGGGATAGCAGGGATCGGGGTGGGGGGGATTGGAAATCAAAATGGTTGTTTTTCACTTGGCGTCGGACCACTTCTCTCTCCAGCATTTGTACACAAGATAAAAAAAAAAAAAAGATTTCAAATTGAAATTTAGATTTAACTGCCCGCTGTGTTGTTTGCAACTGACAGTGATGCTACAGATGAAGCCGGTTGAGAAGTCTCACTTTTAACTGCATGTTTACTAAAGCGAATGGAAGATCTCCCGAAAATTACTGCAAACACTTTTTAAAGTCAGCTGGTGTGCTTTGCATTCCTGGTTTAATTTAGTTGCAGTGAATATTTGTCTTATTCCTGTGGACCAACAGAGGTATGTTCTACATATTTCCAACAGCTATGTGAAAGCAAAAAAGTGCTTTAAAGAAATAGTTTGACTTTTTAGTTTTTTGCCGTTTTGCTAAAAAATTTGAAGTCATACCGGGAGAAATCCATTATGAAAGAGGCAGAGAGAGCGATTTCTACACTCACAGTAGCAGAAAATATAGTGCAGTGCTTAAGCTTCTGCACTGAATAACACCAGGAATGTATTGAGCATCAAAGGTTGAACGTATAAGAGTGTGAGACAAGATATGAGGGAGATATTCCAGGTACTGCAGCTCTTTTGCTCAACATCTACATGAAGATTTCACATTTATTGTCTGTTGAGATTTAAAGAATTTGAGCAGCCCTTGAGTTACTGATTGGGGTAGAAGGTGCTGGAAGCACTACCAACGCTTGTTAAACACATTAATAGCTGGGAGCATCAATGGAATTAACAAATACTTGAACACAGTTTGCAGTTAATAGTGTAATAATCCTGGAAACAAACTCATTTCAGTAGTTTAAACCTTTGGCAAAATATTTCTTTCTCCTTAAATGTGGATTAAATTCTAAACCAAAGCTCTTCATGAAATGTCACAACAGAACAGAGGCAGATGGAAGATGGTGTTAACGGTGTTCATTCTAAATATGGAAGACTCATTGTGTTCACAGGAAAAAAGTCATTATATTAATGGTAGACATCCTGTATTACATTGACCCATCGCCCCATGAATTCTCCCTAGGTAGCTTTAAATTGAGAAAACCTTTTTTCTTCCATTTCAATTTGTATTTCATATGAAGTGAATCAGCGTGTTCGGATGTTAAACTGACGCTTTATCACACTGCCTTTTTCAAATTTTAAGTATGTCCCTGTAATTAAACATAAGAATGCAGGATTATTCCGCTGTTAACGGCAAACTTTGTTGCTCATAGTTTTTTTACAGTAGTGACATGCATGGAAGGAGATTTCTACAAAGGCTCAATATTTATCATTGTAAAACTGTAAAACTTTTTCAAATGTATGATTGACCTGATATTGTGTGTGAGTGTGTGCGCGCATGGCAGGCCTGCTGTGTTGTGATTTCGACCTCTGAAACACTGAGCTGCCGATGAACAGTTCTCTTTTTACTGGAACTATTTATTTCTCATAACCATCAGAAGTAAATTTAATCTGTTTCATAAACAGTGTGTGCAGCAGTTGTTATTTGAGTTGTGAAAGAGAGTGTATTACCAACTAAAAGGAATATAGTAATTTGGAAAAGTAATTCACTTTGTTCCAAAAAACTAAACTATCTCTCAACAAAACACAAAGCAAATTACTGAGAAAACATTTCTTTATAAAAAAATAACCAGGAGCCATTTTAGAAAATAAAAGCTTTTGTGCAATTTTGACCTGGAATGTCTCTTAAAACCTGGTTTAAAGCTTAATACATTTACACAAGTCTTACAATATTAAAGGCACAGCTGGTACAAAGCTAAGAAGTACAGTGCATTTAAAATAAAAAGCATTAAACTATACAGATAAGTTCACGTCAAGTCAAAGCAACACAAAAGACAAAATGAAGACTTCCACAGCGTTTAAGCGCTGCGCTAGGAGTGAGTGAGGGATTCATCTCATGGCTTCACTGAAACATTTCAGATCTAGATATATACAAATGTAGATCAAGTTGTTAAAAAAAAAAACATAAAAATTGATGATTTTTTATTTTTTTTACTTAAAAAGGTTCATAAATGGGACACAGTTGTTGGTTGACTTTTGTATTGCCCAAAATTGTTCACATTGAACATTTGGTCAATTAAAAGGGGGGGGGGGATACATTTTATGTCCAAATTTAAAGGAACATAGGCTTTCTCTCTGATTGCAAGATGAGAAGATTTACATCACTATTTATATCTGTCATTTATATATGGAGTTAAAGCCAGCAGCTGGTTAGCTTAGGATGAAGACCTGAAACAGCCAGTCTAGCTCTGGCCAAAGTTATCAAAGTCCGCCTTACTTCAGCTCACAAATAAAGGAATTATTGAAGGTTTTGTGCCAAACTATTTCTCCTAGGTTCTACCTTCAGTTCCCTATAAAACTACAAGATATCGTTTTTATTTTTATTTTAAGGTTAATGTGTTAATTGGTTGGCTGCTAGCTAATAGTCACCTTTGGATGAGGAAGGTTTCTGCGCTAAGAGTCTTTATGCAAAGCTAACCATATCCTGGATATGGCTTCATATTGAGCCTACAATCATGAGAGAGGGGTATCGATTTTCGTGTCTAACGCTAACTCTTAGTAGGAAAGCAAATGACTGTATTTCCTTTAACTGAAAAGTACTTGAGTTCTTATTTTATAATTCTCCAGATCTCCGTTGTTTGAGTCAGTGGTGTGGGTTTGACATTAGTCAGAGCAGAGATGAAAAATAGCACTAACATTCATGAAATTGCAACTAGTCTGTATCACTGAATTTTGAACCAAGTGGAAAGAGATGAGCGATGTGGTGAAATCTGACCTCCAGTCAATTTCTTTGCATAATGATGAAGAAACAAATGTAAAGGACATGATCAGTAGAACTGTAGTAAACACAAAGAAATGTTTAACGCAAATACTCTTCTCAGAGAGCAAAGCTTCAGAGTAAAGCACCTACATTTACAAATGAAGGTATTTCTTCATTTGTAAATGTAAAGAAACAGGTTTCCAATCAAAGTGTAGTTGGACTCAGAGGAAGTCCGTCTCCTGTGGGGTTCACCGGCAAAGTCTAAAGCTGATTGGCTCTTTGCTGATCTGGCCCAGCTCGATATGGCCTAGTTTGCTCCTGAAGCTCGGCGATCAGGACTTATGGGAGCTTGAGGAGAGCAGCAGAGGAGAGGGAGCGTCCATGCTGGGGAAAGGCACAGGGATGACTCCATTCAGCAGTGAAGGGAACTGAAAAGGAAAAATTCAGATTGGAGGTAGAAAACAGTAAATATTTATTTTTAGCTGAACTGATAAGTGTACGTTACTTTTTCAGCCACATAATACTTAAGATAACACCAGGAACTGCCTGATTTTGCATTTGAACAGACCACTTTGGCACATAAGACAAAAACCAAAGGGTCGATGGAGCTGACTGGTAAGATATTGTATGTGATCATAGAATCTTTCAAATTGTTATAATGGCATAAGCTAACTTTGTAAAAAATTAGACAATTGGGACAGGTTTTGATACCACCACTAAAGTCGGTAATGTTTAAATCCTACACACAGGCGCTTTAAAGAGAAAGAATATGGTTAAATGGCTTTAGTCATTGTGGCTTTGCACTGATTAAAACTATATGGTTCTTTAAAACTGAGTATATTATTCATCATTAATACAAGATCAATATATAGTAATCCCACGACCAATATTAAACTAATGACGTCTCATCCATAATGCTAACATTAATAAGGTTGTTCAATGCTTTTACAAAAGGATTTGCACAATAGAGTGCAGTAGAAATGAGTCATAAATCTCATAAATGATGTAGTTTTTTTGCACTTCCGGTTCCCTAGTTTCAAAGTCAATGTTTTTGGTTAGATGCCTGAAATAAGGTACGTGGTTAAAACAGGCTTAATACACAATAACAACATAAAACACTTAAGTAAATACCCCACGTGAACATTTTGAGGCATTTAGGACCATGGTACAGTTTGTTTATGGCCTTACATTAGTTATTTACTTTGGGCAATTTATTAATGCTTCAAAAAGCATAAAAAAGATTACCTTGCTAAACAAAATGTGTAAATATAGTAAATTTTGTTTGCCATTGAGCTTATTTTCTGTAACAATCCAATGGAAAATTCACGTTGGCTTTTTGTCAAGAGAATTAAGGCTATACTAATGTCTAGGTTGGCCTATAATAATTTATCATCCCTGCTTCACTCATAAGATGAGGAAAATAAAGGTTCTGTCTGAGCTGTTTAAATGTGTGACATGAAATGAATTCTCTATTTTCGAGTCAGACTGCTACTGCATCAAAGAAGAGTCTTCTCTAGCTTACAATACAATGTGGGGACCTGGTTGTGCACCAACATTGTGGGGACCAAGCACTGTTGTGAGGACTAATCGCCGGTCATTAGATACTTAACAGCTTATTTTGGAGTTGTGTACTGTATGTGTGTTTGTTTCAGAAATATGATATTGGTGGGAGGGGCTCCTGACCAACCAACCCTATCCCGCTCCCCATAGCCAACAGGAAGTTGCCCCCTCTTCTTGTCCACACCAGAACGGAAACATCTGTGGCTTATTTTGAAACCCTGGAACACGGTGAATCACGCATACACACACATAACTGTGTGAAAACAACTGTGGAGGTAAACCAGCAGTGTGAAATGACTGTAAAGATCCTGTAGTTATGAGGGAGGGATTTGCTGTAAATAGGGACAGGCAGATATAGATTTTGTATCCATCACAACCAGTGTGTGTTTTCTCTGAAAGGCTTTGTAAATTAACGTCTTATTGTTTTTTTGCTTTTTAAACAATACGGCTAGAACTCAAACATTTCAAGCTTATTTAAGAACACATTTTTATGTCATAATCCATAAAAAACAGGTTTAGGTTGAGGATGACGTTATGTTATTGGAGCAAAGTTTACAATAACAAGAGTATTCTTCAAACAAAGTGTCTAAACCCATTTTTAACCCACTATACAAAGCGACTGACCAACATATTCCTCACATATAGTTCCAAATGTGTATGTGCGTGTGTTACCTGAAAGAGGGGGGCATGGCTCTGCAGTTGTGTAGGGCTAAGGGGTCCCACTGGACTCAGGTTGGACCAGAAATGGATATTGGAGAGTAGAGGACTGGGAGTGAGCAGCAGACCAGACGGAGTCTAAATTAACAAAACCAAAAATGAAATGTGGAATAAATACACCACGATGGAAAAGTTAGTGTTTACTCTGGCAATTAGTTCCGAGAGACTCGTTCAGAGTCTGTGGTGGAGTTGTCATGTCATTGGACTCAAATCCATGTCTGCCCTCTAGTGAACTCACTTCTCCCAGACAGACTGACTTGGCAGACTGACACCATGCAGGTCAGGAAGCTCCAGTCATAAAGAATTCATGGCATCAATTTTCTTCTGTCTCTTTATATTTAACTAAGGCCAGTTTGGTTTTAAACCTTGTGTTGTCATTGGGTCAAATTGATCCATTTCAAAGTGTTTTATATCCGAAATATGGATTTCTAAAACATAATTGCCCAAAAATAACATGGATGATTCCATACAACATTCTTAAGGTAAAATTAATGGTTACTTTCATTGAATTTTTTGGGTGTTTTTTTAATCAGTATCCAGACAAAACTTTGACAGATATCCATCTGTGATCCTAAAAAATGTCTGCCTTTATTTAACTAAAAACGTATGTATAATTTGATATAAATGAAGTTTGTTGAGCATGAATTCCAATAAGTGTAAAACCTATTATTAAACCAGCTCAGGTTTTTAAAAAAGCATGGAAAAAGCGACAAAAACACAGCAAAAGCACAAAACAAAATGTTCATTTTTAATTTTGACCTGGAAGGACAAGTTCATGGTTAACGCAAAAGACAACACAAGTTTCTTCAGTGTGTTTGTGTTTACATTCTCACTGCAAAGTGAAGTGTAGCCACTGAGTTTACTGTTTAATCAGATGTTTTTTAAAATCCTGTTATTTTCTTACACTGGTGCTTTATATAATCCTGTATTTCTGTGAATAGTGAGTGAAAGCTTTGAAAAGGTGCCCTGCCGAGGGATTTAAGGTGTCGAACGTGACCACTCCTGCATGTCATTCCCCATCTCTTTCTTCCCTCATGTCCTGTCATCTATCTATCTATCTACATGTATCTGCTTTCTAATAATGGCATCCAATGAGCCAAAAATTTAAAATGAGTTTTTAATGGCAGGAAGCTGTCTCACACTCATCCCCCTAAGTCAATTTTTCAGTCCAGTCATGTCAGTACCTCAAATTTCTTATGTTTGACCACTCTAACTCTTGCTAATCTAAAACAGGCATATGAGACCGTTTGATGTTCAGTTTTACTACGATACTTTCTCAGGACCAGCTTATGGTGTGCTTTTGTGTTTTGATGTTTTTTTTTGGTGATTTACCAGCCAGATTGAACTCACAACTTGACTTGCAAGATATGAGTTTACCATCAAAGACCAGCTACCACCTTAAACTAGTTTCTGGTGGACAACTGGGAAAGAACCACAGGGTAAAGTGAATAAAGGGCTGTGGACACTTAATCAACAGCTCCGGTGTTCCTTGCAAAAACTCAATCATACAAAATGTTCAGTGATGAATCAACGGTTTATCATAGACTTTTATTTTCCATCAATTGTGTACTGTACACTAAGCTGCCTGTCAACGCTGCCGGCTGGATAGAAGCGCTAGCTGAAAGCTTGAATGTAGTCAGACTGTGCTGGGTTGGTCAGTGTGTTGGTGCCAGTGAATCAGGAGCTTCAGGAACATATGGGTTCACTTATGAACCTCCTCCCTCCCTTGCCTCCTCCCCTCTTTCCGCTCACCTCTTTCCATTTCCTCCCTGTCTATTAGTTGAAGTTTCTTCATCCCCAAAACCCATTGTCCTTTTCTCTTTCCTCCCTTTTGTATACAGAAGGACTTTGTGGGAGTGAAATGATGTTTAATCATGTGTAATGTGTCATGTTGTACCTGTGTGGTGAGGAAGGCAGCGGTCAGGGAGCCTGAAGGCAGCGCCGGGCTGTTGAGAGCTCTGGAGACAAGGTCACTTCCTGTCAGGAGAAGAGAGGAAGCGGATATTTCCAAGCCTTTGGGTTTTCTGCTTTTTAAAGGCACGCTATTGGCCAATCTCCTCCTCTCTGGCATTGTCGTGCCCTGTGACCTCTCTCTCTCCCTCTGACCCGATGACAGGTTTAGAGGCTGAGCGCTCTGCTCTGACGCATTAGTCTCTGCGCTCTGGCTCCGCCCCCTCCACGGTGTGTGGGCGGGGCTTTGTGGTGGGGAGGAGGAGCAGGAAGAAGAGCGGGCCTGCCGAGGAGAAGATCTGGAGGAATTGGAGGTGTCGGCCGAGGATGGGGGTGGGGTGGAGGATAGCGACGAGTGGCCGTGGTTGTTTACGAATCGGATGACAGAGGAGCTGTCGCCGTGGTGATCGGACCTCGGCTCCGCCTTGATCGGCCGATGCGGATCTAAGGAGTGCTGCAGGGAGCTGACGGTGAAGGAGGAGTACAGGCTGGAGTGAAGGTATTGGTTTTTCCCACCCCCGTCCTCGTCTTCAGCCTCAGGCTCTGACGTTGCACCCCCACTTTCCTCACTGCTGCGGCCTGACTCCACCACCGCAGGGTCCATCATCAGAATCTCAGGGGACGACACAAACTTGTAGACAAACTTCTGGCCGATCACCTTCTTGATGATGTTCTGCAGACAAAAGCGTGTTAAATTATGTTAAACCCGTTTATTGATGTGATTTAATTAGGCATAAAACATCACGAAACCACCAAGACGACTTATTTCAATAGTCTCGGAAAGTGTTTGTTGCGTACTTTGTCGTAGTAGTAGCGCAGAGCTCTGCTCAGCTTGTCATAGTTCATGTTTGTCTTGTTCTTGCGCAACCCCCACAGCTTGGCAACTTCTTCTGATTTAAGCAGCTTGAACTCGCCGTCGTTGGACGTCCAACAGATGAGATGTTTGTGGCTTTTGTCGAGCAGCAGCTGCAGCAGGAACTGCCAGAGTGTGATGGAACTCTCCATGACGGGGTGACACCAGAGACACAGGCGATCTGCAGAGGAGAATCAAGACAAAATGTTGCTTTGCACTTTCAAGAAGTCATTAGGAGATGCGTGTTCTTCCAACAAGATTGATTGCTGTACAGCCCACATCACACTTTTCTACTGAAAGCTTAAGATGAAAGAAAAGAAGATCAATTTAGATGACCAAAATAAAAATCCTGAATATCTGGTGGTACTCATTAGAGAATTTTTGTCAAAAACAGCTGCTGTAAAAGTGAAATGAGCTGCTGTAAGACTCAACTAAAACAATAAAGTCGTGGCCCTAAAAACAAAAAACAATCAGCTAAACAACGCTAAAACGCTCTGTTGGCTGAGGAAAACTGCAGTTAGCCAATAATTATCTGCAGATTTCTCAATATGAGCAGACCTTTAACATTCCACATGTTCTCAGATCCATTGTTTGTCATTCTAAAAATATGAATTAGTGCAGCTTTAAAAACTTATAGCTCAGGAAATTACACTGGAATTACACTGGTGTGACTGGAATGAGGAAGAAAAAAGGTCAAATAAAAAAAAAAAATGGTATAAGTCATACGCTGCCCTTAAATTGAAATAATGTCACACATTCTTGGACTGTTTAGGGAATCAGACACCACAGAAGACATCAAAAGAAAATGTTCTTAATGAGAAAAAAATGGATATGGATGTTTCCATGGTGATAAAGCAGGATGTGGGCAGTGACCTTCTGCCAAGACAGGCACACGGCTAACCAACGTGTTTACTTGAAAACCACTGTCTGTCTGTCTGTCTGTCTGTCTGTCTGTCTGTCTGTCTGTCTGTCTGTCTGTCTGTCTGTGAGCGTCTCCTGTCTGTTTCTCTGTCTGTTTCACTTCTCTTCACCCAATTAATTTACATGGTGCTTCATTAGCATGAAATACAAAAGCCAAAAGACTCACTGCCAAAAGACAAACAACAAATATGTCAATAGAACCTGATTCAATTTGCAGCCATGACAATATCACAGTAGAGACTTTGCAGCTGCGTCACAAATCCCAATGGAAACGCAGTAGTGGAGAAACACTGGAGCAGAGTACCTCAAACATTGCAGACAAAAGTGATGGTTACTACGTTAATAATCAACCGCTAATTCAATGTGAAAATACAGTATGCATCTCTCTTTCTTCCTCTGTCTTTCTAACAGGAAACCACCCAGTCGAGAGTGGAAAGTGTATGTGGTGCAAACAATGACCCATCGACATGAACACGCAGAAATGCATATCCT